>NW_026915302.1:0-321985 GCF_034315485.1 Pezoporus occidentalis
CTGGAGCTGGATGAGGTTTAAGGTCCCTTCCAACACAAACCAGGCTGGGATTCCATTGGGACAGGTAAGTGTTTCAGTGATAGATGAAGTTTGGGAGAAATTCACTTGCACAGATTCCTTTATAAAAGTTAACGAGCTTTCCTCAGAAAACACATCAGCATGTAGAAAAAGTTCAAAGCAATAATCACAATTTGATTTTTCACCACCCACAAAAAGGGAATCGCAAGGTATGTCAATGGCCTTTTGTGCAAGTGCTGACAACAGGCAAGGAGCCTGAATCTAGGAACTGACAACACAAGCAAGTGAAACATCCATCCAACCAAAAAGCACTTAGCAAAATCATTAGTCTGACTTACTAAAGAATAGCCTTACAAACCACTGTGATATGCAAATTATTCATAGCTCCCTATTTATAGTTTGTGATTTTTAATACAGTGTGTCTCGAGACACAGAACAAAATCCTAGAAAAACCCAACTGTCTGGTGAAGTCCTTGTAAGAGGCATTAATTTATATGGGAGTGGAAAGGATGAAATATTTCCATTTATAGTGCCATCTGTCAGAGAACAGTACTCACACTTCACACCTTGTTTAGAGCAGTTTGGTATATACTAACTAAGTCACATTCCTTATTTCTGCAGACTGAAGCGTAGCAGGTCCCACAATACCTGCTGCTGGCCAAGACCCAGGCAGAGCATCTCCAGCCTGGCCATCGTGGTGGGGAGGAGAACCCACAGCTCAGCCACAGGAATATGCCAACTTACAACATGCAGTTGTGCACACGTTATTATACCCTGTATTCTCTAAACTGGCCTCAAATTGTACCCATGTGTACAAATTCTTGTCTTTCCACAGCATGAACTTGAATGAGCATCCTGTCCCCTGTACTCTAGGGCCTCCTTATTGTCACTCTGCATGCTCCAAGATCAGCAGCTGAGATCACTTCCTACTGACAGAGAGGAGAGAAAGATGAGCTCTTAGGCAGAAGCTCTTCGCTGTAAGGGTGCTGAGGCGCTGGCACAGGGTGCCCAGAGAAGCTGTGGCTGCCCCATCCCTGGCAGTGTTCAAGGCCAGGTTGGGCACAGGGGCTTGGAGCAAGCTGCTCTAGTGGAAGGTGTCCCTGCCCATGGCAGGGGTTGGAACTGGATGAGATTTAAGGTCCCTTCCAACACAAAGCAATCTGGGAGTCTACGATTTCATGCCCAGGGAAGCTTGTCTGGACAGGATACGTCACTTAGAGGCATGGGAGAGATCATGAAAATTTGGGGGTAGGGGGGTGGGGAGGGGAAGGGAAAGGGGGTGGTGGAGAGAAAACAGCATTTTAAGGACAATTGTGGTTTTCCTTATTATCCTTACCAAAACTGACATACTGTGATACAGAGGCTGACAGCCTTCTTTAGCCTGAACACAGAACTGAGGCTGATGGGACTTACTCTCAATTTATAGGCCTGCATGTGCAAATAAAAGAGATACAATCTGGTCTGGCACCAACAAAGCACTTGCCACATATTCCACTCCTATACAGAACTAGGGAATGAATTCACATGTCATAAATGGAAATTATTGATCAGCGCACATCTGAAAGCCACTTCAGTGACTGCAGGCAAGAATGTGAATAAAACCCAAGATATCCTGGAGAAACTCTGCCTTAGACCATTGCATATCCAATTCTGCAGCACAGTAACAGTAGGAAAAAAAAAAATCATTTGGCCTCATTTTGTTCACCTTCTTAAGGCAACTTCTTGTGTCATAAACAGTGAAGTGAAAAAATGATTTTTGGGGGCAAAATTTATAGTTATTGGATGAAGAAATAAGCAGCTTGACTATCATGTCAATGAAAATTAGTGCTCTTGGATCAACAGGTTAGAGCAACTAATATCTTGCTGGTTTTGTCCTGTGTAAGCGAAGTGAACGTGTTGTGTTGGGATCAGCCAGAAGCAGGAGGATGGGAAGCTGGTAAATAAATTCATTTTTAAAACCCCCCTCAACCGCCAGGCCCATAAAGCAGCATTCTCTCATAGTTATTAAACAGAGCACTGGAAATTGGTAAATTAAACCATGAAGTGCTCTCTTGCTGGCCATAAATTTCAATTTTTCCCCTGCTTGGTGCATAATGATGCTTTGATAAGCGTCCTATTATTGATGCATCTGCAACATATCTCCTCTTTCTGGAGCTGAAATGCTACTCAGTAGCAGATGGTGGCTATTGTGTTTACACATCAGCACTTTATGATTGCATTTTCTCACGTCTGCAGTAAAAAGAAAGCCATAATTGAGTTTTTAATGGCTTTGCACATTGTTCATTAAGATTACATGAGTGTGTGCTGACAAATGACAGCTGAAGGAATGAGGCACCGAGAACCCTCATGATCACCACACAGACCTCAGCTGATGTGGTTTCATTACTGCCTTTGAAGAACAGGGCTGTTTAAAAGTGAAATTATAGCAACCATTAAAGGCTGAATGTAAACTTGGAAAGAAAGCTGTCAAAATGCTCAACTTCAAAATGAGACTTTGGGAACCTTGAAAACCACAATCAGGTACATCGTGTTCTCTTAAACTGCAAACTCCTTCCCAAAATAAAGGAACAGGCTTTCCAGCAGCTCCATCAAGCGCGTGAGCCCATTTTAAACACAGTTTTGCTTATTGCCAAAAACAACTCTATCTGCAAGAAAGTAAGTGTGCTGCCTGTCCTTGTTAAGGTAGAACACAGCACCATGGAATAATCCCAGTTGGAACGGCCTCAGGTTCCAGCTCAAAGCAGGGTCAGCCACGAGGCCAGACCAGGTTTCTTGGAGCTTTTATCTATTTTGTGTTACACACCTCCCAGGAGGGCAGCCTGTGCTGTCCCTGTGGAAACCTTCTCCATTGCCCTGTTTCCCTGTAGAGACCTGCTCCATTGCTCCACTGCCCTCACAGTTCTTTCTCATAGCCAGTCCAAAACCTCTCTTTTCTACTTAAACCCTTAATCACTTGCTGCAGTGATCCTGACTTGGAATTCCTGACAACCTCCTCCTAAGCACTCAGAAGCCAGTGCTAGGTGCCTGCAAAGCCTTCCCTGCCCCAGGCTGAGCAACCCCTGCTAACTTCTCAGCCTGTTCTTACAAGACAAGTGCTCCAGTCCCACAGACTTGGTGGCGTTCATTGAATTTGCTCCAGTTCATCAGCGTCTCTGATGTTATGCCCAAAATTGGGCACAGGATACTCAATGCAATCCAATGAGTGGCAATGAAAGGGGGACCTCTTCCCTTTGTCTACTGGCTATGACCCCTTCAAAACAACCCAGGATGCCATTAGCCTCCTTTGCTCCCACAGCATGCCACTGGCTCATGTTCAGCTTGCCATCTGCCAAGGGTACTGTGAAGAGGAATTTCCATTTCAAGCTGCTGATGGTCAGCCCTATCAAGTTCTTAAAGTCAAAAGCTGCATCAAGCCCTTTCATTGATGAGCCACAGACTGATCTTCCTCCTGTAATTTCTGTTGAGTCAGTCAGGAATAAGACTGTGTCACCAAGATCTATAACGTAATTAGACATTGTGCTGGGGAAAAGAAATACGTGTTTCCATGCACATGCTTTCAGCTGCCACAACCTTATTTGCAGTCCTTATGTTATGAAAAGTTGTCATTACCCACCTGCATCACACTTCCCACATTTTTACATCCCTGCTCTTCAGACTCATGTGCATCACCTGAACAAGCCTCAGAAATCTCCCTGAAGTCAGCAGCATTTGTACCAACTCAAGATTAACCAAGCTGTATCTCCTCGCTGCTACCCCTCCTTCAAGTATTAGGACAAAATCAGACCCATGGGGTTTAGTTCTCAAATGTGGCCATACTGAATTAATCTACTAGTGAAATAGATTCACAGACAGATAGGAATATAAAGTGCAAGCTGAGTTCAGCATAATTCATGAGGCCAATCCAGTCACTTGGGCAATTGTCAGATAATAGGGAAGTAGTTTTTTTAAGAGACAGTCTGCTCTGAAAATTCATGTCATGAAAAGAATGGGGGGGGGGGGGGGGGGGGGGCAGAAAAAGAATCATAGAATGGTTTGGGTTGGAAAGGACCTTAAGATCATCCAGTCCCAACCCTCTGCCATGGGCAGGGACACCTCACCATGTTGCCCAAGACTTCATCCAACCTGGCCTTTAACACCACCAGGGATGAAGCATTCAGAACTTCCTTGGGCACCCTGTGCCAGGGCCTCACCACCCTTACAGGGAAGAGCTTCTGCCTAAGAGCTCATCTCAATCTCCCCTCTGTCAGTTTAAACTCCTTATAAATCAGCTGGAAAACATTTGTGACTGATGTTTGCTGGAACAGCGTCAGTGGTCAAATCACCTCTCCCTCTTCACCAACAAACTCACATTCCAATTTACAAAGCAGAACTCTGTCAAAGCTCAGAAGAGCCATTGCTCTGAAGTTACAGCCATCAGGACCCTCTCCGAGTATCTCCTGCTTACCTCTCAGCTCCAGTTATTTCTAGAATTTTCTTCCCCAATATCGTAAAAGTTTATTAAATAGAGGCCAATGGCAGCAGTTGGAAGCCCAGATTCACTGAGAGACAACCCATGGGGCATGCTCTACCATCAGAAACAGTTCTAGAAACCCCAGCAGTGAAAAGCATTTTAGTAGATTCACTGCCCGCATTCACTGCTGTTCAGGTCACTCCTGTAGTACACTTGGAACGTCCTTACTTCATTAGTTATAAATATGCATAAATTGGCAGTGGTATAAAACAAAAGGCCCTGTAAGCACTGGAGCCATACTAGTCTGAGGTGAAGGAATCCTGCAATAATAAACATAATTCTCTATAAACAACAAGAATTCTCTATAACTTTAATTATAACTTCTTCATTACATTGTCTTCTTTCAAAACTGATGGAAATGTGCACTAAACACTGAAAACTGAATAGATTTTGTTGCATTTTAACTCCAGGAGCCTGACAACTATTCATCTTATCAATCATTATCTTAACACTTTCATAAAATGCAGGCAATTTATTGAAACACTTAATAGTTTAGGCTATTGAACAGCAAATAAACAAAATAGGGGGAACAGCCATAATTCAACATAATGTCTTCATTTAAAGACATTGCAAATCCTGTTCTTAGCACCTAAGAGCTTTATTACAGTGAAATGACTTGTAGGACCATTAATAAGCCTCTGGTTCAAAGCCTCTTGCAAGCACTTCTCAAGAAGAATCAGGGTTCAGCTGAATACCAAGTATCTCTGTAACCTGTGCCATGAACCACTGCCAAATGCCCGCCCCTCTCACATCAAACACAGGAGCACTTCAGTAATGAGCCTCTACAGACAACCTCTGGAAAACAACTCAGATTTCTAAGTTCAAGATACAAACTACTTGTGCAATGAGAGTATTGTAGGCTTTCAGAATGGTTCCTGTTGGAAGAGACCTTAAAGCTCATCCAGCTCCAACCCCTGAGGGACACCTTCCACTAGAGCAGCTTGCTCCAAGCCCCTATGTCCAACCTGCCCTTGAACTCTGCCAGGGATGGGGCAGCCACAGCTTCTCTGGGCACCCTGGGCCAGCGCCTCAGCACCCTCACAGGGAAGAGCTTCTGCCTAAGAGCTCATCCCAGTCTCCCCTCTGGCAGGTTAAAGCCATTTCCCTTGCCCTGTCCCTACAGGCCCTTGTCCCAAGCCCCTCTCCAGCTTTCCTGCAGCCCCCTTAGGCCCTGGAGCTGCTCTATGGTCTCCCCTTCAGGAGCCTTCTCTTCTCCAGGCTGAATAAGCTAAAGAACTCTCTTAGGATGAAATGCCAACAATGAAGGAGTTCAGAGGTGTTGTATAGACTTTTCTGAAAAGGTAACTACTACTTGTTACACGTCTCAGCTTTGGACTCAAATCTGGTACTCTTTTTAAAACCAAAATTCCAACTTGTTTCAGTGCAGCAAAGCATTATTTTAGCAAAGGCTGAAAATGAAAAGCTCTCCACCTAGGCAGATACAGATTCGAGGAAACCATGTTATAGTGCAGTGACCAGAAGGAATTCAATAATTAAATCACTCCATCTCAGCTACTGCAACATCAGCAGCTCTCCTTGCAAGGGGCAGCAAGAAGTCAAAAGTCTGCTGCCTCTCAGTATGAAAACTGCCAACAGGAACAGGATCTGATCTGCCCAAATACACCTGACATGCACAACGTTAGGATTAGAGTTTCTGTTTTGAAACCCTGTCTTTCCTATGAAGGTCTGATACATGTAATGGTCATCAGACACAAAAAAACCCCTAGTAACACATGAGTGTCCTCACTGACTTTCTGCATTATCCAGGTACAGTGGTTGATCGATTATGACATTAAAAACTTAACAGCAATCCTTTCCCAGGGTGCCCTTTATGCTCTACTTGTATTTGGTGTTTATCTTGTTCTCCAATTCTGGTTTTTCTCTGAATACATTTGTTCACTTTTGCCCTTCTGCTCTTCTACCATTTCAAAAGATGAAGGACACATGCTACAATCCCCATTACTCCTCCCTTTCCAAGTATGGAGCAGCTTCTGTGGGATGCAGTCTCATTTAAGACGTGTAGATGGATGGCTGAAGGATCATAGTAAGGTTGAATATAATTTGGTTTCATTTGGTTACTCTAAAGCCACTGATGCTGTATCCTATCTGGTGGACACCCTGGTGCAGCTCAGTGTTCTCAGTGTTTCTCATTACATCATTCTGTAATTAGAATGTCAGCCAGAATTCCATCTCTCATTAGCAGACACACAGCTACATTAGTAGCCAACATTTATGATCTTTGCAACTTGTGTAAAGCTTCCATATGCTGTGCACATGTAACACTCGCTAGGAAACGGCAAAGGGATTTACTACCTTTATATTTGTATCAGAAACCACATATTAAACCTAAAGCCAAAATACAATTATGGCAACCGATGTCTGAAGAGAAATTGTTTCTTCAACAGTTTGTTTTTCCATAGCATTCTAACCATATGGTCACTTGTTTGCACATTTAAGATATCAAAACTGCAGCTCTAACCCCAGAATATGGTGAGGTTTATAGGCTAAGCTATTTTTGCATCACATTTTCAACTTTGCTGAGTTTCAGTGCGCTGGTGCTGTTGAAGGCAGTGATGCTATTCTGGGTGGAAGGGAATTTGGCACAGTGAATACAGAAAATACTCCGGGCCACCTCAGAAGGCAGCACTCAGTGCAGCAGCGAGAGCTTCTCAAAAGGAGCAGCTCAGAACTGCCAAAGCAGAGGCTGCTGCAGACCACTGGGGAGGCGAATTGGCACAGGAGAAAGAAACCTCTCTGACTTCAACCCACATCTCCCCAGCTGCAACCGCTGCCATTGCCCATCCCCATGGGAACCACATTGCACCATAGTTTTCTTTTAAACAGGCAATGTTTGTTTGCCTGTTACAGTTATAGCACAGGAATAACTACCAGCATCTTCTTTTCCAGGGCTATTGTCCTGCTCAGGTGGACACTTCCTAGCTGAGTGTTACTGACAAGGTGCCCAGAGAAGTGGCTGCCCCATCCCTGGCGGTGTTCAAGGCCAAGTTGGAGCAATCTGCTCTAGTGGAAGGCTGTCCCTGTCAAGGGGCTGTAACTAGAAGACCTTTAAGGTCCCTTCCAACCCAAACCAGACTGTGGTTCTATAATCCTATGACCTATTTCAAGAAGAGAAAAAGAAATGCCATCTTGAAGCAGCTCGATTGCCAACAGTGGCTGTATTGGCATTCAGAGAAGAATACTATATTTAATCCAAATAAAAGATATTTGTCCATAACATGATCAAGTTGGTGACTGGCTCATGACACAAAACTGCATTTGTGCTTCAAAACATCCCAAACCATGCAGATGCAATTCAAGATTATAAAACTAGATACGTCATTACACAAAAGTTGAATCATTATTTAAGGAAACATCTGACAGCTACTGAAACTTGCCAAATATTTGTACTGAAATAACTTGACAGCTGTGTGCAGTAACAAAGCATTTGAGTGGTTTGAAATCTGCTGCCTTTGAGCCACTGTATATACAGCTCCATATTTTAATGAAACTAATATGCTCAGCACACTTCCCATACACAGAATTCGCAACAGCTTTATTATGACTCACTCCTTGCTCTGTTTGATATTAGGCCCAACACATTTACCACTATCTTCCAAGGCTTTTATTCCCATGTGGTTTTTTGAGCCCAGCTGGATGCCTGTGTAAATATTTTTCACTCAACTGTCCAGCAGAACACAGAGATTTATTTCCTGTGGACTGCGGCGCATGTAGAACCTCACAGTGGCACACACATGAGGTTATGTTTTTGTTAGATATTAATGCTATCTGACAAATCCCATTTTCTGGTCAAGGTTTTCTTGCTGTGTATGACAACAGCCACGCTGAGCCCTGCAGGTGATGCTGAACTGACCCCATGGCAAGGGGGTGGAACTGGATGCGCTTTAAGGTCCCTTCCAACCCAAACCAGGCTGGGATTCCATGATACGGTCATAAATGCACTGAACTGCATGGGAGGATCTCATTTAAAGGAAAGGTGAATGTAACCACATCACAAACACTGCACCAGCTCCTGGCACTTTGTTTCAACGGATGGAGCTGAAGCGTACAGACACGACAACACTGAGCTTACACAGAATTGTAGTTTGCAGAGTAAACAGAGTTCATCCCATTAACCAGAAACCAGAAGACACAGCCCCTAACCCATCCCAAGGATCCCAGTTCAGTTTGTCTCAAGCTCCTCACAGCTCTCAACAACTTCTCCTGGCAGTGCCACTCTACACATTTAATTGCTGATCTCCTCTCACGGGATGCAATTTTATACATTATCAGGAAGGCCATTTGGTTCATCAGCTGTTAACCTCCTGCCACATGTGACTATCTCCACTAGTCTTCAAATCCCACACAGAATTCTGTCCCCCTGAGGATTACTTGAGATAATAAACTCTCGGGAGTTATTTCCAAAGCTTGGAAATCCCTGGTAAACCCAGTTTTAATCCACAATTACAGTGGCATGGCAGTAATTTCTGTACAGTAGAAAGTGAGAGCTTCCCTCTGCAAAGGCTCTGCTGGTAGAACTTCCATGCTGGATTCACCCTAAGTGCATTCATCTGTTTGCTACTGGTTCAAGCAGTTCCACCTCCAAGCTTTCTGGGATCATCCTGTTTTCTCTAAAGAAAGACATTCCCTTGCTCTTCTTTTCAGTCGCCATTGAAACTGCCACCCACAAAAACCCCACATCAGCAAAACAACGACTTCTCTGCAAAACTTCCTCCAATTCTGAAGATTTGCTGTTCCTCACCAAAACCATGCCTGATCGTTTGCCCCAAAGTATCTTACACTGACAACCAAGCAGAAAGGTCCAAAAACAGACACAGTAATTCCTAAAACTAAAAGCAGTGCAAAATAATCATTTAAACCATCAGACGGGTACATTTTTCACAAGGGGAAGCAGCTAATGACTGACGTGCTGCTGACTCACTACTCCTTGTCTCCTCCAACTAGCAGGTTTATTTAAATCTCCTATCTCTTATTACCTTATTCTGAAGTTCTCTTTTCACCCCACTTTAAAGTGTCTATGCTACAGTTTGAATTTTTTCTTAGGAGGCTCCTTTTAATTTTAAAAGTAGAATGACATTTTTATCCTCAAGTTCCCATCTATTTGCCAGTCAGCATAGTCCCAGCAGTCTCTCCCAGATGGAGCTTTCAATCTTCAAAGATGTCCCCAAATGTAGCAATGGTTGAATGAATGTGGAGCTGCTGGAGCGAGTGCAGAGTGGCCTTGCTTCAAACAGGCCATTTATGGAGGATTTACACTGAGTTTCCACACATTCCTGCAAAGAGGCTCACCTCAGCACTTGGACACTATTTAGCTTTCAGTTTTCCCATTAATCTCTACTATAGAAAACTAGTCCAGGGTCATACTTCTAATTTTCCTTGCTTAATATGTCAAATTCTGCTCTTAGTACAAGAGTTATCAGGGTTGTTGTCTGCTCCAAGAGTCAACAGTGTTCAGAAATGGGATTGAGGATAGAGGTTTCCCCAGCACAGAATCCCAGACTGGTTTGGACTGAAGGGATCTTAAAGCACCTCCAGTTCCAACCCCTGCCACAGGCAGGGACACCTTCCACTAGAGCAGCTTGCTCCAAGCCCCTGTGTCCAACCTGGCCTTGAACACTGCCAGGGAGGGGGCAGCCACAGCTTCTCTGGGCACCCTGTGCCAGCGCCTCAGCACCCTCACAGGGAAGAACTTCTGCCTTGTATTTAACCTGAACTTCCCCCGTTCCAGTTTGAATCCATCAACCCTTGCCCTATCATCACAGTCCCTGATGAAGCATCCCTCCTCAGCATCCTTGTAGCCCCCCTCAGACACTGGAAGCTGCTCTGAGGTCTCCACACAGCTTCTCTTCTCCAGGCTGAACAGCCCAAATGCTCTCAGCCTGTTCAGTTTTAGAACCCTGTTTAAACAGCCAGGTGTGTTTCAGGCAAACTGGGATGATTTTCATTCCACTTCTCACTTGGGAATTCCAAGGAGGAGTTGAAGGAAGAGAATCTGGATCCCATCCTGCACAAACGCACACCCCAGGTTCCTGTCAGGCTTCGGAGCCAAGAATTTGTAATCCCCTGACAACAATATTGCAATTCAAGGTGTGTATTAGTGTTATCAAAATTATACACTGTGTGACACATACTCATTGTGCTCCTACTGCCACTAGAAATGCTGTTTGGTGTCACTTACTCCCTTAATCCTTCAGCTGCCTTCACAACACCAAACTAAGCATTAAAGAGGTGCCTTGCTTGTAGGAATACAATTCATCATATTCTCTTGAAAAACATGTGTCTGTGCATGTCATTCAGTTACAAGGTGCTGATATTCCCCTGAAGTGATGAAAGCTTTCAGATCTCTTCTGAAAACTTTATCTTTTGCAGATACATCCCCTAGATCTTTAAACTATTTGTCAAATAACCGCTCAGAACTCTGACCTGACCCATGCAGAAGACAGGTAGTACAAGAACAGCCAGATTCCTTAACTTAAACTGAGTGCACTCTTGTTTTCCACACTGTGCTCATCCAGACAGCTTTGGAGATGAAAAATCACAGGAGAAATAAGAGACTGTCTCTAAATGCATAATTAAATGGGATTTATTCCTCTGATAGTTGTAACAACATAAAGTGTGCCATTACAAAAGCTTACTTATCAATATTACTTAAGCGCGCAACAGTCTAAAAATAGGTGGTTACTTAAAAATGTACCAGTGTGGTTACTTAAAAATGTACCAGTGTTAACATTAAACATCTGATTAAACATCTCAACAACTTCTCCCCTTCCAGAGGACACTTTCACTTTGACTACTACTAGCGTTAACTCCATGTGCACTATAGCAAGATCAGCATACGTACCCCACCCACAGCTACTAGAATGGCACTCCACAGGCAGATGATGATTATTAAAGACCAAACTAGAAAGTTTATACCTCTGAAAAACAACTGTTGAAATAATCCCAGCACTTATGACAGGTACACAACAGTGGTTTTTACTGCTACTGACACTCAGAGCAACCTGCACAACTTGCTCATGACTTGGTCATCCACACAGAACCCTCCCATATCAACCTCATTATGATGAGGAAACTCATGAAACCCGTAATACTGCCCTTTAAATGAGGGTGCATGTACAGGTAGCCTACTGCATTGCCAGGATGATCCCTCTGTCAAGGACAATGATACCAAATGCTGGATAGATCTGAGCATTTTGCAAACTATCAAAACCCCATCCAGCCTGGCCTTGAACACTGCCAGGGAGGGGGCAGCCACAGCTTCTCTGGGCACCCTGTGCCAGCGCCTCAGCACCCTCACAATAAAGAACTTCCTCTGTTTCAGTTTGAACCCATCACCCCTTGTCCTATCACTACAGTCCTTGATGAAGAGTTCCTCTCCAGCACCCTTGCAGGATGGACAGCAGTGCTGCAGACACAGGGAGTTCAGGACTGCCCTGCACACAGAATTCTGCCCTTCCCAGCTCTGGGCTGGAAGCACAGATCAGAATATGCTACAATAAAACAAACCTTTTGTTTAAAAGAACAGTAGAAATGTTCACAGCTTAAGACATTCCCTGCTAATGCTCTGCTCAAAGTGGCTCTATGAACACACCATTGCCAGGGGCTGAGAAAGAAACACACCTGAGAGGGACCACTGTGATGCAAATGTAAAAACAACATTTACAAACCCACAGCTCTTTTCCATTTGTTTAGTCTTCTCTGTTACTTTTGGCAAGCAGAGCTCCACGATGTGAGCCCCCCTGAGGACTGGATTTAGCAGTCATCCCGCCTGACAATTCCTGTGGCAAATTCGCCTCCTTACCCTGGAGGGAAGAATCCAATTTCCAAACCTCCAGGCAGTCCATTTAAAACACATCTTTCCATTCGGAACACATACCACTTGCAGCTTGTGCTTTGAGGACACAATTGTATTTCACTCTCGTAAGGCAAAGGCTCAGCATATCCCACTAAAAACTGGTAATGTGCCCGCGATTTACACGCGCAGCAGAGAGAGCTTTAGGAAATGCTGATTTCACAGTGCTGTGCCTACCACACGCTAAAGGGAACCCTTCCTCTGTCTCCAAAATAATACTCTAATAACGCTACCTTGTTTTTCCTTTCTTCTAAAATATGGATCCAATATTAGACCATTTTAATTTAAGCAGATCAATACTTCTTTAGTCACTGCATTCGTAACAGTGCATAAATGAATTAACAAGAATTAAGATAAAATCTGTCCTGTTTGGATCACTTTGTCTTTAGGAATCACACAGCCTCTATGAAGGGCACTAACTGGGAAGCACAGCAGTGTAATTTCCTCCTGCTCACACGATCTGTCAGACTGGGCATACAACTATTTCACTTACATTTTCCAAGAGCTGTGTTTCCAAAGAGTATATCCTTAATCTCCCTGGGATTCCCTGGCTCACTGACATACTTTTTCCCCTCATATACTTCTATCATGCCTTTGTACAGAAGGTTGTTTAACCAATTTCTATTTAGGAAACCATCGAACAAGTCTATTTCATACACAATGATGTTAGAAATCCAACACCAAGAAGCACCTAAACTTCCCCATCCTGACAAACTGAGAAGTACTTTGTTGTTGGGCAGAAATGCCAAACACAAGCCTGGACAGGGAAGCTGCCACCTAACAGCAGCACAGCACGCTCCCAAGTACTTATACCAGCACTGGGACAGTGCTGGGAACTAAGGACACTCACCACACTGCAGCAATGGCAGGGAAGGCAGAACACTAACTCTTTTCCAATACAGCATCATTTCCTACAGCTCCTGGCACCTTCAAGTTACTTAAAGGTGCAGTTTTCTGTGTTTCTGCACTCTGAAGCAGGTATGCTTGCTGCATGGCAGGAATTCACATCCTCAACCCCACAATTTTACAGCAAGTCTCAAGTATGCTGTCCTGCTTTTGGCTGGGATAGAGTTAATTCTCTTCCCAGTAGCTGGTGCAGTGCTGTGTGTTGGCTTCAGCCTGAGAACAATGCTGGTAACACACCAATGGTTTAGTTGTTGCTCAATAGCACTTACCCTGACCAAGGACTGTTCAATCTCTCATGCTCTGCCAGTGAGGAGGGGCACAAGGAGCATGAGACGGGACACCTGACCCCAACTAGCCAAAGGATACTCCATACTGTAGCATGCGTGGAGACCTCAGAGCAGTTTCCAGTATCTGAAGGGGGCTACAAGGATGCTGGAGAGGGACTCTTCATCAGGGACTGTAGTGATAGGACAAGGGGTGATGGGTTCAAACTGAAACAGGGGAAGTTCAGGTTGGAGATAAGGAAGAAGCTCTTCCCTGTGAGGGTGCTGAGGCGCTGGCACAGGGTGCCCAGAGAAGCTGTGGCTGCCCCATCCCTGGCAATGCTCAAGGCCAGGTTGGACACAGGGGCTTGGAGCAAGCTGCTCTAGTGGAAGGTGTCCCTGCCTGTGGCAGGGGCTGGAACTGGATGAGCCTTAAGGTCCTTTCCAACACAAACCAGTCTATAAGTCTACGATTAAAGTCAACCTGAAATTACTCCTACTGGTTTATATTTCATCAGTGTGAGACTGTTTTTTACTTCAGATAAAAAACACAGAAACCAACACAACACATTTGAAAGGTAAGTAATGAGTCTGGTATTTTCTCTTTAGAATCAGCTACACTGGAATGCTTTCAAATAAAATAGTGCAAGAAATCTTACACTGAACGGTTGGAGAATAACACCTTTTACAGAAACTCTTCTAAGGCTGGGTAATTAGTTATCAACCTTGAAACCTTCAAACTTAAGATGTTTCAGGCTTATTATACAGTGAAAAATCACAAGCAAAATAACTTCTATTCAGCTACTGAGAATCACAGCAGATACGCTACCAGGGAATTTGTTGCTAAGACAAGTTTTAAATAAGCTGAGGATGTGAAGGCCACCTCCAATGCCATAGAAATTCACGTATGAGTCAAGACTCATATCTGGTACCTGGCACCTCAGGTTCAGGTGGATTTGCCCCTTCCCACCTGTGAATGTTGCAAAATTCAATGCGTGTGCATGGGAAACAAGTGCTCCTCCCTCCTCAAATGGTCCAACCAGTGCAGGTTCCCTGCTAAAGGTAATAGGATGTGCTCCCTAATCAATGGAGAGACACAGCTTTAGTGTTCTGAAGCCAGAACTGCTAAAATGTATTACCCCACCTCACAGCACAGCAGCATCATTTAGTCCTTCATGACTGGCTTAGGGAAAAGAACACACTTTTATAGTACTTGAAGTATGTGCTGATGCATGTGTTTGTGGAGAAACACAGATTTATCTTGTTCTGTCCATATAGATTTTCTTCTGTTGAATAAGTCATTAGAATAAGAATAGCCAAGTCCTACCACATTCACAAAAAAGCTTTTTAAGGCTGGTACTGTCTGACCTCAACATACAAGTTTTATTTGTGATTTTCTTTGGGGCTTTTGTCTCACAAGGCATCTGGATGCTACAGGTATCTTGTTACCACATGCAGCATGCACAGATACACTGATTTTCTATGTTGAATAATGAAATAGAAGAGAAAGGATAGAGAATATCTGTGCCTCACCTCTTCGTTCAAAGTGGCCACCGGGATTTTTTACAGCTGACCATGCTGATCTGCACTTGCTGGAAGGGGGTCCCAAAGATTCCTTCAGAAATCAAGGAATACAAGGTGGTCAGTGTGCTCCAAACTCTGTGTTCATGTGCCTCATCCCTGGTATGTTCTATCAGTATCACTCAGAGTTAAGGGGGACATAAACCACACTCATCTGTTAAGCACCCAGCTCCCCAGCACTGAGGTGGTACCAGCGATTTTAAACCCAAGGTTCAGACTCAGGGCTTCATTTACTAACACACCAGCTTGTTGCAGGAGCTGGGCAAAACATTTCAGGGAACATTGTGTCACCAGTTCAAAGATCCAACTGGCTTTAATGAACTCTAATACAATAATGAAAACAGAGGTGATAACACACAAAAAACTACTCAAACATCACAGTGGTTCAGCTGCTTCTGCCATTCATACTCCTGCTGCCTTCCTTCCTCTAAAGGTAAGAGCCTTCCTGGTTCATTGCCACAACATCAGAAACCAAACACACACGAAACTCTGCCTCCCTGGGAGAGTTAATGTCAGCAAGGCTGATCCTCTGCTCGGCGAAATGAATAAATCACTGATATCCTTCTACTTCCCTGATATGAAGTATCTCTCAGAAAGGCAGAACAATGTGTAAGTGTTAGGAACACTCAGCCCTTCACACAAGCATTCCTTCAGGATCAGCTTTCTGTGACACACTGCTCTACAAACCCCTGTAACGACTGGGACAGCATATGCTTTGCATTACTCTCTCTCTCTCTGCTCAGATGGAAACAGAATCTCAGGGAAGTAATGCAAGAGGCCATGCTGGCATGAACTGGATTCCTTTTAGCCTGCTAGCCCATCTGTTGAAGGAATGATCCATGTCTCAGCTCCTTCAGAAGCTTTGGCAGAAGGGACGAATGTCAGATGAATTCCTGACATAGCTATTTAGTTAAATGGAACAAGAAAAGGATGCTATGGGGAGAATTACACAAGCTCTAAGTCACCACCATAAGAAGGGGCTGAGCAACTGCATGTAAGCGGTTCACCCAGTAACATGGACACTTATGTGTTACTCTCAATCCAGCTTGACAACTATGGGTTTGTTTGGGCTCTGTAATAGTGTGAATCCTGCACGTACCATTTTTCAGCTGATGGGTTACCCACTGCTCATTTCTGCTCATCGCAACATGTGCCTCTAAGCAACAAAAGCCCTGTTTCTATTCCTGGACTGGATCACTGAGCCTGTTACAAGCACAGAACAACTGCTCCCACAACAAACAGCAAATAGCAGAGACAGGGTTTTTTCAGGCAGACTTGAATTCTCACAGCCAGTTGCGTAAATCTCTAAGCTTCCCACTCCCTAAAAACCCAAACCCACTCACATTGTGACTGATTTCCCAGTATTGCCCTTGCTCTCTCCAGCTCAATTTTTACTGTGTTCAGTTCTGAGGCCCCCAACATAAAAGGGACATGGACCTGTCAGAGTGAGTCCAGAGCAGTACCACAAAGATTATCAGAAGGTTGGAACACTCTCCTATGGAGAGTTGGAACTAAAGCTTGAAGGTCCCTTTCAACCCAAACCATTGTATGTATGTATGACCTTGATCCAGAGAATAAGATGAAGGCCTTTAGAACCACATGAGAACAGCTAGCTTGGCACGGTCAGGCAGAGCTGCAGAGCGAGCCCACAAGCAGCTTTTAAATGGACTGCAGCAACCCTGGGATCTGGAGCAGTATTTGCAGTAAAGATGTGTTTTGCCAACTCCTGAACACACCTTTCCCTTGAGTGGCAGGAAGAAACACCCTCTTCTCTTAGTATGGGAATGAAACTGGAAAAAAGCATAACCTCTGATGCCCAGGGAACAAAGACACAGCAACCAGATTCCCAGGAAAGACACAGCAACCGGATTCCCAACGTCCTGTGTGAACAGCAGTGCCTTTGAAAAAAATTAATAACTTTAATGTTCTGTTTTGCTTTTAAATCTTTTTGGAAATGCATTATCAATCACTTTAAAAGCACTTGGATGTGAATGGAATTGGGGTCTGACCTACCGACAGCAACTTCTGAATTTAATGCTCAATGCCAGATTCATTTTAAGGACCATTTTAGCTGGAGCCTCAAGCATCCCATGGAGCACAGTGCTCAGCTCAAGGACTCCAGTACCATTCCATCCTGTTCTGATCCCATCGCACCGGCACAGCCCAGATCATCACTCAAAGGCATGCAAGTATTCTTGCTGTTAACACCCTCTGTATCCCCCCCACCAGCAGACATGTTCTTGCCACTTACTGGCATATGAACAGAAAAGAACTTTGCCTAATATCACTGTAATAACACAGAGTACTTCATGACAAGCTGAGATCCTACACAAATACTCTTTCAAGTCATCCAAACAGGTATATGTACTTCTAACAGCTCTAATGGGAACAATTCCAAGTAGCTGTGCCTCACTACCCTTGGGGATTTGGGACAACAGCATTTGCAAGTATCTCCACCATCACTATCTCACAACAACATGAAAAACCTCAAGTGTTGTCAGCTCACAAAGGAGCACCCAAGCATCAAAACACATGCAGTAGTGCAAGCCCCAGCATATACTGCAGATGCTGGTTTAACACACACAAGTTCCTCAGTATTTTTAATTCTGATGTACTTGTAAGCAGCTGCTTAGACCTGCAACACTGGGAGGTAGCCCATGCCCTGACAGAGAATACAGCTGAGGAACAGTAGGAAGACTATTAGAGCTGTGGGCACCACTCATGCAAGGTGATTTAGTCCTAAAAATACCACAGATCCCACCCATGCTTCCAGACAAAACCACCCAGCTCTGTGCCTGTCCATTTCCAAGTCTTGCATTACACTGTGTCCTTTCTACATGCTTTGGAAAATTCAATTTCAGCTCTAAAGTCACAAATGCCTCTGGCACCTTCAAGCTCATTTTGGTAAAACAGACACAGGGGCAGTTGCTCCTGTAACACTGTGCTTTGCTCCAGTTTCGTTTTCATTCAGCTCTCTATATTTGCTTTTTAAGATCCGTTTTGGATACCAAAGAAAGTGAGACCAAACACCTCCAACAGCAACGTACTTCAGTAAAACTCTGAAAGTCCAGTTTGGGTGAAGCAAGACATACTGTACATGTATGTGATAAACTGTGACCCTCTGAAGAGTCCTAACGCCTGCTGCGCTCAGAGAAATTCAGCCCCTGGTTCAGCCCAGTCTACTTCAATGGGCTAAAGCCAAAGACTGTGGTAAGACAAATCCCACGCAGGATTTCTGCCTTTTGTGCAGAACTGAACAAGTGACCATCGCTCAGACCAGAGCAGCAGAAATGGCCCAAGTAAAAGGACAGCATTTGCAATGGAATGTAGAAATCCTGCACAACAGCTCCCTACTGCTCTCTTTCCTCAGTGACCTGCTGCATCACAAAGCACACAATGAGGCAACAGAGCCCCAAACAGTGCAGGGTTTCTCCACCAGACACATGCAGTGAAAGAGGCCACGTGCCACAGGAAAACAGCATTAATTTCTCAACTCAATATGCAAAATACACTGCAAGTAAAGAAGAAAGAACAACTTGCAAGCAGTGAAGAACCTCTTGACGTTACTCATTTCCTCCACAAGCAGTTTCAGGGGTATTCCAGGGCACTTGAGCTATTGCTTTTCATTTCTGAGGTATGCACAAGTGTTCAAAGCCACCTCCTTGCCAGCTCTGAGAAGGCATTCAGCTATTTCCAAAGCGGCAGAGTGGGGAAGCACAACTCTACCCTTCAGAGTGACACTGCAGGTTCTGGTGATCCAGTTACACTAGTTCAGACACAGAAGGCTGGAGTGAGACATTCCTACAGCAAGAGCCAACAGTCAAACTGGAGTTCAAACAACCTACATGGAAATTCACTAAGTCCCCATTTAGTCCAACCTGCTCCATCCTTCCCTGACAGAAAGTGCCTGGATATACATAGTACATTCATGCATAACAGAGCACTTCAATGACTGGAAATAGCCATAACTAAAAGAAAAAAAACCACAAACAGTATTAAGAACCAAATAACCCTGATCCGTGTGCTCTTGATAAATGATTTGTGTATACACATGGTGTCCTGGGGACACCACAGAAACACTCCTTCCCTCTCTAGTTGAACACAAGCAAGTTTAACCTACCTTGTCTTCTAGCTATAATAAAGACAATTTCTTTTAAATTGCAAGTCACTACTTCAAATTACCTCACATGTACACAGTTGTTAGGGTTTTTTTTAATAAAAGTATATTACAAACAGGCAGAAGACATAAAATTAAATAAATATTGGGCATGGACTGGAAAGAAGCCAGTACTTCCTCCTGGGGTTTCAAGCATATTACTTTATCCAAATATCTAAAAGGGGTTTATTGATTTATCTCACTAGTTCCCCATTTTTATTCTTTCCACCTGATTCACTTTGTTCCAAGGCTCCCTCATGCCATCTGCCTGCATCTCCCAGGGTCCGCAGCAGAGTTCACTGATGGCACATCCCATATGCTGAAGGGGAAGTTTTTCAACTCTTCCGCGACGTTTCAAACGTGCTAAGATATGCTGACCTCCAAAAAGCACCATGAAGGAGAAAGGCAGGCTGCACAATGGGAAAATGACTGGGTTTTCCTTGGGAAAACAACTGCAGTTGACAGACACATGCCCTTCAAGGGAAGAATTATACCCTAAACTGCTGCAAACTTGCCAGGCTCCAGGAAAGACGAGGGAGAGATAAACTGAGAGATACTGCACCCACCATGCGAGAATCTGGCCTGCTGGTAAGGCCTATATTAAAGAATGAGAAAATGAACAAAAAAACAAAACCTCAAAAAACACAAACCAAAATCTCCAGAGAACCAGCAAAGCCCATAAAGCTCCATTTAGTTTCAGTTTAGCCTCATGATACACTGGTGCCATTGTTATTTGCACATGAAGTAAGGACACATCTTCAACACTTCTCAAGTGCAGCTCTGCACTTGCAACAGGATTTAAGACCTCATACCAAGTGGCAGAGCTCAAATAGCAAAGACATACAACAAAGTTTGCCACAAGATTTGCCATATGACAGTAAACAACCCATCCCTTGCCCAAATATAACCCTGAAGGCTAACAATTTTCATCACAAGCTCACCAAAGCCAGTACTGCACCAGTGACTGAGGGCTGCTGAATGATCATCTCTGCCTTTCCTAACAGCACCTCTTACTGGAAGAGGAAAGGGACCATGGTAATAAGCTCTCTTTGGGGCCAGTCTGCAAAGTACTGCTCACAGAACACTGTGAGGGAAGATGAAAACACACTGAGATTAGAGTGAGTCCAGAGGAGGCCATGGAGATGCTGCGAGGGCTGGAGCAGCTCTGCTCTGGAGCCAGGCTGAGAGAGCTGGGCTGGGTCAGCCTGGAGAAGAGAAGGCTCCTGAAGGGGAGAGCTGAGAGCAGCTCCAGGGCCTAAAGGGGCTGCAGGAAAGCTGGAGAGGGGCTTGGAACAAGGGCCTGTAGGGACAGCCCAAGGGGAATGGCTTGAACCTGCCAGAGGGGAGATTGAATGTGCTCTGAATCACTTCTCTGCCCAACCTGTAGCTGTGCCCGGGACTGCCCCAGCCCAGGGGCAAGACCTTGCCTTGGCTTTAATGATGTTGTACATGGTTTTCTCAAAGCACAGTGTGACGGAATAGTTTCCATGGGAGTATTTTCAAGAGAAGTGCTAAAACATTCAAACACACCATGTATGTTTGGGCAGTCAGGTACAAGCAGATGGAAGAGAAGGTAGTCAGGTATATATGGGTAGTCAGGACAAGCAGATGGAAAAGAAGGGACATTCCCATCATGAATAGGATCATAGACTGCACTCGTTTTATTTTGCTGTCAAATATTACCAGGCTGTTCTACAGTGTAGTGATTGCATCCTCATATACAGATGTCAAAACCAACCTGGGAATCTGAAGCACACATTCTGGGAAACCTGACAGTTTCATGAACAACAAAAATGTTTAAATGTCTACTTCTAGCCTGCAAGAATTAGTTTGGAAACAAGTTAACAAAAAATAAAGGTTGTTTTAATGAAAGAATATTTATGACTTTGTTCTATTTGCTATTTATCAAGATACTTATGTTAATTCTTATCTACCAAGACAAACAACAATCATTTCTTGACGATAAAGCAATGTCTTCCCAGCCTGAAAAACATCAGCTGTACAAGCGAAGTGTTGAAAACCCTGACACGTACACAATAAACATATAGACAAGCTAATAAACACAATGTCTCTTAGTCAAACCAGCTCTGAAACTCCACAAATGCCTCCTCCACAGGAGTCAGGAAGAACATACAGACTGGCCAAACATCATGTTTAGGACATACAAAATGTACCAGATGCACTGTTTTGACTGCACTCTGGATGCTGAATATATAATTAAAGCTGTCCATTAAAAATCTCACAGAGAACAGAAAAACACAACAGTAGTATATATGGAGAAGTCATACAAAAAGGAGAGTTGGTTTCAGTTCTTTGCTTTCAGCCCTGCTGCCCATAACTTTCATCACTAGTACAGTGTTGCACATCAGATCTCCTTAACAAAGACACATAAGCAACAACCTCAGACAAGTACTGTAGTTGGGGAAGGTTGAGTACAACAGGTCTGCAGCACACAGTGGAGCACTGTCACTATCAATTTATCACTGAGGAGCTGGGTCTGATGGGTGGAACAGCTTGATATTCATAGGATCATGAAACAGTTTAGGTTAGAAGGGACCTTAAAGCTCATCCAGTTCCAACCTCCTGCCACAGGCAGGGGCAACTCACTAGACCATGTCACCCAAGGCTCTCTCCAACCTGGCCTTGAACACTACCAGGGATGGAGCACTTACGACTTCTCTGGGCAGCTGTCCCAGGGCCTCACCACCCTCACAGTAAAGGATTTCTTCCTTGTATCCAACCTGAACTTCCGTTGTTTCAGTTTAAACCCATCACCCCTAGTCTTAACACTACAGTTCCTGATGCAGAAATTAACTCCAGGCAATAAAGTTTCTGTTTTAATCTCATTCATCTTCAGTTAAAGAGAGTCTTTTCCTCTATAAACTTGTATCCTACTGGAGAATGAATCCTTCTGTAGCCTTTTTAGAAAGATTACATACAGTTGTTAAAAAATCCAGTGCTTGGTATTGCAAGAAACAACCTGGAGTGCTTCTAGAAGTAGAAGCACCCTTCTGAGTGCGGTGCCTGTGTCTTCAGCAAAGTTTCTCCTAAGAAAACATAAAGAATGTTTAAATGCTCTGTTTTAATAGTACACACGGAGCATTTACCCTACTCTTGCCCTTGAAGGTCTCTATTTGATGTATTTCCCTCTATTCCAAGGAATTGTGATTAATGTGCACAGCCCTGCCTCACTTCTAGTTCATAAGCCTTGTTCTCACAGGTATAACCAGCCCAAACATTCCTGGAGCATCTGCCCGTTGTATTCCCACCAGAACATCTTTAATTCCATGAGGGCCCCCGTTAATGGCTTTTCCCACCTTTATTTTCCAAAGGCTGCTAAACCTGCATTTTCCCGACTTCCCTTCATACCTTTAGATCCTCAGGACCCCAAGACCATTCCAGTTTGACCTTTGCTGTATTCTCGTTTCTTCCCTAACAGCCTTTCTGCAATAGGCTGAGCTCCACTCAACTCAGACCCCCCAGTCCTGCAGGGCTGAACAGACAGCCAGAATTGTGACATTCACTCCAGAATTGGTTTGCTTTTTATTGTGTTTAAGGCTGCTGAGCAATGCAGTAAAGGCAGCAGCTTCATCCTTTATAAACCTTTTTTCTATTACTGCCTCTTTCTTTTCCTGTTCCTTTTTAAACTATATGATTACTTATATTCACCCTATTTTTGGCTTTTACAGCTTCATCGCCTTACATTTATCCAGAAATCCCAAATCACCTATGTCCTACCCTCTGGGCTGGAACCAGTTCTAATCTTTTTTATTCCTTTCATTATAAATAACCTTTATACAAAATCTCACATTTGATTTTTCAACATCTTGCTACAGACTTCCCAGTGACATCCCTGTTAGAAATTCCAAAAGCCAATTTTAGGAGTTACCATTCTGATAACTTGCTATATAACAAAGGGGTGAAATACCTACTGAAGCTCAGCTCATGCACCAATTTCAGATCTTCAGTGGACCTACTCCGCATCTCTGATTAATTTCATGTATACAAATATCATCTTTCATTCCAGATGATGATGCAATTCCTTCCCCTACTTCAGATTACACTTGTTCTTCCTTTATCACCACTTCTACACAAGAAACACTCCCCTTTTCAGTTCTGTTGCCTACTCAATCCAAGGGGATTCAAGAATAAATTCAACAGCTCATTTCCTCTCTCATTTAGTAGCTTACTTTACATCCAGATAAGGAGGACAGGATTTGGAAGAAGAGTACAATGTTTGCAGAACATCCAACTTCCTGGTTTGGAATTCAGATCTGCACCTGTGAATACTCTGATCCTGGTATCAGCTCATTGATTGTGATATAGGAAACATTTCCTTGTCCTCTTATTAGGAATTATATTAGAAATATGCAGCATTATTGCATGTACTTAGAACAGTCCATGGCTATAAATAAACACTTCTTACCTAACACTCTCCAAAGTACCTAAGAGGTAGAAAGAAAGCACCAATAGGGCTTCAACAGGTGAAGTTCAGGTTAGATATAAGGAAGAAGTTCTTTACTGTGAGGGCTGTGAGGCACTGGCACAGGGTGCCCAGAGAAGTGGTGAATACTCCATCCCTGGCGGTGTTCAAGGCCGGGTTGGACAGAGCCCTGGGTGACATGGTTTAGTGTGAGGCGTCCCTGCCTGTGGCACGGGGTTGTAACTGCATGATCTTAAGGTCCTTTCCAACCCAAACCACTCTGTGATTCCAGAATTTAAGATTTCTCATATTCAAGATTTCATTTGTGAACATACAAATAACAATCATGTGTACTTTGCTGGATAAAGAAGGATATCTGATCTCCCCGGTATGTCTCAGCGATACCATCGTCTCTGGAGCGGGAGCTACAGAACTCTGGGTTTGATGCCCAGCTTCTTTCAGCCAGTGAGTTTTGGTAGTCCTCAAAATGAGCAAGACTGGATGAACCACACAGACAAGTTCTGCTTCCGGAGCTACTTTCATTTTTCCTTTCTCTTTTCTGCTCGACAATCTTTCTTTCAGGAAGATACCGAAAGGAAGCTGAGAACTGCTTATTACCTTGAATAACAAATGGCAATGCTCACCTTCACTGTGCCCCTGGCAGATGTGGGCCCAAAGCTGTCAGAGATTGTTTTCCTGCAGAGAAGAAACTCCATATGGTGACCCCCAGCAATCAGTGAATAGGGGAAACTTCTCTTAGGAAGACTAAAACCCACCAGAACAGAGTCCCCTGAACAGCAAACCTGGACTTATGTAAGACAAATCCCACTTCCTCAGACCTTTTCAGATCACAAACACCTGATGTCCCCCTGCTCTTCAAACCCCTCCTCAGGGCTTGTGCCAGGACAAGTGAGGTTACAAATCAGAACAGACAGAGGGATGTCTGTATTTTACAGACTGAAACAAATATCCTGAATGTACTGGAATGAAACATTTGTGACCACTTATTTTTCACTCTACAGTCCATCCCCAAAGTGATCACAGAGCAACTGTAAAAGGCAGAATAATTCTATGGAGGCAGCAACTTTCTTCCATGTTTTCCTGATCCAGGCACGCTGACTTCAATTGGTTGCAGAGAAATTACACAAGAATACCTCAGATCTTCACATTTCAGATATATCAGTATTCACATTTTTAAAATCCACATTACTCCTCTCATTGATCAAACAATGATTTGGTTGTGAAATACTACAAAATGAAAATTAAACTGTTCTGCATCTTCATAGTTACCACTAGAACATTACCTGCACCTGAAGGAGGCAGATCTGAGTTTTCTGACAGTCATTTTCAGAGATTAAAGGCTCCACAACCCATCTTCAGCCTATGTAACTGGAAGTTACATAAGATTGTAGACAATCTCTTGCTTTCTGACTTCTATTGCAGGTTATATCTCAAAAACAATTTTAAAAGAAAGAAAAGTTTCAAAACATCAAAGGAATATGGTATAGAGCAAATACGGCATTTAAAGGGAAATGATGTAGACTGACTGAACAGGAACACAGGTTATGGAGTCTCCTGTTCTGTACTGGACCATTAATGCTCCCTATAGATGAGAAGCAAGCCAAGTCCCTCCTGCACATCTGTGCCACTGTCATGTCCCCAGGAGAAATCCAGTGCCTTTCTAACACACAAGTACATGGCTTTAGCAACCAGTTCAAAGCAAATAAGTCTTTAAATGTCAGAGGACAGTAATCACAAGTCCTTAAATGAATCCAAAACCCAGGAGTATCACAAATGACAGTAACTGAGGATAACTGCCATCTGTTTAATGCACCAGAGCTGGGCTCCTGCAAACCAGACTTCAGGGGACACATCTCATCTGGGCAGGAAAGAAAAACAACTGGGTGACAGTCACAACTGTTAACTCAACTGAGCTCAGGGGCTTTAAATGCCAGTAAAAACTACTGGGAGTAAAAGGAGTACATGCTGAATTCAGTTTAATGGGTGTCCTAAATAGCTTCAGATTTCTGTCACCACTTAAGGTGACAAAGTCAACACACGAGTTTGTAACAGAACAGAGGAGCATCCTCCACAAGGAGAAATACCACTTCTGTTTCATTTGCTCCTGCTCTGCTTTTCTCTTGAGAATAGCAGATGAACCAAGGGGAAATGAAGCAAATTTACAATGGAGCCAGCTTGCAAAGTACGGCAGGATCATCTCACATCATCACAGCACAGAAATGCTGAATCCCATTACTCTGCCAGCAGCAAGAGGCAAACCTCACACACAGTTATCAAGGGCAACTTCACTTAACACACTGTTACTTCCAGGTTTGTCTGCTCTTTTGCATTGATTTTACCTAAAAGAAGTATTTCAGGGAAAAAAGAACAACTGTCAACTTGTTTTTACTAGAGAAGCCCAGTCTTGCAGTACAAAGTATTTACTTATTCACTCCCAAACAGAACTAGCTACAGGGAAATGATTTAAGCCTCAGTGAATCACAGGCATCATTTATGATCTTTCTCCATATGCTGTCCAAGCCTTTATTGTTTACTCAGCTTCTGATGCTTTGTTTATCTACTGATAGTTTTGAGAGGTTCCTGTTGTGGTTTGTTAAACAACCTGGAACTGGGTTACTGCCGACATCAGCAGGGGCTCTGCCTCATTGAATCCACAGACTCACGGCTCCAAATCTGCCAGTTCGCTCAGGTCACAAAGCTGACACTGTTTGTACTTCTATGTAAAACTTAGAAATGCCTGAAGGACCCCACACACATCAGGCACTTGTCTGAGCCTCCACTGCCATGATGCAGTCCACATTCAATATGTTTTTCTACAGAATTCAACAGAATCAGATCGATCTCATTAAACAGATTAACAAGTTATCCACAGGCTGCCAGAGAGAATACACCAGAGGTGAAACTACTGTCCTGAGTGTCCAAGGCTGGGTTAGACAGAGCCTTGGGTGACACGGTCTAGTGTGAGGTGTCCCTACCTGTGGCAGGGAGTTGGAACTGGATGAACTTCAAGTCCTTTCCTGCCCAAACCTATGGTTCTATGATTCAGCCCCTCATAGGTGTGGTTGCAGCCACCATTATTGTCCTGCACCAGCTACATGTGATACACAGTGATCTGCAATGAAAGTCAATCTATGTAGGTGGGTACACTGGACATCCTGAGTCATAGCACAGGTAGTGTCCTGTAGGTATGAAATGAGGAACATTTTAACGTATGAGTAGAAGTATAACCATTTGAAGTACAAATATAGGTTCTATCAAAGCTCAAACAGCTTTAGAAAGATCCCTGTCTGTCCTATCACACTGTTCTCGGGGTTCTCTGGCTTTGAAGCTTTCTCTTTTTACAATTTGTCTTGTAAAACCTAAGCCAGGCTCCAGCTTTGCACTGGCACAGGAGCCCAGATGCATTTATGTCAACATAAAAGGAGTGTTTCCCTTAAATGCTGCTCACTGGGCTTCAAGGTAAACGTGCTTCTTTACAATCTGAACCTGCACAACCACGAACAGATCATGTACTACCTTGAGCACAGGTCACTGCACAATGAAATCTCATGGCAGCAAAGAAGGAACCAGGAGCCATGCCAGCAGGTGAGCTGCTGTCCTAGCAGGTACCTGGCAGTTGAATGGGACTATGAAGTCTGACTCCATTCATTTAATTGGAGATTGAGCTGTAAAGAGGCAGCAATACAGGGAAACCTGCAACCACTGCAGCAGCCCCCAGCCCCTTGGTTCAGCTGATGTAAGTCACCACTGGTTTCATGATTCCTGGAGCTAAAACCATGAGAGCAGAGGTGCCAAGAGAGCTCAGCTCCATCGCACCGTCCAACAGGGGGTTGAGCATCGCTCCCAACTCCATTCTGCTCTGCTGAAACCTCGCTTGAGGTCTTCAGGACACACTTTTCTGGGGTCCCATGGTAAATGGCTGCATTTGCTATGACACACAGGAGACAAATCTAGCTCCCCATGAAAGAAAACAACAAACTTACCACTAGAGAATTACTTGCAGTATATTTATCCTAATCTCGCAACACACAAAATGTTCCCAGTGACTTGAGGCAGATTGTTCGGTGGCAAGAGATACAAACTGTCAGGCACCAGCAAAAGGCAATTAGTAAATCACTGTCTCGTTTGTAATCACTGATGAAATCTCTATTTTTTTATCCCCTATTGCTCACTTCCCCCAAACATCACCTGGAAAATGAATGCAATTAATTATATTAGCTAGCGCTTTGAAAACAGAATGGCTTTTCATTTACATTCCTGGCAGAGATTCAGGAATTCTGCACTACTGCAACGGTGACTGACTGCGCCTGCAGTTACACCAGGATCCTGAAGAAATACAAGTAATGTTCATGACGGGATGGACCTTAAAGCTCATCCAGCTCCAACCCCTGCCACGGGCAGGGACACCTTCCACTAGAGCAGCTTGCTCCAAGCCCCTGTGTCCAACCTGCCCTTGAACACTGCCAGGGATGGGGCAGCCACAGCTTCTCTGGGCACCCTGTGCCAGCACCGCCTTCACTTTTCCTTCACTTCTGCACCAAACCCTGCATTTACTTCTAGGCAATCAAAAAGTAGCTGAATTCTTTTACATACTGAACTCGCTACTGAAGATGCAGACATCTTCAGCTTCACAGTTTTCACCTATGGAACACTGATCCACCTAGGTCAGCCACAGCCCTGCTGGTCTGAAGTGACTGCATAGCTTACATTTGTGTACAGGGATGCGCTGATTTCACTTTGATACGGGTGCAGCCATGGCCATGGCAGCACTGCTGTACTGCCTTACCAACAGAAGCTGACAGTAACAAACACAACAGAAAATGTTATACTGTCCCAGATAACATGGGTTTTGTGGCAAACTTCCAAGTAAGACAATAAATTAAGGCAACAGGGATTATACATATGTTTTTGAAACATAATTGGTTTGTAAAAGCATAATTATTTATGGTGATGTAAATAGCAAGGAAAAAGGGCAGACTGGTGTTTGGAGCTCAGGTTGCAGGATGAGGTAATGGCAGAACAAACATTTAGCTGCAAACTGGCTATACATTCTACAGCCCTGTAATCATCCTACTGCAGAATTACACCTCTACCATGAGTGCACAAGAAGGCTCGGCAGCGGTCCAAGCACGCCAGCAGAGGTGCAAAAGGGAAGAGCTGCAACTCTTAACCAAAGAGACATGCACATAGTCAACGAATTTCCAAGAGTGTGTGTAAACTGAATGGAAAGACTTAAGTCACTGCCCTAAAAACACCTGTTAAATAAAGTATGGCACTGGCTCTAAGGCCGACAGGTTTTTATCACTTTCTCCAAGTTCAAGCAGATGTACGGGAGTACATGCATCAAACACACAGCACAGTGTAGAACATTTGCCATAGCCCACTGAATTCTCTATAGGCTATTCCACTGTACATTTATGATACAGTGCTGCTCAAGTTTTCAGATCTGAACTTCATTTGAGAAAGCTTTAAATATATTTACCATCAAGTGAGATAATACTTATTGCCTTTGCTTTTGGAATAATGAAAAGTGTTCAAGAATAGCAGGTGGGAGGGTAAAGTCTGCTGTCTCAAGAGCCAAAGAAGAAAAGAGTAAGGCACAGGGATGCAGGGTGACTAAAAACCCCTAGTGCTGGTCACAGCCCTTGAATTAAAAGTAGCAGGGGAGAATCACTGAGCTATCAATCTGAGCAAAGATGCATTTCAGGTGGAAATGGTGGCTTCTCTTTTCCCACAGAAGAGGGAGACGGAGAGAAGATCTTAGGAAGGACGTAATGCAGTGTTTTATTTTTAATACGGAAGGCACGAACTCTATTTCAGAGGGAGGATGTTGGCAATTCATCTATTTTTCATGTCTCAAAGAGGAAAAGAAATCTAAACAGAGAGCTGACAGAATAAAAAAGCTAAAATAACTCTCAGTGTATTACCTCTCCTAGAGCAGTGTCTGGATCCAAATGAGGAGTTCTGAGCCGTTCCCTCTTGTCTTTGAGCCAATACCAAGATTTTGACTAAATGTTTCGATCTCTCTGCTTAGAGAGATGCCTAAGGGGGGCTAAATATAACCTGGAACCTGCAGGCATAAGGTACACCACATTTAGCAGCAGGCCAGAGTAGATGCAAAGCTGTAGTCTGGACCTGTGCTTGCCAGGATCTCACTACAGGTGATGGGAAAGTCAGTTGTTTGATTTAAGCCACGTGTGTGAAGAAATTATAATATCTTAAGATGATATAATGGAGAGAAAGTTAATCTTTTTGTCCTGACTGCAAATTTGCAAATATGGATCTGCAAACAGAAAGCAGTCTGGAATGCAGGGAGGAGACATACTGAAGTTACCAACTGCACGTGTTCATAGCCTCCCACCAACCCTGGTGAGCAATTTCAATGCACTGTACGCTATGAGCCCCTCCCTGTAGTACCACACAGGTTATTTGCTTTCATCCTGTGTCTTACTCAGGACAGCAGTGAAGTCTTTCAAGCACTGAACACTGACTCTTCTCTTGGAACAGTCACGGACTTTTGCTGTACATCTAAGAATACAGAATAAAATTACTGTAACTGACTCCTGGAGAGTTTTATCTTTCCGAAGACAGGCAGGTCTCAACCAAGCAGCCTGGACCACTACTGCATTGCAAGAAGATATATAAAGAGGCAGAGCATATTGTGCACCAGTTCAATGAGCTCATCAGCAAGATGAGCTAAGACAGTAATCACAGCAAAGCTCTGTTTTCCCAAAAATATTTAGGACTTTGAAGTTACTGTGCATGGGTAACAGACATCTGCCAACAGCATGCACCTCTCTAGGTTTCGGAGGAAGCCAGGGCTCACACTGGGGATGCACAGCAGGGATGGAAGCAGAGAGGGCAGACTCCAGTTAATGGAAGATTTGGAGGGTCTGAGGCACTGCCTGCAGCTCTGAAAGGGATAGACATGAAACTGTATCCTAACATACTAGCAAACTTCCTCCACCTGGGAACTGCAGGTTTGAGAGTATAACAAATCCACCTCAGGGGAACATTAAAGAGCCCAAAACCTCTAAATTATTGCAGATTTCATTTCTGAGGGAATTTCATATGACCACTGAAGCTCTGAGATACTTCCTGAAGTTACATTAAAAGTTGAAATACTGGGGGAGAAAAAAGTTTCTCTTCAAACACAGGACTGGAGCACATGCTTGATCTTCCAACAAATGAACATCTTGAATAAAAGAGACTGTGCTTCAAGTTTTAAAAGGAATCAAGGGAGACACCAGTCCTGTGATCTCACAAATCAGGCCAAACACTTGCAATCCACCCTACCCAAACACTACAACATCAAGGATGGAGAAAGCCCTGTATGTAACAGCTCTGACTTGTTTTACAGCAAGTTGCAGCTCATTTGGAGCACCACACTAATTAATACAACCAGAGGCAGACATTCCAGCCCTCTTCCAGCAGCACACATCAGCATCCACTGTCAAGAGACTCCATAAAGTTCAAAGCTTATCTTGCAGGCTGCACGCTCCCATGCTTGCTCAGAGCAGCAGCTGGGCAAGTGATCTCCCTTCTTCTCAAAGAGGAAAATTCAATTAGATCCGATCATCTTCTCACCCTTGTAGAATTAAGATCGTGCTATGAAAACAAACACATTATCTTCTGAAATCCTGTTTCTCACTTAAAGGCTGCAAGGCTGAGGAATCCCTTCTGTACAAGTTCAGCTGAGTTACACAGAGTGTGCTTGGCCTCTTTTTCTGGCACTCTCAAGGAAACAGTTTTACAGATCTGTGTCTCAATGCACTTGAGGCTGTGAGGGACAGAATCCTGAGAGAAGAGGCCAAAGAAGAAATGAACAAAGGAGAAAAGGAAATGGACATAAGGTCTTGAGAAAAGACACTCAGAAACCATGCAGGAAGAGACACAGCAGCGAGTTTCAAAAGCTTCTTGGTTTGGTACTATGCAAAAACCCCTTTAAGTAAAAGAGGAAATCTTAGCTCCTAGGCAAAGAAAGACAAGGAACATGGATGTTATATGAGAAGAGCAGCTGAGAGAATAAAGAAGTAAAAATGTAGGAAACAGGACTGTTTGGACTTGAAAGCTGGACTAAAGAAAACATTTATGGCTGGTGAACAGCACAAAGGGTGAAGTTTCAATTCAGATATCACAGTGATGCCAGATGCTGTGTGAAAATCAAACAAATACATAACAGTGAATGGAGTTCAAAGGGGACCATACAAACAAGCTCCTACATTTAAAGTCTAGTTTCTAGAGCTAAATCACTGCACACCAAGCTGTGAGGTCAGTTGGCACGCATGCACTTGAACAACCTTATCAAATTGTGTCCCCATTAAATTCCCATGCTGCAGCAATTAGCCACACTCCATAAGACCATCCTATGCAATCTGTTCTAGATGAACAGCTAATGAGAACTAAGCTAAACCACTTCATTCTGGTTATGATTCCTCCTTTGAATATTCCCATAACTATGCTGCTAAACAACTTAAACCTATAAAACTGAAAGGGGAGAAGGCATTTGTCTGCTAGAGACAGATGGAGTAGTAAAAGTGGCCATGAGATCACACAGTGATATCCAGGGTACATCTTCAGTGCATTGCATTTAGCAAGAATTTAGTATATAGGTGGGGGGTGGTGGTTGTTTTGTTTGCTTTGGTTTTAAGTATCTCGATTATATCCCAGTTAGGCTGGAGGTGAGGGAGATGTGATCTGGGTTTTATTGCCAGCATTCTTCACAGCTTGAGCTTCACTACCATAACCAGAGCAGATTATAAATGAACATGGTATTGCAGGAGACAAGAAATGCAAAAAGAGTCTCATACACATAGAAAACAAAATGGGGATGAGTGAAAAGGAATTTTTAAAGTGTTTATATTTTCATGTGGTATTTGAATGGTGAGGAGTTAAACCTGAGTTTATGGTGCAGACTGACTCGTGAGGAGGTGTCGCTAACAGCTATCCTGTGAAGATGTTCAGCACACTCACTGGGGTGCGAAAGATGTGTGGTATAAAATTGAATTAAAAAATGGAAACACTTCATAAACTTTCAGTACATAAAACATTTGTTCTATAGCATCTTAAAATTAAGCAAACAGCTCTTGGACACCGGAGTGTGTTGCGGGTTTCATGTTCTGCTTTCCTCAAAATACCCTTCTGACCAACACATTTCCTTGCTACCACCCTCATACTTACACTGTCAGTAAACCCAAAGCACAAGAGCAGAAGAAACTGCTGCCATGATTGGAAACAGAAACCCTCTAGTGCTGGCAAAGCAGCTTTGTTCGGTTTGTACAATGCCAACCCTGAAGAACCAAGTCTAAGTACTGCAAATAAGGGCTTGACACCTCTGTATTCATAGCCGCTATCCTATCAAAAGCCAAGCATTTCTCAAGGTAACGGAGGGCCCAAAGAGCTGTGTTACAGCTTGAGATGTCTCAATTCCCTGTGAGCTCCCTGGGACTTGGCTGGTGCCATTTTTACTGCAGCTGTTCATTCTTTTGAGAGTACACATCATGAAACATGACAGTGAGAAAGAGACGATGAGAACGCAGTGAATGCAGCTTTTCATTTGAAAAGCTCCTCAAACACATACAATTGCTTTATTTTGCTTAATTTTCAACATTCATAAACATAATTGCATTTATTTTTCTAGTCAATACTGAAAACAAGTGATAATTTGTAATATTAAAGCTTTTATCTCGAAGGAATACAACCACAACAGTTCCCACTCTCTTCTAAAAGAGGTGAATGCTACACAGCAGGCTGGATTGCCAAGGCAGGAGATGCACACAATTATTTTTCCCCATGAGAATATATTAATATTGTCGCTATCCATTTCCTTTTGTACATATATAAATGACTTTTGGAAAACAGACTTACTTAAAGCCAGTATTTTAATTGTGCCAAATTACATGCACTAAAAATCAAATATGGGAGTAGCAAATGCTAATATATCCCAAGCATAAAAAAAAAAAAAACAACTCTTTCTCTCCTGCACAAATTGCCAATAGCAGCAGTTCTCAGTGGAACCAGTGAACAGAGGTTGTTACTACCATTCCATCCAAACAATTGGCATCCTTCTAAGTATGTTAAGTATGCGGCATTGTGCGCTTGCAGCCCAGAAAGCCAACCGTATCCTGGGCTGCATCAAAAGGAGCGTGACCAGCAGGTCAAAGGAGGTGATCCTGCCCCTCTACTCTGCTCTTGTGAGACCTCACCTGGAGCATTGTGTGCAGTTCTGGTGTCCTCAACATAACAAGGACATCGAACTGTTGGAACAAATCCAGAGGAGGGCCACGAGGATGATCAGGGACTGGAGCACCTCCTGTATGAAGACAGGCTGAGAAAGTTGGGGCTGTTCAGCCTGGAGAAGAGAAGCTGCGTGGAGACCTCATAGCAGCCTTCCAGTATCTGAAGGGGGTCTATAGGGATGCTGGGGAAGGACTCTTCATTAGGGACTGTAGTGATAGGACAAGGGGTAACAGGTTAAAACTTAAACAGGGGAAGTTTAGAGATTGGATATAAGGAGGAAATTCTTCCCTGTTAGGGTGGTGAGGCACTGGAATGGGTTGCCCAGGGAGGTTGTGAATGCTCCATCCCTGGCAGTGTTCAAGACCAGCTTGGACAAGGCCTTGGGTGATATGATTTAGCGTAAGGTTTCCCTGACCACGGTAGGGGGGTTGGAACTGGATGATCTTAAGGTCCTTTCCAACCCTAACTATTCTATGATTCTGTGTTCACATAGAAGTATGTGAAAATCCAGACTGGGTATGCTGCTCATTATGAATCCCCATCCTGTTCATTTGAAGCTGCTGAAAAGACTTCCAGTTAATTTTACTCTACACTCAATCAGGCCTCTGGTAAAGCGACAGCATTAAATGACTCTTAACACTGGAACATAAGATACTTTACTACAGCTCCTTACTCAGATGCTGAGAGTCTGTTAAGAGGTGTGACAGCTTTCTGACAGAAGTCAGAAGAAAGTAAGTAAGGAGAAAGACGAGGGCAAAAGAAGACAAATGAGAAAGAAATTAGAGCATTATCCAGACAATCCACTGCAGTACAGAGTCTGTGTAAAAGATTACACCCATTTCCCACTGAATTTAACATCTAAGCAATAAAGAAGATGCACCCAATGGAGAGGAGGTTCACAGGCTGGGAAAACAAAAATATCAATTCTGTATAAATTTCCCTTGTGGAAGGTTGTGACAAATGCCTCAGCTCTTACTAGAGCTCCAATATTCCCTACTCCTGTCAATTCCTTCACTGTAGCTACCTATTCCTTCCAAAACATGTTCCTACTTTAGACACTGTTCTGGTCCTTATTATCCACCTGCTTCACAGTCATTAATTTTGTTATCCCATCTTCCCCAGAAAGACCTTTCCCATTCCTCATCCTACCCATGTACCTTGTTTACCCTGTTCTTCCTCCAGCACACTTTTCTTGCTCGGGATTTTCTAATATGAGCAAAAGGGTGTTGTTAAATTATCAATGTGATCCTCACTACAGAAAGAATCTCCACAGAAATAAGTACTTGAAAGATCTTAGGCAAAGCTTGCTTTGTCTCTTAACTTTATTTCAATGCAACCATGTTTATTTCAACAGAAGTTCAACTCGATTTCACCTACTTCAAAGAAACCTCTCTTACTTCCATCCCCCAACTCCTGAAGCCTTTAAAGTTTTCCATGAAAAATGGTTTTCCATTGGTGTGGCTATACAATTCCCTAACTTGGCTCTCCAATAAAAACCAGTTTTAACACACTTGGCCTCGGGACAGCATGTCCTAATCGAGCTCAAAACGCTAGATTACAAAAACCACAGGCTGTGTGCTACGATGCTAAAAGGCATCAGCACCTGCTAGAGCCAAGAGGTGCTGAGAGAATTATGTTTCAGTACTCAAAACTATGGAGGTAAAAACACATACCAACAGTGGCTCTCTTGTCCTTCCCGCCTGTGTGATGCTGAATGATGTTGCAGCAGGGCTTTAAAAATGTCAAGGTCTCACTAATGGCGATAATGGAAAGGTTCTGACATTCACCAACAGATCTGTTTCCGACAGCTTTCACAGAAAAGGATCACAAATAGACTGACAACAGTTCAAATGTACCATTTAACACATCAAGGTGCAGTAACTACTTGTATTCCCTACAGACAGCAATCCCTTCAAGGTCATTAAAAGGCCTCCCTAGAAGAGATTCTTTCAGATTCCTTTGATAAGGTTTCTTTATACCATGCCCATTCAAAGAAGGCTACACATCCTTGCTAAACCGGATTTCAGAACCGACATACCATCTGCATCTAAGTGGAAGTCTGCTTCTGCTAACCTCTCTCAATAGCACTGAGGAGAAATTCTATCTCATTTTTACAATAGGAATGACAAGTATTAAACCCAGATGTGATTTCACTTCAGTATAAGGCCTCTGAGGGGTAAATGTTTTTAATTAAATCACTCCTCTTGCACCTTACATCATGGAATAGCTATCTGGCTGTTAAGTGTGATGGTCTTAATTTACAGGTCTGTGATTCCACATGTACTTGGGTCAAATGGTCCTTCACTATTTCTATTTCATCCAGAACTAGTACACCTAATCACAGAAGAAAGATTCTACTTGGTGTTGGAACACAGGGACACATGACAGAAAGCAAATAATGCGTAAGAATCACTCTTAAGACTAATTGCTTTGTTACCTTCCTGAAACCAGTTCTACACAAAAGAAGTTCACAGTCATCATCGCTGCCTTTCCCTGCCTGCAGCAGGTGAACTGTATACTAATGCAGGTATGACTTAGCTCCTGACAGCCCAGACCTGCTGGGAGATAGTCAAAAACTATGGGTGACAACACATTCATCCAAGGACAGCCAAATCCTAATGCTGGGCTTCCAGAAACCATTACAGTACCAGTTATAGCAATGGCTTTGGGGGACTTACTGGATAGAGAAGAGGGAGCAACCAAAGGCCAGAGTGCAAAAGTTCCCTCTACTTGCTTGCAAGGTTACCTCTCTCCCAAAGCTATATTCACAAATAGGCCAAAACAGTACTTCCCCAATAATCTAAACATTCCATGCATATCCACTCAATCCAGGAAATGAAGCAAGCAACCCCCGAACTCAGGTTAGCATAAAACAGGGATGAAATTCTGCAAATGGGGAAAGACTATTTACAACTGCAGCTATTAAAAAGAACCCCAAAACGCAGCTATAGAGCTGCACAGTAAACAGCACAACAAAAATACACTGAGGAAAGCCTCCAGAGATCCCCTTCTGTGCTTAAAACCTGAGAAATGACTTCAGGTGCATCACCCAGCCCCAGATGAACATATTTACTTGTATGGATGTAAAAAAAAGTGGGGAGAAATGTATTTGACTCACTCTTAGCAATTCTGGAGAAAAATGATACCCAGACAGCTGAGCCAAATCTCTTTCTCCCTCTCAGACAAAACTGGATCATGATTCATCATACATACACAGTTGAATTATAATTTATGCCTTTAACAAGTTCCTTTGTGTGTTTTCTTGTAAGCAAGAATTAATACACTCAGACACAGGCAAATGTTAATTTTACTGCATTGCCTTTCAGATTTACAAATGTTGAGTCTAACTCCTCTTGGCATTTGTTCCAGCCTGAAGGGAAAAAAAGACCAATGTGTGACCTATGCGCAGAGGTTCTCTGCTCTCTGCAGAGGATAACACTAACTTCATATCAGTGATCTCCCGAACAAAAGGATTCTGCCCATCTTCAGCATGGGCAGAGACAGACGATTATCACCTTCCCCTAGGAAAGCTGTCCCCTAATTATTCATTCATGCTGTAACTCCACAAAGCCAGGAAGGTGACTTAGGAAAGCATTTGGCCTATTAGGCTAACATAAAACTTCACTAAGTTCAGTGGAGTCCAAGCAGAATTCAGCCATCTGGTATTCATACATACATCATGTCTATGATGTTTGCCCACTAAATGAGTAGTTCACGAAGCAACACTAATGATGATAACAACCCTTCTGCTCTTTCCGGGAGAAGCTCAGAAAGCCCTCCAGTTACTAGAACAAAAGGAACACACCCACTCAGAAGTAGGAAGAGTCCTCATTCCTCCTCTCTGCTGCAGAGAGAAGAAAGGAATTCTGCTACAAGTTCTCCGTGAGGTGATGCAACGCATTCAAGGGAAGTGATGAGTTGCACACACGGCTGGAGCTGTGTTCACTTCCCTAGGCAAGGCAAAGCAGACTCGGGTAAGAAAGCACTCAGAACCCATTTGTGCCTTAACCTTGCCATCTATTACCTCAAAATGCTCCCCATTAAGAGCATTCAGAACAGGCTCCTCCTCCAAGTTGACGAGGGAAGATTAGAGAGCAAATGCTGACTGCATCTCTGGAGGGTGAACCAGACCTGTCAGTGCTGCAAGTGCCATGAACACTAATGGTATAGTCAGCAACCCTTTGGTAATATCCTGCCATAATCTCCTAAAGCACCATAAAATAGCTCCTATCCTTTAGCTCAGTTGCAAACAGAGAAGCACAAGGACACTTGCGGCACTTCTGAACCACTGCTTAGCATTAGCCTCCTGCTACTCGACAAGCTTTACACACACACAATCCATGAAAATATGATCAGTGGCATTCCCCACATGTATATTGCATCTTCCAAACTAGGAGTTAGATGCTGCAAGCAAGTGTGGCTCTTAGCAAGTTAAAAATGCATTAATTTCAACCACAAACACACCTTTGGTAAATAACAGATCCTGTTTCCCTTTGCAGAGAATGTGTGTGCTCTTTCTGGAATAAGCAAGCAAAGCCCAGCAATTCTCACTCCGAATACTATAATTTGCTCATCCATAAATTCATAGTATCTAAACTGTTTCTTAGACAAACAGAATGTCTACTTAGAAAGCAATTCAGCAAGAAACAGCATGATACGGATCACGGGTATAGATACAAATCTATGTATATACAAACACACATACACAAAAAGTAAGGCAGCGCTTACACTAAGTGTGATTTACATACATGAAGGGGTAAGCAGTCAGGCAGATGGAGCCAGATCTTCAGCCTCTGTGTGCTGTGTATGTGCTAACTTGGAACAGGGAAACTTCACAAAAGCAAGCCTGAGATTTAACAGTAAATCTAACACCAAGGAATGCTGTGGAGACAGGCACATGGCAGGATGGCTTTGTAGAAAGAGTAGAATCATATTTAATACAATTAAAAGTAGTTACTTCAGTCGAGTCAGCCCTGGGTAAGTCTCCGTTAGAGTTCATTTGCAACTGATGGTGAAATCCTTTGAATGTGCAAATATTAAATGCTTTATTAATATTATTCTTGCAACTGCTGCAGGAACAGGCAGGGCCAAATCCTTGGAATACTGCAAGCTTGTAACATGACAAATAAGGCCAGTACTTTTGCCTGGCTAGCTTTAACACATTTCCTTGTTGTACCAACCAAGCATCGGCCTTAAAAATACAGGAAAGCTCAGGCCCTACTTTACCACCAAGGCAATCACTTCTGTGATCCAACATAAACTAAACAGCCATGTCCATCATACATCACCCAACACCAGCACATAAAGACTGAGTATTTACAGAAAAAGGGCAATGAAAACTGTGAGATGGAAATAAAGAGGCGCAGGGGAAATCTACTGGCTGTACTTTGAACTTCTATAACAGGATTAAAGTCTTGTGCCCTGCCCTGCCATGCAGAGGACTGAACCCCTCCTTGGTAACACAAACTTAGGCAAACACCCCAAAAAGATCAGAAAGCGATGACTGAAAGTATAGGGTAGAGAAGGAAATGAGACACTGAATTAGGAAAGGTTAAAAGGAGTAGGTCAGGTTCAGCCCTACAAAGACTTAACTGCGTGCAACTATATAAAGGAGGCTATAAAAGAGACCAACAACTGATTGTTCTCCCTAGTGAAGGACTGAACAAAAAACCACTGAGATGAAGCCATAAAAATGAAAATGAAGGACTGAGAAACTTTCTAATTTAAGCAGTGGAACAAACAGCCCAAAGGCTGTCTACTACTCATCGCTGAGGGTATTCAGGCTTAAGTAAACACCCATCTGTTAAAGGATGTTTTGTTGTAATACCTCCTGCAAGGCGGTGCAATGAGAGTCCCACCGAAGACTGAGGACGCAACACCTACAATTCATTTCTTTCATTAATTTCATCAATTAATTTCAGGTTTTGAAACATTTACTCAGAGCAAACATCTGGTTCTTAATCCCCCAGTTAATGCTGCTTTCAGCCCTAAGGAATTAATCATAGAAATCATGGAAAACAGTTTATTTGCCAGCAATGGAGTAAAACAAATTGCCTACCAACGTCTACACTGCTAATAGAGCAGGAGAACTGTCCTTTTTTCCCCTCTTTTTTGACATTTTAATTTAAAAAATAAAGAGTAGAAAGTTGTCCCCGGGCAGAGCTTTGCAGCAGTGTGTCAGCAGAGGATTACACAGCACTGCAGACTCAGGCTCTCACCCATGGTACTGAACTGCGATCTAAGGATGAGAAGTACTGTAAAAAGGGCTGGATATTATCATTAGTATTCAGGAGGCCAGAATTCCATGGCTTAGGTTGAATTCAAAGGGATCTTCTGAAAGCAGACACATTTGAGAGAAGAAAAGAGCTCTGCTGTGAAGGCAGGCGGGCTGCCCAGGCCGGGGCCAGGCCATGCTTCCTGCCACCGGCTCCCAGCAGGTTGCGCTGCAGTCTTGCTTAGTATCATTGAACCAAACCAACTCCTGCTCCCATTTTGTTTTCACCACTTCCACAATGTAGTATTTTAACCTATTAACAACTACAAAAAGGTAATGGTAAGGTAATATTTAAGTTGCCATACTGATAAAGAAAATCTATATTACTTATTGCATTCTCAGAACCCATGTGTTCTGGCACTCCTGACTCCTCCCTTCATGCCAAGGAGCTTTCCCAGCTACAGCTGGCCACCAGAAGATACTCACTTATAGAGTCCCAACCTGGTTTGTGTTGGAAGCGACATTAAAGCTTATCCAGTTCCAACCCCTGCCACAGGCAGGGACACCTTCCACTAGAGCAGCTTGCTCCAAGCCCCTGTGTCCAACCTGGCCTTGAACACTGCCAGGGATGGGGCAGCCACAGCTTCTCTGGGCACCCTACGCCAGCACCTCAGCACCCTCACAGGGAAGAACTTCTTCCCAATATCTAATCTAAAGCTACCCTCTATTGCCATCCCTTACACCCTGCAGCTCAATGGATTTACATCCCACTGCTTCCAGCTACTGTGAAGAAATTAAATGCAATGGAAAACCAACCACCATAATCATTCCAGCCCTCTGGCTTTAAAGATGTCCCTATCTGTGGGAATGGAACGTGCTGTTCATCAGCTGATTCGCCCAACTCTGCCACTACACGAATTTTAAATAAACATCTTTAATTCTCACAAAACAGACTTTTCAATACATACCAAATACAAGCAACATGCATTACGATTCTGTGCAGCAGCCCAGACTCTCAATAATAGCTCCGAACGTCTCTGTTAGCTTCAGGGACTCTAATTGACCACTATAATTTACTTCAAGGTTAGTGTGATTTGGACAGCCCTTGAATACGTGTTTTTGTTACTAGAGCCTTCTGTGCACTTTCGCTGCGGTCAAGCTTTTTCTACCTACTAATTTCACATTTTGTGCTGTGTGAATACTCCTAAGACAAGACATCAGTTAGTAACATAAGGATCTGAGTAATTTCTCCGTATGCTCCTTCAAATCTCTTCAGGTAATATTTCTTTATCAGCACATTCACATTGGCAGCTGCTTTACCTGTGCATCTTTCTACAACAAAACTCTGTTTCTTATTTGTTGTCTGGCCTTCATTAAATTTGCAGCTGCTCTAAGATCTTTGTATCATTTATTAGTGCTACTAGATACCATGAAGCGATGTATTAAGGGGGAAAAACACCTCTAGCTAGTTTTAGAAGAAATAATTCTGAAAGCCTTGTTAAAAATTACATTTGTGCTTTGGGGTTTGGTTTGTTTGGCATTTTTACCATGCATTCCAGACTGTTGTTTCTCTACTTACTTCTCTATGGTTCCAGTGTACTTCAGATGATAATACATTTCCATATAGAGTCCTGAAAGATAGATCCTTTACCATTCAGAGTTGACAAGTATTGAACTCATTCAGTCCAAGCCATATAAGCTCTCTTATTAATTCTTTGCTTTCCAAATTGGATCAAAACTGCACATGTTCCTATTCCTTCAGTTCACTCTGGTATCAGTTAATTCAAAGATCTGCTATGTGTCTCTAGCTAGGTCTTCAGCAGGGTCAGGGAACAGGACACAAGGTAAGAGCCAAGATACTACGGAGATTAAATTGCCATGATTAAAAAGGAACAACATCCAGAACAATGAAATACCAGAAAGCTGCAACATTCCAAATTAACTCTGCGGATGCCACAGCCAAATCAATTTGAACGAGGCTTTACATGCTCTGAAAGATCCTGTTCTGAACAAGCTCCAATAATAAAACCACCCCACAACTTAACCAGCCTTTAGTGACGGAGAAACTGCAGCTAGGCTGGTATCTTGTGTGCTTGTTTTCTACTGACAAAAAGCATACAGGGATGAAGACTGGGCTGTCAATCGGGGAGCTATTGTATCAGCTCTACATGGTAGCCTTAGCACACAGTGAGCAATTACAAGTCTCTTACCCCAGTAATTACAGCCATAAGAATACCTCTTGAACAACACAACATTCCGGTTCTGCCACATAGCTCATGCTTCTCAGAGTGCAATGCACTAATTGTAACAAATACTTCCTTCTTAAGACTGAAATCAAAGTCTTAACTGGCTGGTCAGGTCTCACTATCATTATTTCCATTAGAGGGGCTTGTGCTGCTACTGTAGGTGGCAAGGAACAAAAATTTAACAGGCTTTCTTAAGTTCTTTTTCAATGGGAATAAAGCATTCCACAACATTTTTAAGGCTAGAGAACCGACTCCCACACATATCACAACGGTGACTCCAGTGGGAAACAAAACTATTGGAAATCACCATTATTGTGAGCTCTTCAGAGAATATTCCTATCACGCGGAAGACTGATATTATTGGATGCTCTCGATATATGTTAGTAAATTAGATATTCTGGTAACTCCCTGTTGGAAATGGGTGGGTTTTGCACATGAAAATTGCAGTCTGAAATCCCAGCCAAATCAAGCACTGACTACTGCAGTTCATTTTTTAGGAGTTTGTCTTTCTCAGAATTAGAATTTAAAGCTGTCAGTTAAGAGCTAAATCGTTACTGGACGGTCCAATATTCCCAGGCATTACAACACTTTATTTTTTCTGACCTCTCAAACATGTCTCTCCCAGAAAAGCCAGCTTTGCGATTCTGAAACATGCAAAAAACTGGCCAAGCCTTAGAATGTTAGACCTGAAACACTGCTTCTCTGTTGAACACAGGATTAAAGTATAAATAAGCTATGTAAAATGACTCAACAAACATATCAAATGGCAAATGTTGGGAAAAGACACGCACATTTATGAACTCTGTTGTCAAATTATTTTGAACACAAAAGTCATACTGGGTTCTGGTTTGGTACCCAGACCCTGTACACACCCATTTAGGGCTCAGAGCCGATTCTCTCAGAGAACAGCATCTCCCCACTGTTGCTGGGGATTCTTACTTACCAGTTGGGACAGCAGGATCCATTGTTGGCTTTTCCCAGGTATTGATCTGCTCCCAGGTAAATCCATTGGTTCCCAAGGCCACACTATAACCACAATTACTGTAGTGCTCATCAAACGAACAACCACCTAAAACCAAGAAAAACAAACACATTCCTGTATTATTTATTTATCCCTCATTATGGCCGGTCAATTACTTAAATATTTCATACCCAAGTTTACCCAGGGGGAAAAAAAAAAAAAAATACTAGGTTTCAGGCAGCAGAGGAGGTATTCAGAAAACGTTTCTGTTCTTTCCACACTTTGTATCCATTGGAAGCCTTTGTTTTCTTCCTTCCGTGCTACTGCTTCCTAGATCAGTTCCCTTTATTTCAGCTTATTGCCTTTACATTTACAAGCATATGATGTGCACATGCAAGAAAATTTGCATTTGGGTCCCTGAAACTGAGAGTTCATTACATAACCCCCCCAAGTCAGGTATTAAAAGCAAAAATACCCCAGAAAAATAGAACAGGAGAGTGAGAAGTGGGAGGACGGAAGAAGAAACACAGATGGTAAACAAGTACACTGCTGTTCCTACAGGGAATCCTCACTTCACTTTTAAGCCTCGAATTACACAAGGTTGGGTTACACCTATGGAAAGTGCAACCTGCCTTTTAACCATCTCTTCTGCATAACAACATGCAGCTCTGAGTGGCACATGACCATTCCTCAAGGTCTTTCCTGTGATACTTTTGAATGCAGTGTCGTTCTTGACAACAAGAGAGTAACAAGGAGTGGATGGCAACCCACATTCACACCTTCCAGACTGTTGACTGTGATCTTCCCTACTGCAGTTCCTGAAATACTTGGAAGGAGTTAACTGTCACAAATAACCTGGCAGCTGCCTCAACACTTGTGGATCAAGGGAAATCCATGAACACTGCAATGAAATTCTGTATTCCAGCACAGATTTGAAATGTGTGTCACACAGACAAATCAAGCTACTTTATTCCCTGCTAGGATGGATATTCCTCTGCTGGTGTCCCTTACAAGTACCTCAGGCACATTCCTCTTCACATCCACCCAACTTAGTCTGCCAAACATATTCCAGTACTGGATCTATTAGATCAGGCAGCCCAGGTCCTTGACTTTAGACATTAATCATGTCAACAGCGTCTCTGTACAGCTCTTTCTCTCTTATGGAAGCAAGGATACATTTTCTCTGCAGATACTATTCCTCCACAGGCAACTGGACATCTCACACTTTCAGGCTGCAAGGACTGAGCTCAAGACAACACGAACTTGCTCTGCCAGCCAAGTTGCCAATTGCTCTTGACACTAATCAGAGTTACAGGCAGAGATGCTCCTGACTCTTTACTCCTTCCCACAGGCTGCACTGCCTATACGCACTGAATGAATAGATGGAACATGAGTGATCCATGGTTCTTTTTTAAGGATTATCCAACATGGGGACATAGAAGCCTTCTTTGGTTTCCACGTATATTTTCTATTGTCTAGTTCCAGAAAAGCCCAAACTTGTCTTTGTTCCTGTAGAACTCTTCATAAATGATGAACACAAATATATACCATGTCATTAATATTTATAAATCCTCATTCTGCTAACGGATTTTATGCTCACTCCAGCCACAACTGGTTTTCTACAAAGCTTCACATAGTATTTCTATTTAAGTGTATACTGGAAGGATTTGTTGGGTAGAGTGCTTGACACCCCAAAAAAATCACAGAATCATAGAACAGGGTTGGAAAGACCTTAAGATCATCTGGTTCCAACCCCCTGCCATGGGCAGGGACACCTCACACTAAACCATCTCACCCAAGGCTCTGTCCAGCCTGGCCTTGAACACCGCCAGGGATGGAGCATTCACAACTTCCCTGGGCACCCTGTGCCAATGCCTCACCACCCTTACAATAAAGTAAAAATACCCTGTTGCTGAAGAAGACTTTAAACACGAGCTTCTCCTAAAAAAACATTTGATAGACCATATATTTCCATGATAAATAAATCTGACTACAGCACATTCTATAACCCTCGTAAACTTGCCTGTTAGAGTCAAGTCTCTAGAAATATTTCCTTTGTGTCATTATTTTACACTATTTTAGTAATTTCTTCTTTAAGTTTACTGCACTTGTGAAGCTTTGCCAGCTGTCAAAATGAGCAGGATTACACTTAAAATGTTTCCTTAATTTGATAAATCTAATATAGGTGAAAAAGTTCAAGTTTAGAATATTAAACATGCTCATTAAAACGTCTAAGGGAAAAATCAAGGTGCTCCAGATTGTGTGGGAGTATGCAATACAACTGAAAGTCACCTTTTTCACAGCGAGAGGGTATGAGAGACATCAAACCGCCTGTTCTCAGCCTCCAACCAGAGCATTCTAATTTCGACAGATCCCCTTTAATAGCACAACTCCAGACACAAACCATCCCCACACAACCTCTGCTCAGCGCAATGCAGCGCACAATAACGGTGCTGTCTCTGAGCTATCACTTTGAAGGGATTGCACACAAAGTCTCTGATGGAGCCAGACAATTGTACGAGGTCTCATGCACACAGAGAAAATTGCACAGGCGCTGTTCCGAGGTCCCAGAAGCAAAACAAGCAACAGCAGCAAAATATGGGGTAGCAATCCTCATATAACAGGGAATGTAACTATCAATACCTTGCTCTAATCAGCTAAGTAAGTTATTTTACACACGCTGAAGCAGGCAAAGTCAGCAGAGGGACTGAAGAGAGGATACGGTGAGAACCTGGGCAAGACTGGGAGTTTCCACTGATAAGAGAACACCTGGGAAAGCTTCTAAAGTGCCTTGTCTGAAAGTCAAAGCTAACCTTGCAGTACAATTAGGTAAGAAAGGCAAGAATAAACCATACAGAGCCTGAAAAATAGCAGCAAGGCACCTACATTTTAAAGACCTAACAGGTTAGTGGAGAAACCTCCAAATGCAGAGTGGCAGGGCAATAAACCAGAAGGATTAATTTACCAGAAGCAACAGAATTGGAGCTTGTAGGTGAATTTGCAGGAAATGAGGACAAGGAGAAAAAATCCGAGTCAACTTTAAGGCACAGACAAGCAGGCTGGCTGCAGGAATCTTGGGTACCCAAGAGGAGGGAAGTCTCCATCTGCTTCTTGCTATGGGGCGTCAAAAGAGCAGAATTAAAAGGGAAGTTTGGACTCAGCGCTGTATTAACTTGGTAGATAAAAGTCAGCAACTCCTCTGCGCTATTACAGCATACATAATACTACAGAACAGGAAAGAAACTTCAGAAAGAGGAAGGGAAAAATCACAACATGTACAGTATTCCAGACGTAGCAGTTACTTGTTCATACCTGCCAAACGAGCGTACCATAGGTGGCCTTACTCCCACCCTTCCTGCAGAGCACGGCACACAGCACCACAGCTCCAGTTACAGGCAGCCACGCTCAAAAGCGGCTCTGAACCTTCCACCCCACCCCGCCTCACCTCACCTCGGGACTTCCATGCCCACCGCGCTCCCCTCAGGACGGTTTCCCTCACTGCTCCTCTCCCCTTTTCCCGCCCTTTCCCCTTCCTCAAGTGCGCTCCCCCGCGGCTCCCGCAGCACTCCGCCCCGCGCCTGCGCACTGCGGGGCAGCGCAGCCCGCTCTCTCCCCGCCGAGGCCGCGCCTGCAGCACGGGGCCGTGGAGCCGGGCTCTTAGACACACACCGGCTTCCGAAACGCGAACCCAGCCCCGGCTCGTGTTTACCCGTCCCGCTCCTGGAGGAGGCGCTTCCCGTGCTCACCCCCTGGATCGAGCGGTCCGCGCTGCAAGACCCCTAAACACGCGGTTACACCCCGTTAGCGAAGTTCAGCTTAGACTACATTTAAAGCGTCCACTTCAGTGGGGGTAATAACTGTCAAGTGAACTGACAGGCGAAATTGACCAGATGGCTTACATTCATAAGCTTAACTTCAAGTATTTCCGAAGACGCGCTGCTTACGTGGATACCTAAATATGAGCTACACCTAAATACATTAGAACATAAAGGGGAAGGGGGGAAGGTTAGATCCATCCTAATGCAGAATCATCCATTGCTGAAACAAGACTGCTTCGCAGGAAAGCAGAGCTATTCATAAACATAGAAAGAATAATCCTCAAATTGAAAGACGATACCACTCAATGAATTTAGGTACCAGGTTGGCACGTTATCATTTTAGCTGCAGTATCAGGAAGGTGTTTGAGGAACATGAAAACACCTACACATCTGCTAAAACAGGGTTCTACAGCTTCATGTATTAACAAGAATGAGGATTTTTTAGGAAGCTAACGGGGATCTTGGAGTCTTTCCCATGTTTGGCTGAAAATTAAACAGTGACAAATGCAGCTGCTAAGCGGGGCAAAAGAAAAGCGAATGGATATGACTGATATTGTTAGATAATGCATGTGGTGTTGACCCCTTTTCAGAAAATGAAACCCAAACAAGAAGCTCTTCTCTTCCTGAAAAGGGTCATACTGAAGCAAATAACAGCTCACATAGGAAGGATAAAATATCCCTTGTTTTACACTGCAGGCTTGTAACAATGCCACTGCTCATATGAATGATGCTAATTAATCTTGAGCAGACCTATCATCAGTCACTGAGACTTGCCCCCGGATTAAATGTAAACCAGCCTTGCATAAATTGAATGCTTCCTTTGAATATATAATTGAATTTGCAGAAATGTGCGCCAGGGGGGTGTTTAAATAAGTGCGCAAATATGATAAAAAGAACTTCACGCCATAATATCTAATTCAGTAAGCAAAAATAATGGCAGGGCACAGTCCAATTAGTGTTTGATTTATTTATTTTAACAAATCCAATTAGGAAAATGTTTTATAAAGTCATCCAATGTCAAACTCCCAACGACAAAACAGATCTAAAAAAATCCAATACTTCCAAAAAGAGATAAAGAAACACTGCGTGAGAAACCTCACTGGTTATCCTATGCTTCTAAACACACACAGAAAACAGCACAGATTCAGACATCGTTTGGAGTGCTTACAACATTCCCAAGGTGGGAAGGGGGTAGAGACATAGCAAGTACATCAGTCTCCTTTGTCCCATTTCAGGTCTTTTTCTGGGACATAATAAATAAGGGAGAAAAGTAACTACTTAAGAAAAAAAAAAGGGGGGGGGGAATAGCACAGAAATGCTTTAAAAGCATGCAGTACTTTGCTGGGGAACATCCCTTCTGAGGCTCTCCTGAGAGCTGAGATACTAGTTCATCAGCTTAGAATTTGGCCTCAAGAAATATGAGGCAAGCAGAGGAAGAAACAAACACTGTTATGATGAGGTAGGAACTATAAAACTCCAGAAATGAACACGCTGCTGTTTCTGATCATCCATTCTCATCTTTTCCAAAGACATTCTTGCTTACAAGGGCTGTAAGAGATACATTTGACTCATTAGGATAATTTCTATTGTGGGATTTATTATACAAAAACACATTAATAACTTTTTTGTTTATCAAACTGTGAGACCTCACGCAGTAGATGCTTGAGAAATCTTACTTCATATTCTTATGGAGAGAGAGGAGAATAAAAATGCGCATGTAAAGTCTGTGTGGAGTTGCTTTGTTTAAGATGGGATAAACAAAGGGATTTGGGGGTTCCCTCCCTCAGGAAGAGTACTTAGTGTTTTATGTGCTTTCTACTCCTTCCAGAAAGATTACGACAGAAGACATCAGAAACACGCACACAAGCAACCCAAAATGCTAAGCTGAACAAGAAAGCAGATCCAGATTCTCCAGACTAGACTTATTGCTAACGAGCACTCTCCACAGGCTCAGCTCTCAACAGACATCATGCCAAAGAGGACAAGCATGGAGAGACTGAACTTGTCACTTGAGGTATCATTAGTTTTAAATGTGACACCCTGAAAGCAATGCATTTTGTATAGCCTTAGGTATCTGCACAGCACAGGATGGGAAGCTTGAGAAGAGCCAACAGTAATGGGTATCTCATCTGTCAGAAAATCATCCTGCTGCCATCACACTATCAACCTGCTTTTCTGACTGGCTAGTTTCAATCAGTACTTCATTATTTTATATTTATTTTTAATATTATTTATTAGTAGTAGCATTTATTATTTTATTATATATATTAGTTATTAGTGGCGTTATTATATATTTGTTTTTCTAACTGGCCAGTTTCAATCAGTACTTCATTATTTTACTGATTTATTCTGTATTCCCAGATTTTCAGGAAAAAGGTTTCTGCAAAGAAAAAGGAGTTCTCTTTACTGAGTCAAAGGGCACCATATGTTCACCATGTATTTAAACTCAAACTCCGCAAGGGAAAGGTCCTCAAACTGCAAGGAAAAGCTTTGATCAAGTTGTGTGCCTTGCTTCAAGGATCTACACCAAAAGAAACAGAGAAAAAGATTCCCCAGTGTGTAATAAGGCATAAACTCCAAAGTAAAACATTCATAACATCTTCTGATGTCAGTTGTTTAAGAACTGAGCTTAGGCCTACCATAAATTCAGGTAAGTCACTCAACCATGAAACACAGATGCACTGAAAACCGGCTTCTCCGCTTCTGGTGCTCACAAAAGTGCTTCTCTCCAGGTATCCAGATGTTCTGCGGTTTAGAAGTAAACATCAGTGATTTCTCTAGTGCCTCAAACACATTGCTATATGTGATTTGGTTTCTGCTGCAAGATCACTCCTCATTGATGAGGTATTACTCATCTGCCACAGATGAGTTCCATCTCTTTTCCTTTCCATCTTACTCTTAACACAGTATTTTTAGAGTCACATATAAGCAGAGAAAGTTTTCTCTACACTCTGGAAGGTGCAAGTCCTCTGAGATAGTGGTAACAATTGTTTGGTTTAGGTACGAATCGTTGTTAGAATTGACTGAATTTCATTCCTTTCTCATGGTCTCTGTTCTGGCAATCAGATCTCTCAGAAAGTGTGTGTTTTCAACTGCACCAATGAAAATCACTTCAGGATTAATATATATGTGTATAGCTTTAGGGTTTGTTTTCCTATATCAAGCTAATCCTTGGGAAAAAAAAAAAACTAAACCCCCAAAACTGGAGCGCAGCTTAGAAAAGCTCTTCATTTCAACTGGAAACGGTAATGGTCGCAAAGTAGGCTCAAGACTGGTGTTTTTTTATACCACTGTGATTTCAAGTGCTATCAACCTATTAAGGAAGACTTTCATACCAGTACATCTTTTTAAAGTCTTTTCCAAATTTGTATGCCATGTCACATTGCTGTCTCTGCATAGATTCACTGAATTGTTTGGGTTTGAAAGAGACCTTAAAGCTTATCCAGTTCCAACCCCTGCCACAGGCAGGGACACCTTCCACTAGAGCAGCTTGCTCCAAGCCCCTGTGTCCAGCCTGCCCTTGAACACTGCCAGGGATGGGGCAGCCACAGCTTCTCTGGGCACCCTGGGCCAGCGCCTCAGCACCCTCACAGGGAAGAGCTTCTGCCTCAGAGCTCATCTCAGTCTCCCGTCTGGCAGGCTGAAATCATTGCCCCTCATCCTGTCACTTACATTACAACGTTACACATCTACTTCCGCACGCTTTGAAGCGGTTCACGAGCACAATTTCCATGCACACACAACACATATGCACAAACTCAGTGGCTGCATGTTCATTTCATAGAAGCCTTGCTATATTCAAAATATTACTGACACTGCATAAGGAATCCTGTGCGGTCTTCATGACTGTCTCCAATAACATATCTGAATGTTGTGAAAGGAAGAGATCAAATAGGTCTAACGTTGTCTGGTGAAACACCTAAAGACAAAATCACCTCCCAGTAACAAGTTTTTCTTCCAATACTTCTCCACAGAAGCTATTGGTCCCAAATGCGCAATAGAGTCTGACACAGTTTATCAGTTATCTTCTAATCCCATGGAACCACTCTGCTGCAAAACAACCATTGTGCCTAGGATCCTGGCATATATGGAACAAGTATTTAAGCTATATTTCCTAAACTTGTCAGGTTAAGTTTTCATTCTTGAATTCATTGTTATAGGTTTCTCTTTGCAGAAGCTTACCTACATCTCATGATTTGAGCCCTGGACCAGCTCATACATTCATTACTAATTCTGTACTTTATAATCCACCAAAGATGAGTGAAAGCGCTTTGAAGTATCCTAGGAGTAAAAGTAACACTAAATGTCATTTGTTTAAATTTATGTGCCCAAATTCTAGGATGACTCATCTAACTTCACTTGCCAGAATGTCTGTCCTTTATTTAATACCAGGAATATCTTTTTCCTGCTGACAGCTTAGCTGTCACTATTTCAATAGCTCAATATTAACATTTTATTGCTTTATTTAAAAGTGTCATTATTAACATATCTATAATCTCATTGGATTTCTTAAACTATGGAACAAAGCCCGTTAATACACTGCATCTTTCAAAGAACCCTAACTTTGCAAGTTCAGTTTAGTTTCAGCCTGCTGAAACACCAAGATTTATGTGAAGAGATTTCAGACTTGTCTGTCCCAGTGTAATGAAACTTGTAAAATTAATAGAGTCTTCAAAACCATACAAGATCCTTAAACAGACATTCCCCACCATCTTTTCTTATTTTTCTAGCTAATAACCTTTGTAATTCAGTAGTTAGTGGCTTCCTGCTTTATTCATAAGATGAAATGAAGATTCCTTTTTAAAAATGCAAATTTATATCACTTTTATTCTTGTAGTCTGAGTAGAAAGCCTTACTTTGCTTCCATTTGTTTTTTAACTTACAAGGCCACTTGTTTTTCCCTAAAATAGTGCCATTCTGTATTCCAAAAACATCTGAAATGATTAGCCATAGTTATTGAAAATGTGCTGTATTTGTCAATAACCATTTGTGAGTATTCATTGTTTTTACAATTTCGCCAAGTGCTACATCAACTGCTGCACTGGAGTCTTGGATCAGTCAGAACTCTCTGCTGACTTACTTCATTTCAGCATTAGGTAATGTCACGTGGAATACCTATTCAAGCTGCAGTTGTTTAAATGATGTATTTATTTTACTTTACCATCCACCAAGGCAGCAAAAAACTGTCTGAAGATAACTGGTTCTCAATTTATATTCCATTAAAAACCTATCTTCCTCAATAAGCTTTTGTACAAACCAAATGCATGTGTTTGGACTGTAAGCAAGAAGCAGGCATTGACTGACTCACATTGTCTTTGGTGATGAATAATATCTCAAAAGAGACAATTTCAAGGATTCCAATACCATTTACAATTGTGTCTTCTGATCTTTCTCTTTTCCTACTGCTGCTGGGGCTCCTGGTTTGGAATAGGATCTCCTTTTAGCCGAGATGTTTTCTTGGAACTTACAGTCAGAAGACATGAAGACAAACTTAAGGGGTAGGAAGTCTGGTTTATTGCCAGTGACCACAGCATAAAATTAAACATGATTTGGTTACAGTCAAATGTAACCAGAACAGACATATTTTAGAGAAGAAGTTCAGTGCTTATTGGGCTGGCATTTTCATAATACTTCCATCAGCAAAACAGCCTTCCCAAATGAAGCCAAAGGAAGTCAGTCAAAGCAGTGCTGAACTTCAGAAGGTCCCTTGTTCTCTGTAGAAATTCTTAACACTCCATCTGCAGAGACCTCTGTGAAACTTTGCACTTGGCACTCTCTGAAGCTTCACCACCACATTAGCAAAGCTAACCCCTTCCTAACACCTACCATGGTCTAGTGACCACATCTTGTGCACTTACAGAAAACTACCCACAGTATGCATAAGGGCAAACAGGTACATCTATACGCACACATCCCATCTGTATTCCAAGTGGTTCGAAAAAGAGTTTAAATGTTTTATTGTAGAAGAGTCTAATATGGTCAGTTGATTCTTGGTGAACAATACTGATATTTTGTTCAAATTGCTTCTAAAGAACACCACATGCAGTTAAAGCTCCAGCATTGTGCCAGTCTCCAAAGGCTGCTCCTTGATATTTGAGCTAGCAGGCTTAATATAAACTAGCTCAACTGTATGCTGGTTAAATGACAGAAAACTATCTAAAAAGATAAATATCATCTGATACTGATCATCAACAAATAAAATCTATTGACTGATACAATGGCAGTAACATGCAATGGGTGTAGCAATTGATAGATCTTCTTAAATTTAATAGCTGGCTTACTGGTAGCTACTCCCAGGGAGTGGCTCTATCAATAACTTTTATTGAGGTCTAGCAATCCTTATAGCTACAAGACTGTGCATTCTTCAGACTGAGGTTCTCTTACTAGATACCCTTTTGCTTGCTGCTAACAGTTACTGCTTCAAATTACATATAAAGTGCAATGGCAAGGATATGCGAAAATACGTATTTTAATTTGGTTTCAGTTGAACCATGATCTTCATTCGATGTGTCAGGAGCAAGTCAAGCTCAGAAATGACAGTGGTTAGCCAGCTGCTCTGCTTTCACATGCCCTGGGGTCATCAGGGAACAGGAGGATAAATACTGGACTATGCAAAAGACCTTGCAAAGTTTGGCTGGTTGATTGACAGTTGAGGGACTAACAATCAGGTAGAGGTTCCAATTTTAACAATCTGTTACCTGATTCTTTCATATACACATATATATATGAAAAGATATATATATATATATATATATGTTTATTTTATCTCTCCATTTCTCATACCCATTTTCTCCCTTGATGTTTGTGGATGCTTTTCGGAATCACAGCAAAGTGGCGCAAGCACTGAGCACTGGAACCCTGCTGTCCTCTGTACCACATTGTAAACATGGGAATGATGGGAAGGTTTGCTTGCTTTTAGCCTCCAGACTCCTCTGTGTAAATTCTCTACCCAAAAAGCAAAACAGAGTAAATACGTGCCAGGAATAAATAGATCCCTGCCTAACAGCACATGTGAGCTCTTGAAAATATATAGAGCTCCTTTTCTGTTTAACCAAATTTCCTACTACGCTATGTAAAGCAGATGTGCAAAAGTGCCTCTCTAATTACAGCTATGAATTTTCCACTTACATTAGCTGACCTAGAACATGCATTTAGCAGAGCTGCAGCTGCAGTGTTCTAAACTCTGTATTAAAGAGTGACAACAAGGAAAAGGAGGGGAAATTTAGGGCAACATTACCAGAAATGCAGTTCGCTCTAAAACCAGCTTGCATTCTGTTAGAAAGGAGGCATCACACACACCTCCCCACTCAGGGTGTTGTTCTGACCTACCCTTAGCCACCTGCAGCCAGTGACAATCACAGGCGATCTCCAAATATGACCACCAGCCACATTTTGCTGAGACAGTCCCACTGAAGCCACTACAAGGTAGCTTCCCCCTATCCCCTTGTGTGGGGAAATTACTTGCTAATAACAGGGCAGCTCAATATCTGCAGAGTTTCTTAATATTAGAGGAATTCCAAACTGTAAAGCGTACTAATTTGCAATGGTTTATGGTCACTGTGGACTTCATTTCAAAACAATTTCAGGCTGTACTATCCTTGTTATACAAAATTTACTTGGTAAAATACAGCAGAAGATTCCCTATTCCATTATCCAAGGCATTTTTTCTGTTTCTGGGATATATCATCTCCAGTTTGAGGCTGAAATATAGAATAATACATTTCCAACAGAAAATACTTTTGAAGAAAGACTTTCCGAGTTCTCCAGTTCTTATGCCTTTAAAATAGCATCAAGCCTGAACCCTGCCAGGAAGAATTAAAAGCTTAAAGCATTTCTGAGACTTGAAAGGCACAAGGTGAAGGAACCTAAATGTAATCACTGTTCAGGATACTGAATGACCAGATTCTAATAAGAAGCCCTTTTTCTGTCATATAAACCATGGTTTCTGTCATCATTTAACCCTTGGCTCCTCGAGACATGAGCTAGACACTCAGCTTTTTATCCCCAGGCTCATGTTGCCATCCAAACAGAGATGGCTTTGTGAAGGACAGATTCTAAACATCTACATTTGAAACATGCTGTGAAATAGTTTAACAGGCAATACATCAGTATTTCCTTTTAGTAACTTAGGAGGATTTTGTTAACACCTACACAAGTATAAAACAAGACACTTGGAAGTACTGCAGACAAACTTTCTGTTGCTGTTCCTGCACTGTCTAGGCTCATAAAAGCAATTCAGATGCACAAAAAGCTCATCTATTGGCCATTTACTTCTGGAAATAAGGTCTTACAAGCAATTTAAGAAGATAATTGTCCTTGCTTGAAAGATTTCTCTTTACACTAGACATTGAATGACACTGTCTCCATAAATTAGACAAAATACCTTCTGCATGACATCACTTTATCCATATCCTCATCAGGCCCTATAAAACACCTTTCCACTTGGATTTTGGTAGCTAGAAGGGTATTTCTGAGTACAACTGCATGTAGTATTTAACAGCATAAGAAACTTCATTAAAAGGTAATGCATTCCCAGAGCCCCCAGGTGAAAGCATAGGCACTTGGGAGCAGAGGAAGCATCCTTCTAAAGATTCCAAAAGTTCAACTGAGCATAAAGTTTCTAATGAATTCATTGTTCAGTTTCATACAGGTCATTGTCATTTTAAGATAACCTCTGCAAGAATACATTTCATTAAATATAGGATTCCTCAAAAGGTTATCATTGTGATATTAAGTAATTCAGAAATTAATTCAGTTTCTGATCAACTGAATTAGAATTGAATATACTTACCCAATTAGAACCATACTGCAATTATATCGATATATCAGTTAACTGCATGAGACACTACAGCGAAAAATGTGAGAGATGGAGCAAAAGCCTTGTTCTTTGGTGTTTGCCCTATGATCCTTCTCGTAACCTGATGCAACCATACCTATCAGGTGCAAGCCTTAGCACACTGCATAGGTAAAACCAATAATGTAATAAGTTAATCAGGCATCACCATTTGTTATCTACCTGCTTTGCAGCCTATTGGAACAAGTATAGCATCAGACTATCTTTTTTATGCCAGAGTCCTTTCACAATCACCTGAGCATCACATATCTGGGACTGGCAAAGGAAAAGACAACAGAGCATTGCACGGAGCTTAAAAATAGAGGAATGGCTGAAACATGTCAGGCATCTGCTATACATTAATTGGAAAAGTCACAAGAGCAGAACAAACACACACTGAATACTCCCTGAAACACCTTCCCAGCCTCAAACAAGCCTCACTGGTACAGACTGCTGTTTTTTCAATGGATTTGCCCAAATGTTTCCAGATCTATGCACACTTCTGGTTGCCCAGAGAAGCTGTGGCTGCCCCATCCCTGGCAGTGCTCAAGGCCAGGTTGGACACAGGGGCTTGGAGCAAGCTGCTCTAGTGGAAGGTGTCCCTGCCTGTGGCAGGGGGTGGAACTGGATGAGCTTTAAGGTCCCTTCCAACACAAACCAGTCTGGGATTCTGGAATCCATAAACTCCTATGATACTTCTACATCTTAGCCACGCTCTGACAGCTGCTGGCTCTTACCTTCATGGGGACAACTAGGAACAGGAAGGGCAGGAGCGTTCTTGTCCTTATGCAATGCTGTACAACCATGGGACAGCAGCAGTGTGTTTGCAGAGACAGCATTTGCCCTGTGCTGAACTCATACTCCAGGTCTGAGAAAGGGCTTGCAGTATATTTTCCCATGGAAGAAAGTGTGCCTGTCCGGCTGTACCCAGGAGACTCAGCTGCTGTAAATCACATTCTGCACCTTGGGAGGAGACAGGCTTCTCACTAGGCTATCCATCAACAGTGCGTATTTTTGATTTCTAAGGCACTATCTCACAGGGAGGACAAAATTGTGGTCCTTGACAGTACTGCAGCGTTTTTAGCAGTTTAAGACTATTTTAAGATTAGATAATGAATACAAACTCAATGATGAGGTCCCAGCTGGAATAAAGGTGTTATTTAAGTACATCTAAAAATACTCATCTGTGGCAAAAACTATTCGAACTTCCCAGAACAGAGACTACAATTAAAATGGACTTTAAAAAAAGCAATATTTAAACAGCAGTTACAATTCTATTAGCATAAAGTCTAAAAAGAATCAAAGTGAGTGGATTTGATTTCAACCATGAAGCTTGTGCCGCAGCTGCAGAGGTCAGGTTTTGTTTTAATGAAATTTTCCTCTTTCCCCTCCAGTCTTTCCTCAGAGAAGGAGATGATACAGCCGTAAATCAGCTGCATTCAGCTGCAGGACAGGTGTCAGCACTGAGTTACTGAGCACATTTGACCTGACTTAGTTACACTACTAACTTTAAAAGCAGTTATAGCTCAGTGATCCCACTCCTCACATCACCACTGAGGGTCAGTGCAATCTTCATAGTGAGGTTTGTCATGTATGTAGAGCTAATTGCCACGACACTTCTTTAATGGACTGAGCATTATCACAAACAAGGAATTTAATTACACGCCACTCTGAAAACATGAACATGAAAATATGAGCTATTAAAAAGTGACCTTCTCTTTCCTTTGAGTTGACAGCAGCCACAGGGAGCACTGTACTCATAGTGACAGCATGAGCTGTACGCCTGAAGTAAAAATTACAGCATTTATTAGCAGATAATCAGCTAAATTATCTGATTTTTCTTTTGACCTACATTGAATGAGGAAACAAATAGCTGGGCATGCTCAAGAGAGCTATGACTAGTGACACGGCATTGGTATTTTCATCCCAGTGTAACCAGGAATCATCGCAACTTCCCTAGGATGGCTGGAAGACACTGTGGCAAGGACAGAATAGTGTAAAAGTGAAGCTCTGTTGCTGTTTAGGAAAAGAAAATACTTCAACTGTGAAGCAGTTTGTGCAAACCACAGGTTCACTCTAGCAGAAGTCTGACTTCTGTGATGTGCTGAATTAATCTTTCTTCTGAAGGAGTTCCTGTGCTGTACCAAGTACTTCAGATGAAATGATTTTTGGTCTATATAACAGTATTCTTATTTCACCATCCCACCTTACAGAAACATGTTCTCTTTTCAGGACCAATTCTCAGAGACTCAGCTCCATCTCTGCTTGTTAATGCTCCAACAGCTTCTTGTCATTTCCAACTGATTTATAATCTTAAAGTGAAAAACTAATTGGTCCTGAGGTGCATGACCTTGCACTCGGTAATGCTAAATTACGTTCCATTATAAAACATTTCATCGCATTTCGAAGTCCTAATTCCTCCTGTCTCATAATTGTATCCTCCTCCAGCTGTGTGTGGTTGACTGTATTTAGCCAATTCCTTGTTATTTAGTCCTAGACTCACCCATTTAGACACACTTCTTCCATAATAATGTTATAAAACCCGAGTTAGAGCTCCTACACTACCTTTTCCAAAGCAGTGCCTCCCTACCACTGTAGCTCAAACCCACAACTAATTTTTCAGTAACATCCAGTCACTGATTCCCTAGTAAAGTGTATTATTTCACATGTATATAAGTGCATTTCCAAAACCATAGGCTAAGTTAAACCTGTCTGGCTTTAGCAATCAATACGGCAAGATTCAATAGTGAATGAAAGGTTTTGTACCTGCTTGCACCAATTTTCCATCCATCTAGTTCCATATGATATTAAATGTTGACTGTGATTTAATGTCTGGGATAAAGTCAGTGGACTAGCATGCTGGTACTGATTAAATTGGGCAGTTATTAAATAGAATCTGATTTCCAGTACTGTCAAATTGATACAGTATTTGAGAGGAGAAAATGATGATGAATAACAGAAGAACAAGTACACTTGCTCTAAACCCCTTCATATCACAAGCTTCCATTGGGCTTGCTTAAATTTGAAGTTCCCATTTTGACATGAAGCATCAACAATCTTGAATTAGAACTCATAAGTACCTTTATAAGTTACTACAAGCTTAGATTTTTTCCTCATTGAATCTTGGGAGAATTTCACAATATTGCAGATGCACACTATGCATAGAAAGCTGATTCCCACCCTGGCTTTGAGAGTTCACTTCTTTTATATACAGACAGAAGTAAGTATATTTGTACACATAGCTAGTAAAAGAAGTCCGATCCTTTTTCTGCTAACTATAACATTGAGGAAGCTGATCTACATTATACTTGAATTGGTAGTAGCTGTTGCTTTTCCTTCACTGTGTGAGAAAACACACCAACAGCAGTCACTGCTCCATTTTTCATGTGAGGCAGGCAATAGACAACTCCTTGGAGATAACAGGTGAGTGCTTGGGCAGGAACAAGCCCCAGAAACCTGTTGAAAACATTGGGCGTGTACCTTGTTTTATAGGGCAACAATGTGGTACTACCCAATCTATGAGATATGCAACAGAACTGGTAAACACAACGTAACAGAACTGATAAAGCACAGAAAAATAACTGAAGTCCTTTTTAGGTTATTCTGCTAAATCCCAGAGGACCACGCTATCATAATGCTTCTTTTTGTTTCTCTACAACCCTTCACAACAGAACTGTCCAAGTTAAAGGGTTATACTTAAATTCCAAGAGAGAAGAGAGAGAACACTCATCACTAGGGGAACTGTGTTACAGAAATGAAACCTTCTGCTCAAAAGTTCAACCTTTTCCTTGTTAAGACATTTTACATTGCAGGTTTCTTCAAATTAATGTCTTATACTAGTGGAAGCAAGTCTTCAAACACTTACAACTTGAACAGTAATGTGTCAATGAGAAGTATAAATCATGCATGATGACTGTTTCCTTCCACTGGTCTACAGTGCATTTACATTTGAGTGGAAGATCTGTTGCTCCAGAGACCAAACTGAGCACCTCCTGCAAGACTGTTTAGAAAAACCAAGAACCCCACATCACTTTGAACTACCATTAGTTGTTTAAGGTTATCTCAAAAAGAAGAGATTCCATACATAATAAATGTGTCTACCAGGGAATTTAGATTGTTTTTTTTTTTTAATATATTGTAAGATTTTCAGTTAGCTTCATGTATTTCTAGGCTCCTATAAATGTCACATAATTCTATCCTTAAATATATGATTTTTTTCTAAAGCAGACCAAAATCCTTCACCTATTTTTAATGAGCTTTGTGTCCTTTATGAACTCTTAAGCTATTACATTACATTACCCACTGTCTAACATGGGGTATGTTGAAAAGGCTGCCAGAAGATACACAGAACAGGTAACTGGACTACCCATTATTTACGTTTTTTATTATTATTAAGGCTTTTTAGTTAAATTACATTCCTTTTCTGTATGACTTTTAAAGCAGCATGATCTGCTTGCAACCACCCACACCACAGGCATGTAATGAGACATCATCAGATTATAAATTATTATATTTCTATCTTAATTTTTAAATTTGTTGTTCAGTGCCAGCATTTCTGAACAAGTATAAAGTGTTTTCCAATAGTCTTACATCTTTCTGGCCAAGATATCAACCACAGGTCTTATCCAAAAATATCTCCAAATGGATATTCATCCTTTTTCCCAGAAATACAAACTATACCCCCAGCTGAACATTCAATTTCCCATGTTCTTGTAGCATGCCAGAGACATAAATGATGGCCAGAACCTGAATAAGTTCACGTTATTGTGCTAAAATTCCTTTAGAATTTTTATTACACTGCATACTAAAGTCCGCAGTAAAAATTGGTAGTGGATTCTATAGGTGAGTGAGATTCTGGGTGGGAGGCTGAGAGGTTAGGATTGATGCTAGGAGTCCACATACTAAGTCTAAGATTTGTTGCTAGGGTAGGATTTATTTACCCACTAAACCTTTGTTTCCTTATGCCTGATTAGAGCGTGAGCCCTCACAAAAAAAGGTGTGCTTTGGAGGGGAAAGGTGAAGAATTACAGAGTGTCTTACTTTTGGTATAATTTGGTTTCTAAAACATGGTTTTAGAACAAAATATGGCCTACAAACAACCTGGAGAGGGACTTTTTGCCAGAGTATGTAATGACAGGGTAAGGGAGAATGGCTTTAAACCAAAAAAAGGGTAGACTTGGATTAGATACCATGAAGAAGCTCTTCCCTGTGAGGGTGCTGAGGCGCTGGCACAGGGTGCCCAGAGAAGCTGTGGCTGCCCCATCCCTGGCAGTGTTCAAGGGCAGGTTGGACACAGGGGCTTGGAGCAAGCTGCTCTAGTGGAAGGTGTCCCTGCCCGCAGCAGGGGCTGGAGCTGGATGAGCTTTAACGCCCTTCCAACACAAACCAGGCTGGGATTCTATGATTTAGAAGCTGCCTGGCCAAAAGTGATGCCCAAGTAATTTGAATATATCTTTTATTCCTGTTTAGGTAACATTCTCGCCCTGGTGTCACAGGCAGTAGAAGGGTAGGAGATCTCTGGTAACCGGTCAGGCATTATGTGCAAATGCTAGAGCTCTCTTCTCTGCAGCTGCACCCCATTATGTAATCCCAATCTGTAATAGTTAGCTTGGTGAAATACATTAAAAGGGGTAATACATACTGTACTTTTAACAACCAAGTCCCTGGCTGGTACCTTAACTCTCCATTTTAGAATACTGACCCATCAAGTCTGTACCTGCTACTTCCTAGACAGATAAAAAAGCAGTTACTATCGGTTCACCCAACTTAAACTTGGCTGCCCACCAGCAAGCCAGTCTCATACCTGAAGGTGTCAGGTTTTTAAATACAAGGCTTCAAGCATCTGCTTGGATTACTTTTGACTTGACTGTTTCATGGTAGAGGGAGGCAGATTTTAGACACTGACAACCTCAGATTAGGGGAAGAAATGTCAATATTAAGACTTGCGTATGTCCCTTCCTCACACAGGACTGTGCAGACTTTACCTAATTCAGGTCATTAGGTATTTTAATTACTTTTCAAAAGTTTCATGGAATTATTCTTACACAAGTAACGTACTTGGACTGCCTGAAAGGTGCAAAAACCTTAACAAAAAAGCTTGACTGCTAAAGTTCATACCACTGCCACCTTTATACTTCTATCTCTAGAGAAACTGAATACACCAGTGATGTTCTACTGCATAAGGTATCAAATGTTCACCAGACAACAACAAACTGGAATTTTCAATGCAAATGCTGCTTTTGAGGAAGGAGTTCTTGGGTGTTGTTTTTTTTTTCCTCCCTAAGAGATGAAACAGTTTGTTCAAATAAATCAAATATTATGATCCTGTATCATTCATTGACTCTTGCTTCAGATAGGCTTATTTGTCCCAGAAAGGAAATCACACATTTCCATTTATAGGTGTTCCTTGTCCATTTCTGGGTTTTTTGCAAACTCAAAAGCTCCCTTGCAGGTAATGCCCCAAACTTGTTTGACCCTCCTCAAACAAGCATCAGCAGCCCAGCAGCAAGAAGACATTAAGCCTTCAGTTTGGTGGAACCTGCAGCTCTGCTCACACTTAGTACACAGAGGACAACTGCAGAACATGGTATTTTACTTTCTGATGCAAGACTCTGCACACACACACACACACAGAGTGCTGTCATGTTTGCATTCACAGGTGAGCAATCTTCTAGCACCTGTGACTATAAAGCTTTCACTTACAATTTAAGTTTAAAATTCCATGAAAGGCAAATGACGTTGGAAACACTTTCATAATGTGGAATCCTAAGATAAATGCGTCTACAGAGACTTCAGACGCCCCCTTAGGAGACTACGTTAAATTCATGGATAAGATCTCTTAAACAGCAGGCTAGTCATTCCCCCTTCAGATTCTATCTTAGACAAAAAAAGCCTAAATAGAAGAATAAGCAGATTTTTCTTCCAGAGGGCAAAGCAGTATTTCTGGAAAAGGCCACAATTTTGGTCAATACTCATCAGAAGTTTAGACCATGTGAAAAAGTCCTCCGAGTGTTACTTTTTAGCTCTTTCCATAGAATTACCTGCATTAGGGATAATGCTGCAGTAAAAGAAATGCTTTTCACTTAGATGAGAGAAACTTAAATACTGACAGACTTCGTTTGGGCTCGTTTGCAGCCCTCCCTAACACTACACACCAGGAAAAGTCAACAAGGCAATAAGTGAAGAAAAGCAGCCAAGGATATTAGGAACAGGACATGCACATGGAGAGACCAGACAGTGTGAAGACCTCCTTTGACAGCTGCTTAATGTATTAGGAAAACATGGCTTAGCTTCAGAACTGTGGGATTTCTGAAGTACAATTTTAATACAACTTTCTAAAACTCCGAGTTGACTTACTACTGCTTGAAGGGATTATCCGCCACTGAAACAATGGTAACATCTGTCCTTTCCCTCTCCACTCTACTAAACTGACCGCATCCTGCATGTTCTCCCTTCCTTTCACCTTTCGCCAGCACTGACAGCTCTGGGGTTTACTGCCAGACTCTTCAATGTTTTTTTCTAGTACTAGCAGCATCACACAGAATTCAAGACAAGAAAGAGTAACAATTGTGCTTTTCCACCCCACTGCGCCTTTTAACAGATAATCCTAGGTGGAAAAAACCCAAAACTTAAAAACCACCGCTATAATTTATGAGCTGAAAACTTCGGTTAAAAGCAATAGAATCAGGAATGCAGAAACATTCCCCATCCCTGGCAGCGTTCAAGGGCAGGTTGAACACAGGGGCTTGGAGCAAGCTGCTCTAGTGGAAGGTGTCCCTGCCCGTGGCAGGGTTGGAGCTGGATGAGCTTTAAGGTCCCTTCCAACACAAACCAGTTGGGATTCTCTGATTAGAAGTTTGCAGCTTAGTGGCCTCCCCAGTGCTGTAAATGAACAATTGTTCTCACTGTACAGATGCCTCAGTGAAAGCAAGGGATTCATTTCCATTCTCCTGCAATACAAGTGGACATTCGAAAACTGCACAGTGAGAGGGGAGCTCATTTGGTAAATCTTCTAGGGCTGTGGAAAGGACAGCAAAAACACACACTGCAGTGTGAGTTTCCCCTCTGCCTCCCTCCCTACTGTAACTCGTATCAAGCCATCCCGGAGCTCTCGCCAGCAGTAACACCCTTCCCACCTACACTGCTGTTCCATTCAAGTGTTTGTGTGGGCTTGTGCATGGACCCAAAAGCTAACTTGCTGCTCTTTCCTGTGCAGATCCTTCCCTTCTGTTTCTTCTTTAATGAGCAAAACTCAGAGCTTCCTGAGAAATTATAACAGCTTGGGGGGATGGGGGAAAAGAAGGGAAGATAACAACAAAATGAACTCAACAGCAGTGATTTTTTATGACTGGATGCAAAAATGATCGCTGGTTCCAACTAGTGCCATACAGCAATGCAAATAAGATGCTGGGACTTAAACCTGTTGGGACATTGTACAAGAGTTCCTGCAAGTCCCCTGCTTTTAATACAGTTTCACAAGCAGAAATGTCACTTACTCCCTTTTGGCAATTGCTTTTTAAAGGAATTGCTAAGTATGAAAAGCTTTCCAGCATTCTGAGGACCGTATTAGACAATTGACAACCCATAGTACAGAACCCAGCACTGCCCAGTTCCGTTCCATCCCATTCTGCAAGCGTTACACCATCTCCTGGCACTTTTATCACTCTCGTGACTCTGGCAGCAGTAGAGCAGCAATACCCTTCCACACAATTGGAATGCAGAGCTCCTTTTAGTGCAGAAACCTGGACAGACTTTGCAATTATTGCTAGTGCCCCTGCCCACAGAAGCTTACACTAACCTTACTCTGTAGTAACTTAAAAGCAAAGCAGCCACCAGTAGCACAGCTACTCCACAAAGACCTCTTTGCTGTGCATTTATGGGCTGACTATAGAAACATTTAGGACTATAGGGGAACATAACAGACAGAAACATGAATTTCCTAAAGATGCCCCATAATGCTGTCTCAGATGCAGTTGTCCTTGGTTTAAATGCACAGCATTTGCTTGCTTAAAATTCCTATGCTCTTTTTAACATGTCCCATCCCATGTGAAGCATCTGGTATTTTTTTACTTAGTAAAGACCTTAAATAGCCAAAGATTCTTGATTTTAAAGTACCAAAGGCCTGATAAAACTTGCAGGCAGCAGCTGCTGGTAGCAAGCAGCACTCTGGGGACAGAGCATCAGGGAGTGCTGGGAGGAAAAGAAACAGCATGACAAAAATCCTCCATTTGGTTTGCTGCAGTTTCCAGTGGAGCTGACTGCATACAGCCACCACCTGCAGCTCCCAGAGGCATCTGGAAAAGCAAGCTACATGTGGAAATAACCACAGCCATTCCCACCTGGTGCTCCATTCCTGCCACCACATGCACAGAAAAGCTGTGGCCATCAGGAATATGGATCATCCCCCCCCTCCCTTACAAGCTGCAATTAGGACAGGCAGGATTATTTCTCCCTCTACAGAGTGCAGGAATACAAGCAGCTTTTGCTTCCCACAGAATATCCTCATGCTTGGTGCATTCAAGCAATGACTTTATCTTGTAATTCAAGAATTCCTCAGAGACTGTTTGATTGTTCTAGAGAAATACAAGTGACTTTAAACTGCCTTTCAGATTAAACAGCATCAGTTCCCCCCAGAGGTTAAGATGGATATGTGTCTGCTTTCCATCACAGAAAGTGACAGCTGTAGCCACCGTTTGTCAGGCTGAACAGAGGAATTCCACAAATAGTGTGGAAATAGAAAACTCGCTGTTTTTCTAATGCTTTCCCACAAATCAAAGTGTCACCATTTTGCTATGTTCCATCTCTAAACATCTCAGCAAATCTGTTTTTTCTGGTTCGTAGAGGCTGGATCAATCAACCTAAGTGGTTTTGATACGTGAATTCTGCTTTACAGATGGATAACCTGTGCCAGAGCACTATAAGGAGGCTTCATCGTCTCTTGGAGAAAAGCTGCACACCTCATGCCATAGAGAAATCTCTTTGCTTTCCCAGTGATTAAGAAAAACTGCAGTATCCATATGACGTGTCCTTCATGGGAGTCTGGAGCAGCACGACACCTGAACAGATCCTGAAGGACCAGGGTTGGTTACAGCTGGGGATATCTTGTGAAGGGATAAATACCCACAAGAACAGCAGCTCCAAGAAGAGCACATTGCCCCTGACACACCACTGACTGTTGTGGTTTTAGCCCTTTCTGCAGCTGCTGGGATTGCCAGTGTCAGAGAATCAGGGAGTCATTTAGGTTGGAAAAGACCTTCAAGATTGAGCCCAGCTGCTACCTCAGCAATGGCAAGTCCACATCCCTTGCCACATCTACACATCTTTTTAACACCTCCAGAGACTGTGCCTCAGCTCCTTCCCTGGGCAGTTGTTCCCCTTTCAGTGAAGAGCTTTTTCCTAACATCCAGCTTAAGCCTCCCCAACACAACTTGAGGCATGTTACAATACACAAAGCAGCAGCAGCGCCAGAGAGAAACAGCCAGGCAGCAGCAAATAACACTGATGGACGCTCAGAGGTTCTTACCCATTGAACTTTCCTTGACAGTTCTGTACTAACAGCTGTGCCCCATGCATGCTACAAATGCAAGTGCAGATCAAATCCTAGTTCTAAATGATTTTTACAAAGCCTTTAAGCCAGTAAAGCTCTGCTGGACTTGGGAGTCACAAAAATCTATTGGTTCTTACCTGAAACACTTGCAAAATTTGTCAATATTCAGGAAGTCATCATTCAAACCTCCTGCAGCTACAAGGAATTGGAAACCAAAGTGAGGGAATCAGGATCAGCTGGTTCAGCTGCTGATGGAAGTGACAAAGAAAATATAATACTCAGGTGAGAAATCCTAAGTTTGTCTTAAACCACAAGGCAAACTCTGTGTATGTGCAGGATTAAGTCCTTGCAAGAAAAAGCATTCTGGTGCTTGTGACATTTGGGATTTGTGTGCTTTCCTTTTCCACCTATAAAGTGAGTGCTGCCAACCTTAATATTAGAAAAGTGCTCTTACTGGAAGCACCAGGTACTTACAGCAGCTCAAAATGGTCCTAAATTATTACTTTGGCCCCTTTTCTCCTGTGTAGCATTCTCCACAGAGACAAACAGGAGAAGAAACAGCTTCAGCTGGGCAAATAAAATTAATTTCTCTTTCATGTGAGCTGTACTGTTTAGACATCCTCCACAGGAGAGGAGGTCTCAGTAAAAATCTCAGTCCTTTTATTCAGTGGTGCAACAGCCACATGCAGGTATCCTCAGCTGTTTGCCTGATCTGTTTTACAAACAGCAAACCAAATCCCAATCCTAAACCCTTGCAGACCTGAAAAGATCCCGAGGCACAGCCAGGGGGTAGTTGAAAATTTCTTCCAGCACTGCAGAAAATACAGATGACCCAGGTAACCTTGATTTCCAGCCTTAACTGACCACAGAATAGAGCGCTACCATTCACACGTCAGAAATGATGCAGGAATGATGCAGAAAATAGCAGTTTTCATTTGGAGCATTTACACAAAACCAAACTATTCTGTTCCTTACCTAGTGTCTCAAATTCTATGATTCTAAATTCAATTGCCTAAATATGTTATCAGAGAGCAAGGAGAGACAGGCAGGTTTGCTTCACAGTGCAGTGATTCCATGCTATTCAACTCATCCACAACTTCTCAACTGCCCCATTGCCTCTCTCCATAATCGCTATAATCAGATTTAGCTCCATGAAACACATGCCCCATTTCAGTCAAATGATCCAATTCCTGCAATAATGAGGATAGGAAGGACACAGAGAACACTTCCTTACTTTCTCCAATGTCCACCACTTGCCCAAATTAAGAAGAAAGGATGCTGCAGCCAGATCTTTGCAACTAGAGCAGCTTGCTCCAAGCCCCTGTGTCCAACCTGGCCTTGGACACTGCCAGGGATGGGGCAGCCACAGCTTCTCTGGGCACCCTGGGCCAGCGCCTCAGCACCCTCCCAGGGAAGAGCTTCTGCCTAAGAGCTCATCTCGGTCTCCCCTCTGGCAGGTTAAAGCCATTCCCCTTGGCCTGCCTCTACAGGCCCTTGTCCAAAGCCCCTCTTCAGGTTTCTTGTAGGTCCCTTTCTCAATCATGGTCCCCTTTGTGTTGTTACATTCCCACAGCTTAATGACAGCACCTCCCCATGCCTTCCATAAACCAGCAGCTCACTGATGTGAGCCAGCTGGAGCAGAACCAACCAGAGCTGAGCACCAGGTAATTTGGGTGTCTCCTTCCTACCTACTACTCTCCTTCATCTTAGCAAAATTTTAGCCAAGACTAACTCCTGTTTGGAATGTGTCTCAAGTTGGTTATTTGTTTAAAAATTACTATGGAAAAGGGACAGAGCAAAGGTAACTTGTCATGGCAGTGAAGCTTAGGAATCTCAGGCTAAAACTGCTTTATGTTACTGCTGTCAGCCTTGCCTCAGCAGCAGCAGCTAAATTGAAAATGTGAGCTTAGATCATGGGCTATTACCTGTGTAGATAAGAACCTGTTCTTCCTTGATGAGAAGTAGGTCTCAGAAGATGACCAATTTGGCCAGCTAAAAATGTCCATAGAGCCCCTTTAGATCACCCAAAACCTGAAAAGGTACCAAAATGCAATGCACAGCTCCCTGCTTGCTCTGCCTGTCCTGGAGGGGGAATGCAATCTCACATCTGTTTGCTGTAAGCACAAAATGGTTCTCATTGCCTTGTGATTTGAAGTGTATGGAATTTTAAAGCATGAAATTACAAATTATTTCTACATCTTGCACCCAAAATAAAAGTAGCTACAGGTCTCAAATTGTCCTTTGTGGCCAACAGTTCTATTGGAGGGGTTTTAAGCTTCAAAGAGCGCTATGCTTGTGATTCTGTAGTTGCTGCTGTCCTCTGTTACACAGAGGATACTCAACCACCTAGAATTACACCTGAAGGACTTTGCCCTGTTCTTTGCTTCATGTGGACAGGGAGGAAAGAAAAACAGGAAAATTGGGCTGCTCCGTCCCCCCTGGTTCCCTGCAAGCCACTTCTCTTGCTCTCAAGACCTGGGAGAAATTACCCTCTATATTTATACTGCCCTGCTTGTAGTGAGTAGTTCCCTCTTGTAGGGACATGGCTGATCAGGGTTTCTATTGTAATGACATAAAAAAAAAGCTCAAATAAACTCTAAGCCAGTGCATCATCAGGAAGTGTTTATTACACCTTGCAAACAACCTCAATGCTGTTTTTCCTTTGGCAGTTTGCACTGAGAAAAACAGTTAAACATAGCTGTTCCCCCATGCCATTGACTGCAACTTTGTCCTTTTTTGCTGCTGTTGGTATTTTGGTTTGGTTTTTTATGGAGACCTTAGGACAGAAGGTAGAAACCAAAAGGATCGTTCAGGGTTCATCTCCCTGTACCAAAGAACTTGCAAGTCACACAGATACTATTATTAATAGTTATGGTTTTCATGGGGTTTAAATTCTAAAACCTTTTCTTACCACTGTAATAACTGACTGATGGCATTGCTGACATTCAGTAGGTATAACCACCCAAGGAGGACCCCATCATCTGATGACAGACTAACAGCAGTCACAGCTATGGGTGCAGGATTTCAGTTCTCTCTTATCTGACATAAATTGAGAAGATGACACTTTAAGCTATCCTACACTTCAAATGTTCCTGTTCCTCCCCAGTGACCAGGACTTGCACTCTTCCTCTTCTGTATTTTTCATTCAATAAAGCTGTTGGATGGAGAAAGTCCTTCTTTGTTCCCATAAACATAATTCAAGCTTTCCCTAACTAGCAGGAGTCTGTAACCTGCACAGCACCATCACCTGCTTCATTATGGTTTCCAGTCTACCTATAGAGGTTAGAACATATTATTCTTTACAACCTAATGTAGCTCCTCCAGCCTGAGCACTGGCTGGTGCTGCTGCTGTGCCTGGAAGCACCATGTTCAGTCCCCACAGATTACTTAAGCTCCTGTGGCACATGGCACTTTGCATCATGCGTTAACATCAGCTATTCGGTATTTGCTCCCTTCCCTAGTAGCTTTTTTTATGCGTAGTGACGTTCTACTTGGAGTCTGCTCCAGGGGAGTGAATACTATGGGATGGATTTCTAGACACAAGTATCAGAAGTAGGTCAAAGGCAGACACCAGCTCTCACCTTCAGCAGGCAATGCTGCTCCTGGAGAGCTGCTGAGACCTGCAGAGGGCTCACAGCATTTACACGGTGTTTGCAGTAAAGGTGTCGTGGGCAACTTAACAAGTACAAAATATCACTGGTCCCAGGATACGTGCACATAACCCATCCAACAGGTAGTTAAACAGACAGCACTCTGCTTCCCGGCTCTCACTGCTGGCAGAAGAGCTCACTCCACCTATGGGGATACTGACAGCCACATCTCTCAGCCTCCTGCTTACTTGAGCCTCATTAAGCTCTTCAGATGGCATGGTGACACAAGGGAGGGATGGGAGCAAGAGCGCTGTTCATGTAGCACATGCCTGAAGTAGAATTTTCATGAGAAAACACACTGATTTTTTTCCTGACAGCCGCAAAGGCCCACAGGGAACATTTAGCTATCGTAGACACTGCTCCTTTCGTCAAAAGTAGGCTTCAGTATCCATTTCCTTCTCCCTGCCCAGGATGGCACAGCACAAACAGGAGCAAAACCTGCATCTGGGACAGCCACAAAAATCCAAAGGGAAGAATTTGCACAGAGTTCCTGGCAATCTCATCCAGCCAGGTTGGAAAAGCACAGAGGAGGGCAGACAATGTCCCAGTAGCTCAATACTAAGCCTACGCTTTGAATGCTCTATTGTGGCACTGAAAATCTCATGATCAGAATTAATTACAAAGGAAGCAAAAGAGAACAAAAAGACTATGCCTCCAGCAAAGCTGTCACAGGATGCAGCAGACTCGGTTACTTACTTGCAAACCTGCCTTGCTCCTAGGATGCATTCTGTCAGAGCTAAGAACCTAAGAACAGCAAACATTTCTCTAGAGAGCAAAGGGGCTGTGTTGGCAAGTCGTGTTCAAGACAACAGGCTGAGACAAAGCAGCTTAGCGAGGCCAGGCTGCTGGGCTACTGTCTCGTAAAGCTTTTAGACAGGTAGAATGAGTGAACAAACCATTTTCTTAATCCTTGATCTCCTATGCCACAAGGTGACCAGCTTTTAACTTTTTATAGTATCTCCTTTTTAAAGGCTGCCTGCCTCTTCTAACACACCCCATTCATCACACCTACAGAGAGGACAAAGCTACACAGGCACCAAACCTTACCCAAGCAGCCACAACAGGCACATTTGTTGCCCGTGACCCAGATTAGAAAGCACAGGAGACCTGCAAACAGGCAGTCAGTTGTGAGAAAACTTCTCAACCCACTGTCAGAGCAGTGTCACTCACCACAGAGCCAAGGAAATCTGTGCATATTGGCTGACAGCAGGATGCACATTTGCTTTCTGGTATCTGCTGCAAGCAAAGGAAGTGTGGACCTCAGGAGGTATCATGAAAGCAGAAAAAGATGATGAATTTCCTCATTCACAATATCTTTGTGTTTTCAACCATGTGGGTGGGCAAAGCAGGTTCTCATGCAACCATAGCTGTTTCTAAACAAAGTGTTTTGTAAACTGGAGGAATCTATTACAAAGCACAGAAAGATACCTTTACGCACAGTAATAACAGTCCCCGTTCAGTGGGGCTATGATTCTACCCTCTTCCCTTCTTTCCTCCCTAGGCACAGAAAAAGAGCAGTTTTAGAAGTGATTCCTAAACACAATTAGCATTTATTATAAGTTCCCAGGTACAATCTATGCTTATCTCCCAACAGCATGAAGAGAGATCTCTTTGAGGGGTTATGATAGAAGTAGTCATTTCACAGCTGATCTCCACACACTGCGTTAACAGTCCTACCCATTCCCAGAAAATCCTGTCACCCTGTAATCTGCAGAAAGATTAAAGGTACAAAACAGAGCTTTAAAACCCCGTGTTTCTTCAGGTCTCTTATGAGTCAGGTTTTCCCTAAACTCACTGTTCATTATTTCTGAGCCAAGAATTGGAATGAAGTTCCTGTAATTCCACTAACATGTCACTTTAACAAGCAGTGATGGCTGCGCTTCCCGGCTGCCAGAGGATCAAAGAGCACACCAGGACCATTATGAGAAGGAAAAGGTGTAACCAGTGCTGAATACCTATGATGTTCTGAAGTAGTTTGAAGCATCCTTCATTTAACCTTAAATTTTCTGCCTCTATCATTTCTGTGCCTTGAGAAAGCGCAGAGAACTCTGTGCTCTTGAGAAGGACATTCATCTTCAACCCAAAATCAAAGCCCCAGGTACTCTATAGCTTACTGTACACCCACCCCCGAAAAGCGATATTAAGTGATGCTGCAATAATTACAGAAGGAGAACTTGTTCCCGTTTTTTTTCCCCTCGTCTTCAGAATGTTTTAACATCTGCCTGAGTCACTGTTTCCTCCCAACTCCCCCTCACCCTCTCACTGTGGTTGTGTGAAGTGGCAGCCAAAACCAGAGGTTGTTGTTGGGTTGGAGCATGCAATTTAATTAGGTGCTCCTCTCCTGCAGGATGAGGTGGAGAGATAGAGACAGAAGGCACAGACTCCTTCTGGAAGGAGCCCAAGAAATTAAACAGCAATCAGATCAAACAGTGAGAGAGAAATGTATATTAATGAGCCCTGTGCTAGTGCTGGAACAGGAAAGATGTTTCCAATCCCGCACCATTTCCAAGGCATTCCCTCTCATTCATATTTCATTAAGTCCCTCTGCTCTGTTTTGGAAATCTAACTGGACAATAGTAAGCAAAGGCTATCAGTCGCTCCATCCTCACTCAGAGCTAAATTACTGTCTTATTTTAACCCATAGACACACCGCGTAAGCGGAAACCAGTTCTAGATACTGGTAGTGTTCTAGTGTTTGGGATTTGCTCTTTGGAGAGCAAATGGGGGCTGGTTTCCACCTGTAGGAGGAAAGTTCCCCCAAAATTTGTTGCTCAGTGGTGTTTCATCCCTCATCCGAATGCTTTGCAGCTTGGCAGGAAGTATTCCCTATTCTGGGCAACTTCAACAGCTCTGGAAAGATGAGAGGAGAACAGCCCTGATTACATGGCCTGTTACGTCCCTGCTAACCGTATTTCTTGTACAAGCACACTCATGTTTGTCATTTTTGCAGGTTCTTACCTCTGTTCTAAGATTAATAATATAGAAATATTTCTAGCCCAGATGACAGAACCATGATCAGTGCTTGGATAACTGCAGTGATGGGATCACCACTTGTTGGAAAAGTAATATAAGCCATCAGTAACTGTTCAAAAAGGCTTGACAATAAATATATTGGGAACCATTTTTTGATACAGAAGGAGAAAGGCAACCAAGGGGTTGGAATAAATGAACTTTAAGGGCCCTTCCAACCCAAACCAGTTTGTGATTTAGCTTTAACTTGACTAAATGAAGTGGAAGTGACTGATGCTATGAAAACTGAAACTATTTTGAATGATAGCAACTATGAAACAGTAAAGTTTCCAACTCATGGAAGAACAGCAAGAACAATGGACCTCTGAAAAAGCAGATTTCAGAGGGTTCAAGTGACCAGCAGGTAAGGTACCGCGTGAAACCACACAGAACACAGCAGCAGTTCTAGAAATCCTGCAGTTCTATAAAACAAACTTTTATAGCACCGAGAATGGATAGAAGTGAGAAACAAAGATCTGAATCACAGATTCTTCAACGAGCTCATGTGCAAGTCTGAAGAAGGTGGTGAAACTGGACCATACCATTTAAGTGAGCTCAAAAATACAGTAGGGGTAGGAAAAGACCAAAATCAGAAAGGCCAGTGGCACAGAAATAACTAAAGGCTATAAAAGCTGTCAATAAATCACTGCACTGAAGTAAGGAGTTAACACTACAGAAGCTGGTAAGAAAACTGTATTATAATAACTAGTAAAATGGACCGAGGCAAGGGGGGAGAGAATAGTTGCACACAGCTACAAAAGTCAGATGTCTGTATCTTGGCTGGACCTGATAAAATTTTCGGAACCTGTGGTTTTATAGTTTTTTCTTTGAATAAAACTTAGAGGACTGAGGAGAATCTAAAAAATGCACAAAGGTGAACATAGTACCGATCAAAAAGAGAGAAAAAAGACAGTTATAGGCCACCTAAGTTAAAATTCCTTCTCAAAGCAACAGCACACAGTAGACAAACCACCTGTATGTATTTGAGTGATAAGGAAACATAACAGTCAACACAGACTCAAGACATAACAGGCTGTCGGATAAAGGTGTAACAGAAACCAGATACCCAGAGTCCACTGAGGTCAAGGGAGGGGATCCTGCCCCTCTGCTGCGCTCTGGGGAGAACCCCCTGCAGTCCTGATCCAGCTCTGGGGCAGCAGCACAAGAGGGACCTGGAGCTGTGGGAGCAAGGCCAGAGGAGGCCATGGAGATGCTGCGAGGGCTGGAGCAGCTCTGCTCTGGAGCCAGGCTGAGAGAGCTGGGCTGGGGCAGCCTGGAGAAGAGAAGGCTCCTGAAGGGGAGACCTGAGAGCAGCTCCAGTGCCTGAAGGGGCTGCAGGAAACCTGGAGAGGGGCTTGGGACAAGGGATGTAGGAACAGGCCAAGGGGAATGGCTTGAACCTGCCAGAGGGGAGACTGAGATGAGCTCTTAGGCAGAAGCTCTTCCCTGTGAGGGTGCTGAGGCGCTGGCCCAGGGTGCCCAGAGGAGCCGTGGCTGCCCCATCCCTGGCAGTGTTCAAGGCCAGGTTGGACACAGGGGTTTGGAGCAAGCTGCTCCAGTGGAAGGGGTCCCTGCCCATTGCAGGGGTTGGAGCTGGATGAGCTTTAAGGTCCAAATCAAACCATTCTGCAATTCTACGTTGATACGACCTTGACACTGTCTCATCAGATTTCTAAACCCTGTTTCTGAAACTTGTTCATTGCAGAGATGGTTTTATTTTTCTTTTTTTCATGTTGTAAATACAATAGTTTCCCAACATGATTCAGAAATTTCTAATGAGACAAACACTTCAAAGCAAACTGTGGCCCAGCAAAATGCTGAAAGCTTTGGAAACATTTGAAAGAACTTTCATAACTAACTGTGGAGGACCACTGCAAAGGGGAGATGCTTCCAAATCTCTTGTTAAGAGTCAAGCAATGGGACCTCTTTCTCTGGGAAGGCTGGAATGCCACTGGATCTCCTGCACCGGACTTTGTTTCTCTCAGAGACAAAATGCCATGCTTAATTTTCTCATCACTTGAACACGGTTTATAATTGCTAATAAGTACTGTCATTAGTACCTCTCTGTACAGATGGCTGAATGAGGCAACAAGTGATTACATGATTAGTTCAAGGTGTTGTCAGCAAAACCAAGCACTGAATCCTTCTGCCACTCTGAGCACTCAGACTGGGTTAATTCTTGGGCTCTAATCTCTGCAGGGTACAGGGAGCAAAAGAACATATCCTCCTCTTCCAGTCACAAATGTAAAGACAAGTGGCTGGCACAGTACCTGAATCCATCTCTTATCTACTCAGTAGGGAAAGCTCATAGACCCTACTGATTTGTTCAACCAGCACGTAGACTTTGCTGAAAGCTTGCTTCAGACAAGTACCACATCTAACCCCTCAGTTCTCATACTTGTCTCAATGGCACAGGCAGAGTGAGAACATCCAGAAGGATCATCATCAAATCATCTCTGCTTGAAAGAGCTGAGCTCCCAGTGCCGCGGTTGCTACCCTGCCACTTCACCCCAAGGAGCCCTCCAGGTCTGGCAGAAATAAGCACTGCTTTGACACCACGGTGAAGAGATGCGTTGCTTTAAAGCATCATTTGTGGTTGGATACTTTCCTGAGCATGAACCACAGAACACCTGCTACTCAAAAACAGCAAGCACACAGAGATAAAAGCATCCCATCAGGGGCTGAAAAAAAGACCCCACTTACATTTGCTGGTAAAGCACATTTACAGTTTGGTGGTTTGAGACCTCTAAGATTTTGCTGCTTCTGTCAACCAGACAGGAACACAGAACACTCACACTTAAGCTGCTACCAAGCAACTTAAAGATCCGGTTTCTTGCCTGTCTCCAAACACTGGACTCCGTCTCCAGAACATGCCCAGGAGCACAGATAGATGTGTCCCAAATTCACCAGTTCAGGATTAGACGGTTCAGAGCATTTCCATTCCTGCCACGGCATGGCAGCCTTATATCCCATGACACTTCTGGACCAAGTCTGAAAAGACCTGGGTACACATTAAGAATTTGAACACATTGCTAAGAACCAATATTAATTTCACTTGTTTCTTACAAAACCCCATTTGACTGGACAGTGTATGGGAGGAGGCAAATCTGTGCTGCTGTCAGGTAGCCTGCATATTACACTAAACTAAAGCCTGCATATAAACACTAGTTCATACTTTACAGTTCACACCTTCATATTACTGAATGTAGTGCTAGGAGGAAAACAATACATTTTTCATCTCTGGTTGGTTTATTTTACCTTCTTTCCTGAGCAAGAAAACAGAATACCATTCTGTAACAAACCAGCTTTAGCGACTGTTTTACACTTTATTCATTATTTTCAGTGAAACAGAGACACACTTAGCCAGCCAACCCTCTCTCCCCCAGTTCCCCTCATTCAGCAGCATGTCCAGCAGTAAGGAAATCATGGGAGAAGAATACTACAATCACAGCATAAATGCAGTATAATTCCTTACCGATCATTATTGGCAGGTTGTGACAATGCGGAACCATTCCCTACACAAAGATAAAAAACCCCGAAGTCCTTTTGCAATACAAGTTCACAGACCTGATTTTACAGTCTAACAAACATTCCCTTTTTGCAGACTCATGGGAAAAGCAGCCATCAGGACACAGCTCTGATGCCAAGACCACCAACGGGATGGGAAAGGGAATCCAACCTGACAGCACATCTCCCCATTGTCAGCCCAGAGCTGCCAAGCTACTACACACATCCAAGCACTAACAAAGTCATGCTCATGGAAAGCTTTCCCTCTCCCCTTGGTACAACCATCACAGCAAGACATCTCACTGGCTGCCTACAGAGACAAGATTAAGAAAAGTTTGTGTTTGTTCCTCTCTTAACAGAGGACATATGAAAACAGAAGAGCGCAGTTCTGACTTTACTTTCCCAGACTGGTTATTCCAGTGGCAATTTGTGGATCTAAATTATTAAGCCTTACTTTTTAAACTCCTTAGCTTCCAAAGCTAATGTGTGCTGGGTATTACTGCAGCTTATGAGAAACAACGTGGATCGATGAATCCGGAGAACGGAACAGAATGAAGCAACTGAGCTTGCAACAATAGTGACTCATGCTTAATGGGAACGAAACCCTACCCTCCTGAAAACCCCCTTCCATGGCAGAGGGCTGGAACTAGATGATCCATAAGGTCCCTTCCAATGCAAACCAGTCTGGGATTCTATGATTCTATAAAATACCACAACCCCATGCTGTATATGAAAGACAAGTCAGGGCTGTCTGAGCCCTTCTGTGCACTTAACTTCGACTCTGAAACTGGAGTCCTGATAAATTCATTTCAATTTTCAGCCTAAATCCTTAACAGACAACACTGGAATGCTAGCTGCCCTGACCCATGGGATGCAAATGCAGAGCATTGATGGCAGGGAGCACCCCACAGACTCATGGCCAAATCCTCCTCTGAAGGCTATAGCTGCAGCATCCCTAGCAAAACTAAAAGCCTTGGCCAACACCTGTTTCCCGGGATTTGCTGTGGGAGTTTGCCAGCCTGCAAAAATCCCTGGTTGCCATAGAAACAGAAATACCATAGTAAAGCAAAGGGAAGAAATATTCAGTTGTCAGCACAGAAAGATTGATTGTTTAGGTTTTCCCCCACATGTGTAAAACCAACACAGGGCTTTGTGTCATTTACTCCCAACCTAAATTCCTTCCCGCTGGTTTCATCTGATATTTATGAGGGCTGTGATCTTGTAACCTTCTTCCTTTTCACAACAACAGCCTCCCTTTGCTGCAGGAACAATGAGCCAAAGTACACCGAGAAGGGAGAGGGAGCCCTGCGCCGCGTACGTCTCCATAAAAATCATCATGTAGGCAAAGCACTGAGGAAAAAGGGAGGAAAAGGATAAAATGCCACAATTATTTTTTTGAAATTCCCTTTGGGAAGCACTCCCGGAATACCAATGGCTGCCACACAGGTCTTTGCTATGCAAGTGGCATAACCATCCCGAACCTTTCGGAAAGCAGCTACGCCAAACCCTACGGCTCATCTGATGCATTACTCCCATGGGTTGTACATCACTTGTACTCCCTGTTAATGAAGAGCCTAAACAACTTTATGACCCATTAATTGGTGTACTTAGGTAAACTAAAGTTACAACATACTGGATTAAAACAACGGAGCATCTTGTCCAATACCCATCCCCCAACAGGAGCTGGCTATTGAGGAAGGTGTAACCACCAGCAAGAGATCATTATGTGCAGTAACAAGGTTCGTGGGAAGGAAGACAGTGCCTTACCCCAGGCAGTGAATGGTTGGCTGATGTCCTAAAGCAGGCAGCTTCATATCTCATCCCCAACTTCATCCTACATAATTTAACTGTGGATTTTCAAGTAAATGTCTAATCTTTTGCCAAGCCTACTAAGTTATTTTCCCCAAATGCCTCAAGACAGAACAGCACAAGTAAAATGTGTGCTCTTTTTTTATCAGTTTTCATATGCTACCTTCCAAATTTCTTGGATGTCCCTTTTTTCCCCTGCATGACAAGAATAACAAATAGCTGCTAATGAAGAACTGCACAGATGTTACATTCCCTCCGATGGATTTTTGAGCATTATAAGCAAGATACACAAAAATAAACTTTACTGATTTTTGTTTTCATTCTGGAGTAGTTAATCAATGGAATGCAGAGTGAGAAAAGCACAGAACAAATCAGTTTGGAAGGAAGAACTAGAGTAGAGATGATGTTTAGTGAAACACAGGGAGCAAGGTGAGGTAGGCAGGGAAACCGGTGTGAAGGATGCTACGATGCTGAAGAGAATAAAAAGCAGCAGGACACTTCTTCTGGATCATAAAGTGACATCAAGAAAAGCTCTTCTGGGAACAAGACCCAAAGATGATGAATAGCAGAACAGACAGTAAAAGTGAATAAACACAAATACAACAATCTCTGGTACAGAACTGGAAATCTTCCGCTTAGTCATGAAGACGGTGTTACAACAAGAGATCAGAGTGCTAAGATCTTTTAATTGTTCTCATGAAAAACCCAGCAACGCTACCATCCATGGAAAAAAAATAATCCTTGGCTTTTTTCTCCACATTTAGGTAATAGCAAACAACAAGCTTAGAGTGAATGACCAAAGCAAATTACCACCTATCAGATGTCTCCATGCATACCCATCGTTGCTGTACTTCTGCCCTTCCACCCCAGCCTCATTCAGTGAGCTGCCTCAATTTGAAGCTTCCTAATTATGTTCCTATACATTTAGGACATCTACTTCACTGTAACCAGAAAAAAGAAAAGCATGTACCTGGCTCCTAAAACCTTAAATGACACTCGGTGCTCATCACAGGGTGAGTAGCTCCCATTGCTCTCTCCCATCTTCCAAACAGTTATTACGCACAGAGAGGAAATGGAAGAACATCCTACACGCTTAAGCAGACCCTTAGCTTAGGGTTAAGCTCACTTCCTTGATGAAGCTGCTTCAAAGTCATTGTAAAGGATTAGGAGGCAGCTTGAGCTAAGCTTTAGCAGGAACAGCACACAGTGGGGAAGGACTGGCCAGAACTTCAGCTGAGAAAGACCAAGAAAGGGAGATATACCTGAAAAGAGCACAACTAAAGCTCCTGTAGCTTTTATTTCACTTACAGGAAGAATTCAGAGATGGACCAGAGGTCGTACCCTCAGGAAAACGCCTTTTCTTACACAGCCAAAGGGCAATCTGTGTTGCTGCAGAGCTTTATGGACTAACCAGAATTTCTTGTACCTGCAGAAGCCTCCTCTGGTTTTTATTTCCAGTATGTTCACTCCTTTGAGCACAAGGAAAGAGGGTGGTGCCCACCAAAGCCTATGCCATTGCGACAGCAGAGAACAGCAGAGCATTCCCAGCAGAGCCTGCCATTAATAGTTTTACTTTTAATTAAAAGAGTAAAAGGTGAGAAGTTAGAAAGTGACACTGATTTACATTTACAAACCAGTGCTGTGACACAAAAATAGGAAAGCAGCACTTGCTGTAGCTACACACATTTTTGATTACAACTTCAGACTTGGCGCACACAATGTTTTTTTCTTCCTTTCCTTTATAAATAGGATTGATAGGTTTTCAAGGCATTTAAAATTGCTGGAAAGCACACAGACAACTTTAAAATCAGCACTGCAAAGCCAAGCAGCTTCTTAATACAAACGTTACCCGAGATAACTCCCAAAAAGATATTACGTATAAAAAATCTGCTGTAAACGGGCACAAATCACACATCTCCAGAAAGACAAGTTTAAAGAAATAAACCCAATGAAAATTCAGTGCATCACATCACACAATCATTTGAACCTGATACAAAATTCATTGACATCAACAATAGCATTTGCAACAGACTTCCAGACAGGATGCCCAGTATCCCTTCAGATGGGATTTGGTTTCAGGAAATCTAAGCAGAGGTCAACAAGTTTTCAAGCACTAGCATCATCTCGGTACAGATTTTCCTTACATTTCCTTACAAAATGACTTAAAAGAGTCATTTTGCAACCCAATCACCCCCATCTATAACATTGGAAGAGTTTTTCTGTGCTTTCCTGAAGCCACACAAAGGGGTTTGGCAGGGTTCTCCTTGGAGTGTGTTATGTGCAGGACCGTGTTTTGGTTCTGTATAAGTTATAGTGAAGAGCCAGAAATCTGAAGGAGGTGAGCAATGCATACTTTAATATGCAACCATTAAAGTAAAAGTTTATAAGTCCCATTGCTCAAATTAATTGGAACTTTGACTTGGAGCATGTGCAAGGCACTTGAAATATGAATGTATATAAATGAAGTTATATGTAAAAGACCAGCCCCAAACAGTTCTGCAGAGAACTGGCTCCCTGGTCCTGCATTCAACCTCTTTCAACTCAGTGCTGCTGGTTTATTTATGCACTGTGGCTTCCTCAAGTTCTGTAAAATTCACAGATTTAATCTCATTTTAGTTTGAGAAACTGATTTCTACAAATTAAAGTCTGCAATGCTCCAGGGGATTAGGCAAAAAAGCATTTTGGCTGCTAAAAAGGAAAATTAGAGGTACCTCCTGGGAATAGCTAAAATTGCTTAGTTCCTCTACTAACGCCTTGGGACACAGCAGTGGAAACAGATGTATATGTGAGGGCACAATGCAATGCGATCCATGGGGATGGCCTTGAGCTCTGGAATTTGCTTTCTCGGACTCCTGTTCAACTGACAGCACACTGGCAGGCTGAGCCCTGATGCTCCATCTGCTTGAAGGGGGCAGGAGAGAGGGGGTGCGGGGGGAAGTCCTTCCCGAACTGCTGATGGCCACGAGTTGGAGAACGCAGACAGAAAGCATGTTCAATTTAAACACTTAGAGATGTAATGGTAGAAGGGCAGCATCCTTTTGCTGAACAGCAAAGATTTTAGAGGTAAAGCTTATCCAGAAGAAACTATTACATGCATTCTGTATTCTCGGTGAGGTACATAAATCCTGAAGGTTAAAAAGGGAAGATTCACAAAGGAACTTCAGGTAGGCTGGTGCACTCCACTAAAATTTCAAGGATTTAACTCAACCCCTTCTGTCTCTCCTGTGTTACATGTTCTGTAAGGTAGAAGAAATACCAACTTTCCTGAAATTCATACATGCATGTTATGCTTAAATGAAAATGGAAGTTATCATCCACTTCCAGAGTTTTACAGAAGTTGCTAATTCCCTTTTTCTGAGACTGCTCCCAAGTGAAGGGGGAGAAAACCCTGCCACTTGGTGTTAATGGAGTGTTGTGCAGACTTTTGCCTGAAGGAAGAGCTTTTAAGCAGCAAAATCAGAATTCAGCAGAAAAAGTATCCCCCTTTACCTCAATTAGGAGATGAAAGGGGCCCCCCTCGGGTCCCTGGAAACCTGAAAGCACGGGGCAGCACGAGCAGCAGGGATAAGAAAACCTCATGGTTTTACTTTGAATGCTGCAGCTGCGATCAATGAGAAGTTTTCAGTTTGCCAGACCTCAAATATAATCACGGGCATGGTTTTTTGCTCTGTAACATTGGTATAAACCCAAAGCCACTCCATGGATACCGACCACCTTGAGCACACATTCACGCCTGTATGGAAAGAGGAGCATCAGCAGCTGTGGGTTCATAACCAGCCCTCATCAGTGTTTCCAGTAGCACATAAAGTACTGTGATTAACATCTGTCACTCCAGCTTTATTTCATCTTCTCCTTGGAGTGCGTTATGTGCAGGACAGTGTTTTGCTTCTGTATAAGTTATAGTGAAGAACCAGAGATCTGAAGGAGGTGAGCAGTGCATACTTTAATGCACAACCATTAAAGTTTATAAGTCCCATTGCTCAAAGTAATTGGAGAGTCAACCAAGAAGAGCCCCACACTGGCTCAAGGTGGACAAGGTCTATTGCTGAGGTTTATATTAGCAGCTAATGCCCAGCACTCAAGTAAGGGGGAAGAAACCTAAGAGTAATGGTAACTATAAACAGGATGGATCTCTCAGAGAAACTCACGGCATCTTCCGAGTTTTAAACTCTCAGAATATCTAATTCAAGTGATCTGTAATAAAAGGATGACAAGAACAGCTGAGTCAAGAAATGGTAATTGTAAGTCAAAAGCAAAAATGTAAGACAGTTAACACAGGAGTTGCAGATGTGTATAATCTCACTGGAGAAAGAACAGTGAGGAAAAAAAACAACATCTCAATTCTTCTCTAGTCAGTGGTGACAATACAACATATATTGTCTTTTGTGTATAACTAAAAGGCCAGGACAAACTCTCTATTCCCCACTACACTTAACTATTTTTGCTACCTATCCAAGCCTCCCGTGTGTTCTTGGATACAGAGAGAAGGAAGAAAATGACAGCTTCCATAGGTGACATTTTATTCATTAATGTTTCCCCACATCCACCTTCCCTTTGTCAGACTCTTATCCCTGTAACACAGGCACAGCAGAACTCCCCTGCAGTTCTTTTCTCTCTGCATTGAAACAGTGCCACATGAACACACTTTGTTTTTCTCCCCTGGACTGCCTCATGAACAGTGCTTTTCTGTCATAGGTGCCCTGTCTGCTACTCAAGCCTAAAGGAAATCCTAGAGTGCTAACAGTCTCCAGAAACATAAGCAGAACACTTAGAGAAGAATCATTTTCTCCTTCTAAGCTGGTTGCCTGACCCCAGCTCTGTGTCAGCAGACACAGGGGAATCCTGTGTAGCTTTGATTACATAGATCTCCTCCGAGCATCTCTGCTTCTGGATACTGCCAAAGGCCTATGCCTGGAACCCAAATTCTTTCAAATCAAACAGCAAACAAGCTCAAACTAAAATTACCAATAGGCAGAGCACATGCTGAGAAACAAAAGAAAAATCACAGTCTAGGTTCCGGACTTCACAAACGATATATGAAATATAAGGCAGTAGCTTCATTCGTATGACAAAACTCTCAGCTGATGCTCCACACACCAAATAAGATGAAAGCATTTACTGAATGGCTGCAGCCTTTGCCATGCTGAGCTGCTAGTGCCTCCAGCCAGTATAAAAGGAAGAGCCTTAGTGCCCACACGCAGATGAAATGCCTTGTCTTTCTGCAGCTGGAATGTTAATCTTGACCTGTTTGAGTTATATTGAGCTTTTCAAAAGGGATAATAGGAATTATGTTAAAAAAAGTCCTCCTACTTTACACAGACATTAATAATTCCTTTTGAGCCCATTTTAGATACAGCAAGCTTTAAAGAATAGCCATGAGTTTGTTTTCACCTTTATTACCCTTATCTGTGAACTGAAATCAGGGAGTCAGGCAACTTGCTCCCCAACATGCATTCATATTCAACAGCAAATCTACTTTTGCAAGAAGCCGCTATGCAGTTTTTACTCCTAATTACAGAATATTTCATCTTTAACTTTGAATCTTGTTGCAAATTCCATTGCAAAGTTTGCAAATTAACTTTTTCCTCCCTTGTCGTGTTACAGGAGTTCAGAAAGAGACATATTTGCAACTTAAGTGTCACATCTGTTGGGTGTCCGCAAGTAGAGCAAATGCTTCACTCTGGGTAGTCCATTTAAAAGTGAGCAGATGAATTTGTCAAAGCAATAGTGAAAGAGGGGAAGTATTCACTCAAAACAATCCTTCAGCTCCCATGGATATGACCCAGCAAGAAAATCTCCAATTTACTATTGCCCCAAAGACATAGGAAGAATTAAAATTCCCATTACAAGAGGCCTAGAATTTATTGCTCCTATTTTGTGTCAAATTGCAAAAGGTGACGTGGTTAATCAAAGTACTTCTAAATGCTTACATTATTATTCAAGCTTCAGTTTCAAAACAGAGTCATTTAGTAGATCATTTGCTTTAAGCAAAATAAAATGAAAAAAATCTGTTAGTATTTTTGTTGGGTAAAGGATAAAAAAAAGGCAAATAAAGAACAACCATATAAAGTAGCTGAAGACCAAAACTCTATCTAATATAGTTCAGCAGCTACTGAACTAAGTTTACTGTACTCTTTAACATACTATGACATGAAGTTGGTTCACACAGATTTGATGTTTCAGTTTCTCAAAAAGGCAGAAAGTCTCCTGCCTTTACAGCAACAAGAATTATTATTATTATCTACAGAATAATTTCTACTACTAGTTGTAGAAAACTAACGTGATGTCATCATCCATAAACCACTCTTAGCATCCTTCCCAATTAGGACAGCAATTTTCTCTCAATTGGTAAATCAACGCAAGTTTAATGCCACCAGACACCTCAGCATTATGGAAAGACTTTATCAGTCACTTCATCTTACATTGGCCTTTCACATCTTAGAGAGAGATATCCAGGAAATAATGGAAGAAACAGTGAAAACCTAAGACTATTTCAGACGTCCTGATAAAAAGGAAGAAATAGATTTTGCTCTCAAAGCAAACATGCAACACATCCCCAGGAGGATACCTGGATTTTGGGAAGTAGCAGAACAATCCATCCCATGCCCAAGACACATAAGAAATGCAACGGTTTATTGTGGTGAGGTAGGTCCCATAATACAAGATGTGCCTGATCCTGGCACTGTTGTTACCACCTAGTGAAGATGAAAGTTTGATCTCGGCATCCTGAAAACAAGCCACTTGAAACGACAGCTTAAGTCTCCTCTAATCTTAGAGCTGAGATTTCAATAGCATTAAAATTTTAAAGAAATCAAGTATTTCATTTCCTTCTTACTATTTTATGTTGGGAAGCAAAGGTGAGGCTGCAGACCAAGGACACTGGGAGGATGAATTTCATTACCCACAGTCATCATCCAGCCATGCCTCCATTGTTTTCCTGATCTTTTCTGCTTCCAGCAGATGAAACAAGTCCTAGAATGGGCTGATCCTCACAGTGTCTTCAGGACAGGCTGTGAGGATACACCCCAGGAATGCCACACAGAACATACATTCCCCAAAACTGAGACAATGTGCTATCTCTAGAGCTGTCATACTTCTTAAATACTCAGACAAAACCAAGGCGCATATATCCCTGTGTAGACCCAGAAGGAAGGCACTGACAAACAGGACACCTCTACAACAGCAAAGGAATGAACCATGCAATTAAACAGAGAAGGATTTATGTAGTGCAGAATGACATGGCTAATTAAGCTGCTTTTCAATAACTTGTACAAATACCCACCTTAATTTGGTACAAGGAAGAAAAAAAATCAGTGTGGTGACAACTTGGTGTTTGAGTCTCACTGCAATCTGAAGGAGGCAAATATTTGCCCTATCCAAGGAGATAAGGCACAGCGAGATGTAATAAAGGACCTAATAGCATGAGGTGTCTACAGAATAGCAGACAGAAATTACTTACTTGGCAGACCAGAGTGAACATCATTAAGAATAGGCTTCGGGTCAAGCCTAGTGTGGCAGTGGTTGAAAAGGCAACTGTTTGATGCTGAGGTTGCTGGGAAAAGGCAGGAAATTAAAAAGGGGAGATGCTGTGTCAACATTGACCATTATTTTTAAAACACAATTTAGATTATGGATTCCAATAAAACCAGCAGCAGATGAGCAAAGAACGCTCATGCAAACTCAGCTCCACTTCTTTGTAGATAATGCAATATACATGAGGAGAAGAGAACTTGGTGCATCGAGGCAAACCAAAACATGAGACAAGATTTCAGGTTACACAAATACCAACAGCTCAGTCCCTAGACCTCGGACTCCAAGAGTGCAAAGTACACAAATCCTGCCAGTCCAGAGGAAATCTTTTCCCACAGCTGTGATCCTTGTGTCCTTGGGAAGGGACATAGTACGTTAGAGAGTTCCTGAAGTCTCCAGGTGAGCTGTTGAGTGCTCTGCTTGCATAGGGATGGATTCTCTCCCTTGGAGGCACATGAAAGCCAGTACCTACCTTCCATATTTTCCTGGTTAGTTTTTTGCAAATGAGCACCTTGGGAAAACATCATAAAATGTCAATATTTAAAATGTTGGAAGATCTGTCTGTTCAGTACAGGGAAACTATACCCAGAGGACAACATCCTGCTTTGGTAGAGCAGCACAAATCCAGATGTCTTCATTCTTTTTTTTTAAAAGCAGTGACACTACATCTGTGCTAACACGTTTCAGAACAGGATTTGGCTCCAGTGCATGCCATCAGCAGTGATCCTCTCCAGCAGTATTATAATGCCCAAAATACTTAGGGTTTTTTTCCTGCTAAAACAAGATACCAGATGGATATCTCATCTCCTTTGTGCCTATAGTTCTCAAAGCCACAAAACTAATGCCATAGAATCATAGAATCAACCAGGTTGGAAAAGACCTTTAAGATCATCAAATTCAATCTTTACCTGAGCACTGTCAAGGCCACCAATAAACCACATCCCTCAGTGCCGCATCTACGCATCTTTTAAATCCCTCTAGGGATGGTGACTCCAGCACTGTCCTGGGCAGTCTGTTCCAATGCCTGAGCACCCTTTGGTGCTAATTGTTACTAATATCTAGTTTAAACATACCCTGGTGGCATTGAGGCCATTGCCTCTTCTATCCCTTGTTACTTAGGGATCTTTTACATCCTTTTCACATTGCATCAGCTGAGGCCGTGGCTCTGCAGTCAGACAAACTCAACTGAGCACACCTCTGTGGGGCTGCAGCTCATGGGCTTGGGTCAGCAACTGCCACTTTCATAGCATGTTTTCACTGTTTTGGTGGCTATTTCATTAGAAGAAGTTCCGTCTGGTTGCCAAAATACTTTCATCTGTTTTTTATAGTGTTGCAAACCTTTAGGTTTTAATGCTTTGGGAGAGAAAGATGTAAAGACAGTGCTAAATGTGTTGCAGAGGCTGTAATGAAGCTTGATTTACACTGGATCTATTTCCTTCCTCATCCTCCTCTCAGTAACTCCCTTTCCTGCCCTGATACCTCCAGCAGAGCCAGCATCCAGGGTTAGTCTGGATCTCTGGACTGGCCAGGCAGCAGCCACTGAATACAGAACTGCATTTTCTTGCAACTACCCACAAATATCAGTCTCTCTTTCCTCCCAGCTACTAACATACAGCCCTTGAGCCAACAAAAAAAGGCTCCCACTCTTCCACAGTGGCTGAATTTAAAAGCACTTCCAACCTGTTCACTTGGCCACTGTATCTAAAACTCATCAGTGGAACACAGAGCACACACAAAAAGGAAAGTGTTGAGAAAACCAAACACAAATGTTTGTCATCTTACTCATTCTTTTCTATGTATACAAACATACTACTTCACTTGATGCCCCAAACTTCATCACAAAATGGTTAAAGAATGATCTGAGCAGGAGAGTTCATAGAAAAGAGAATTCTGCCCAAGCCATTTGATCCATCTTCAGCTGATATCGTGTTGCCATTGACAAAAATAACCATTTCTATGATGAGTTGAGAACATCAGCCAGTGAGTTAACGTGTCCGTCACAGGGCAGCAGCGAGGCAGAGAATCTAAACACTGCGCAGTTACAGACATAGCATCCTCCCCAGTGAAGAGGTCTTTTGTTAAAGGATGTATGAGAATTCCCTCAGAATTGGTTTTCTGTCCTTCTGCTAGTGTAAGTTTAAACCTTACTGTACAGTTAAACAGTCTTAACAGTGTACAGGTTTGTCCCAACAAGTGAAAACATATCTGATATAGCAAGCAATGACATAGTGAATCAGTACAAGCACCCAGGAGTTTTCATTGTAGTCTTACAATTGACCACAAACCTGAAGTAATAAGTATTGACAGTTAAAAGCATCTGTACAAAAGAGGGAAAATTCTCTAGAAGACACAAGTATTTGCCCAGTTCATAGTAAAGGTACCAATTGCAGAGAATTCTTGCACAGCACCCCATGGCATCATTTGCTGAAGGCATTTCATCACAGAACAACATTTACTTGATAACAGGAGAATCTTGACTTATTGACAGCAGCCCAGTGCCTCTGCCTTCACATCCCTCCCTCCAAGACAACACAAAAGCAGCACCAGTTCATAATATCCTTCTGTGTATCATCTCCAGCCATTTGCTCTCTCACCTTGCATTTATGCTCTGAACACTGTGGGGCACACATTCTCTTTATTTCCCGTTTGTATTGCACACAGGAAAATTTACTTTTATGAGTTGCCACAACACAGAGCAGGCAGAAACCAACCTCTGTAACAGAGGGATGCTCACCCAGATTATTCATAATCCTGGCATTAGAGAACAGCTGTCTTGTTTATTAAGGAGTAGGAAGTTACCAAAGGGCTGAGTAAAAGCCTTATGATTGATTTCTGGAACAGAAGTGAGCCCGAGTTATTAACTACATCTTTGTCAATGAAAGGGCAAAACTGTCAGGCACAGGTTTAGCTCACAGGATGCCCATACCCACATGTCAAAGTACCCACGTTTGTGAATCAATAGTGGTGTAGCTGCCTGAAAAACATGCCTGACCCTTACATGTTCTTTTCTATCGGTGCATACACAGCAGCTGCATAAAGCCATCAGATGTGTCTTTGGGGTTGAATCTCATTAAGTGCTTGCATTTGATGTAGTTTCACAGCGTATAAAATAATCCACTTCAGGAGCCTGGCTTAACATATATGGGCTGGCAGCTGCAATCTGAGGCTTTTGTGTTAAAACATAATAAAGGACATAAATTACATAAGTCTTGTTCCTGTGCAGTAGCTGAGTGCACCAAAAGATACCTTCTGGTTTATTGTAAAGTCTGATATAGCTCTACACTTATCCAGAATGAAAAGAAAAAGAAAATACGACAAATACAAATTGAATACTAGTTTAGATGGAGCCGAGGAACAATTCCTTCCCCAGAGGGTGCTCAGGCATTGGAACAGGCTGCCCAGGGCAGGGCTGCAGTCACCGTCCCTGCAAGTGTTCACACAGCGTGGAGACGAGGCCTCAGTGCCATGGGTTAGTGGTGGCCTTGGCAGTGCTGGGGTAAGGGTTGGACTGGATGAGCTGAAAGGGCTTTCCAATGCATTTGATTCTGTGATTCAGGAAAGTGCTAGCAAGCCCCACTACTCAGCTCTTAAAAGGCTCCAACAGATTAATCCAATAACTAATGTGAAGAATCACTTCAACCTTCCTGGACACTGAAGTAAAAGGAAACCAAGTTGCCTACAGTTAAAGAGTTAGTGGTTTTCATCCCGACCGTGCAGGAAGCTGATAGGTGCAGAACCAGCATCAGAGCTCATTGCTTCCTCCACCAACAAAAGTTACAGTATGGCACTGGAAAAGGAACAAGTAGAGAAAACAGATTTCCAATAGAAGAAATACTGTCCTCAAGGACAGCCCTTTTGAGCCAAACTGACTGAAATCAGCAAAGAAAGAAGGCAAACAGAGCTGGCAGAAGCAGACTTCTGAAGAGGCAATAAGAACAGCACATAAATTTGCTGCTCAGCTGTAATAGTGCTTTTTGTAAGTGCTTGACTTCGCAGACTTAATGTGGTGTGAAAGTTAGGTTTGTGTGAAATAGATAAACATAATTATCTTGTGCTCATAGCGAGCATTATTTAAAAGAAGGTTTTCGTATTCACTATTCACTGGGATAAAGAGGATTTGTAGTGATCAGGAGGCCAGCAGAAGTGAAAACGTGGGAATTAACTGAAAATATGGAGTGTGGATTCATCCAAAAGAACATTTTAAAGACGACTAGCAAGGTATTACAGTTTGCTAGCCAAGAGCTTACTAACTTGAGAGAGAACTGGAACAGAAAATAGCCCTTGATCTTAGAGCATGATAAAGTTTGTCAGTTCAGAGTAATGACTCACACCCATTTGGGCAGGAGCATCACCCAGTGCAGGAATCCTGATTTAAATCATTCTTTAAAAAAACATTTTAACTTATTTTCTTCAAACATTTCTTAAAAACTTACTTTCTTCTGCTCTACACAGTATGGTTAAGACTGCTTTATGTATCTGTCTTGAAAGACCATTTTGTTTCCCAATTTCTACTCAAATAGTCAAATCAAACGCAACGACCAAATCTCATGAAAACAACACAGGGTTTATCCACTGATAGAAACATACAGATAACCAAAAACCCATATCAATCTATAAACTTTCTTGAATAAGTGCTTGTATCTACATTGCAGTTCCCACACTGAAAAACTCAACTCGAAGAATGTATCCTGCGTTAACCTTTAAATGGATTTATCATCCATTAAGGATCTTACCTGGGAAACTGAGTAGAGAAGCAAAGCAAGACTATGTCCTGCTTGAAAGAAGGTAAATTGAGATGAGCTCTTAGGCAGAAGCTCTTCCCTGTGAGGGTGCTGAGGTGCTGGCACAGGGTGCCCAGAGAAGCTGTGGCTGCCCCATCCCTGGCAGTGTTCAAGGCCAGGTTGGACACAGGGGCTTGGAGCAAGCTGCTCTAGTGGAAGGTGTCCCTGCCCGTGGCAGGGGTTGGAGCTGGAGGAGCTTTAAGGTCCCTTCCAACCCAAACCAGTCTGGGATTCTGTGGTAATTAGAAACGGAAATGTTAACATTTAAAGACTGAGCCATTCCAGAGCTGGTTGGGCACCAGCACTTTAGAGGTGTCAGGTTTAAAAAGCAGCCTGCAGTTTTACAGTGGCCAACCTTTACAGCATGGAGATGCCAAAGTATTCTTCCCACTGGCTGCTATGACTGTGGTCATCACTTGTGTCACAGCTTTATCCTAGTTTCTACTCTGCTCCACAGCCTATCAAAATGGTATTTCAGCTTTAATTGTCTCAAAAAGAACAATAATGAAATCCTATGACTATCATTTTAAGAAGTGAAGAGGCTTTCTTTGCAGTTCTTACGTACAGGAATAGATGTAAGCAGTTGGTCAGATTCACGTTTTCCTTTTCAAGCAGACTTTTTAGTGTGCATACAGGTGTTGTCGAAGAAATCAGCTGAGTCTGACTGGGATGATATGACAGACACCTGCAGGAGCAACTGGTCCTGAATGATTTCACTGGGGAAGCACCTTCTGTTGCAGCTGACAGCAAATTATACACTGGCAGGGCATGTGTTCCTCAGAAGATGAAGTTGCATCATTTTGAGAACTGCTTAAGACCCTACCGTAAAACCTGGAACTGGGAAAACAAAAGCTCAGAAGAGGAAACAACTTATCCCCTCCTGTTTGTGCCTGTCAAGTCATCCCGCTTACGCAAACCAGTCTTTCTGCCTCCTGTTGGCAAACAGATGAAGGATATTGATTTGACTGGCAGAGAAATAAAATCAAACATTCAGCTTCACTGAACTTTAATATAACATAATTTGAAGTTAAATACATTATGGACTGGTATCAACAAAGCAGCACACCCCAGTCTGAAAAAAACTGAATCCATTTCAAGAAACATTGCTGGAGATGAGGAGCAAGAATGAACAGAAATGTTTTGTTTGAAGGCCAGAGGCAGATCTTGCATGTAAAAGCAAAACACAACAAGATTGCATCTCACACCAGTGCCTAAAGAACGATCCTCTCAGCACATAACCAACATTGAGTTTGCCCAGCACTCACAATATGTTTGCATAAAAGCCACACTCCTACTCCATCATCTGAGGAGGACAGCAGGAAATCAGTCTCAGTGTATACGGATAATCACGGTGGCTATTCCAATACAGACCTGACATAAGCATTAAAAGGAAAGGATAACCTTAATCACTATTCCTCTAATCCCTCTAGCCCCTAGAAGTACAGTGAGATTGCAGCAATGCAGAGCACAGTCTGTTATGTATCCTGAAACTAGATGAAATTAATTCAAGCATCCTCTCCCCTCTCAATATCCTGTGTCAATTGTAGTTCTCAGAAATAAGTCCTCTGCCCCAGTTCTATGCTGACAGGTCATTGGGCATTGCTCCAGAGGCAATAGAGAAAACTTTGGGTTTTTTTCATGCAAAATTCAGTTTTCACATGAAAGGATCCTTCAGGTGTTGCTGAAAAAAAAACCCAAGTAACTAAAATTATAAGCAGTGAACTGTTCCTGATCAAGTGCTGTTCAAAGGATTACTTTAAATGTGTAGTCCATGATTCCACAGAGTTCAAGAACATAATTTTTCATGTGCTCACCCTTGTCATTATTGTGAAAGAAGAAACATTATCCCTATTGAATGAGGGAGAAACTGTTGTGTAAAGGCCACAGGACACGTTTTTAAATGTAATAATGTACCTAAAGCTATAAGACAGTAATTAACAGGGTTTAAAGCAGCAGCCAGGCATATAACTCCTACTGAAAACCAGTGGGAACCAATCACTTAACACCTCGCTAAAGCTGGCATTAAGTTCCTATATACCTTCTGTGCCCTTAACACCTTGGAAGTGTTCAGCAAATTAGCACAAAACCTCTGGAGGACAGCAAAGACTCAACATCCAGGCTCCTCCCTACCTGCCACTGGGTCAGTTGCTCTTCTCCCAGCCAGCCTGGAAAAGGCAAGTGATGATGAGTGCTGGGTTGTAGCTTGGACATTCAGCTGGACAGGAATGACTCAGCTCAGCACATGCCTGTATCCTGATGCAAATACTCAGCATTTCTGCGCCACTGATCCAAAAGCTCTAGAGAAGTGTGTAAAGGTTAGCTTAAGGAGAAATTATTTTGAAAGCGGAAACCACTACGCTCAAGTAGCAGAGATAGTGGATTTCTCAAGTAGTAAAATTCTGGGACCAGGACCCTTCTCTCATTTCCCATTTCTCAGCATATTTCTACACTTACTACAACAGATCTGAATGACAGCAACATCACCCCTAGTACCTTAAGAAACAAGTAGAGAGCACAGTGCCCATCCAAAGCAGGTTGTAGTGCAACTTTCTTAGGTTTTTAGGGTATTCTGAAGCAGTCTGTGCCCTTGACACCCAATACTTTGCAAAGTAGAACTAAGGACAACAACGGTTAACATGCTGCATCAACAAGCTCCATTTGCCTTTGCACGAGGCACAGGTATCTGACTCATGACTCCTCACGCCCTTCTGCTCTCCCTGCCCCCATCTCTTTTCCAAGCAGTCACACAACTAACAGCCCTCCGGGGCTCATGTTTTTCCCCTCCTGATGAGTTCAGACACTGTTCACATCTCCCATAACACCCAAAGCCATTCAGCTGCTCTCCTCTAGGAGTGATGCTGCACCACACAGCCCCACCTTGAAGGCTCTTTGGGGCATCTCACAAACAGAGGAAGAGACAACATGTAACCTTCAGGCACAAATCCTCTATTCTGCCTCTGAATGCACATCCCTCAGTAAACAACAAGCTCTGTTTCTAATTAAAGAAAAGCAATACATAGCAAATACATTTGAAGCAAATCCTTTTTGAGAGTAACAAAAGATGATGTTTTATTTTGTTCGGTTGTTGGGGTCTGTTTTTTTTTGTTAAACCAATGCACATACTGGCTTTTAATTTTTACTTCTCTAGGATTGACAGATAATTGCCACATTTGCCCAAACCCAGTTAGTATTTCTGTCCAAGATACTGTCTTTCTAGGCATAGAGTATATGGAATCAGTATGGATACAGGTAGGGAAGATGAACACAGCAAATGCACATGTGCACTGTACTCTGGAGCACAATAAGTCTAATGCACACCTACCTGAGTACTAAGATGTTAGCTGATTTCTTAAAAAGCCATCAAAATTCCATGTATGAACCCAGCACAGAAGTGGGGTGCCCTTTATAACCCAAGCTTTCTAACTGCAGGCTTGTAAAATCTTGGCTAGCTGAGTGGTCCACAGATGTTAAATACTATTAGATCACTTCAGGGAAACATCATGAAACACTGCTCTGTCAGTCACAGCTGCTGCTCCAGGGAATTTCAGACAGCTTCAAATTAGAAAGAAGGGACACGTTTTTAACAGTAAGGGTGGTTAATCCCCAGTGTACACTGCAGAGGGAAAGGGCTGTGTCTTCCGTATCTTGGTATTTGAGGTGAAGTTTCCAGAAGACATGTGGGCAAAAAAATCTAAGGCAGGCTTTTGGTAGGGGTTACAGTTCATTTCTTGGCTTCGAGTGTGAGAAAATGAGTGAAAACGAGTAGCCTGACTACCAGGAGATGCTGGTGGTGCTACGAGATGGTTCCTCCTGTGCCCAATTCCTGTGAATGTGAGTTTCAATGAATGTTCTCACACATGATTTGGCAAACTTCTGAACTTTCTGTGCCTTAACAGAGCAAGAAGAAACTGCTGAGACATCTTTGACTGATTTCACTCTTAAATCATAACATAAAGGCCCTCAGTTTAAAAAGAGCAGACTGGAGGAAAGCAATAAGCTTGCTGTCTTACTGAAAAATAATAGAGAAGCCAAACAGCCAGGGAAAGACTGTTTCAATAAAAATCGAGGCAGACACTCCAAGGGTAGGAAAACTCATACAGGAGGATATTTGCTGATGTCTATTGCTTGGATTGAGAGCTTTAAAATTCAAGGCAGAAGCTCACTGAAAATTAACAGGCAAACAGCAGAGCAAAGGAAAGGAGCAAGACAGACCAGTAATTCTTCAGAAGAGGACTGTAGGGGAGAAAAAACAAACCCCAAGCCTTTGGTTTAAAGAAATAGGCAAAAGGGAAACCCCAAACTTCAGAACACATTCTAGTGAAGTTGCTGCTGAAGACGTAACCTCACTACTGAGTATAAGAACTACCACTGTTGGGAATAATATAGACAAAATATATGCTACTATTGTTGTTAGAGGAAAACTAACTAAAACCTCACTGATTCTATTATGTTATTGCTCCTACTACTTCCTTTGTGCCACAGAACTGCAAGACTAAAAAGAGAGCCTTGAAAGAATGGCAAGACCTGACAAAAAGGATGCTCTGCCTCTGGAATATGGTCAAAAGTTTCTGAGACAGATTAAGATGGGAAAATCCAGTGCTAACAATGAGATTCTCTCTGGGACTGGTCTATGGCTGAGGTACCGAAGGGTGGGGACTGGAAAGGGTATCACAGTATGCTAGAGATTGGAAGGAACCTCGAAAGATCATCTAGTCCAATCCCCCTGCTGGAGCAGGAACACCTAGATAATGTTACACAGGCATGTGTCCAGGCGGGTTTTGAATGTCTCCAGGGAAGGAGACTCCACAACCTCCCTGGGCAGCCTGTTCCAGTGTTCCGTCACCCTCACTGAGAAGAAGTTTCTTCTCAAGTTTAAGTGGAACCTCTTGTGTTCCAGTTTGTACCCATTACCCCTTGTCCTATCATTGTTTGCCACTGAGTAGAGCCTGGCTCCATCCTCGTGACACTCCCCCTTTATATATTTATAGACACTAATAAGGTCACCCCTCAGTCTCCTCTTCTCCAAACTATAGAGACCCAGCTCCCTCAGTCTTTCCTCATAAGGGAGATGCTCCACTCCCTTAATCATCTTCGTTGCCCTGCGCTGGACTCTCTCCAGCAGCTCCCTGTCCTTCTTGAACTGAGGGGCCCAGAACTGGACACAATATTCCAGATGCGGTCTCACCAGGGCAGAGTAGAGGGGAAGGAGGACCTCTCTCGACCTACTAACCACCCCCTTTCTAATACACCCCAGGATGCCATTGGCCTTCTTGGCCACAAGGGCACAGTGTTGGCTCATGGTCATCCTGTCGTCCACTAGGACCCCCAGGTCCCTCTCCCCTACTGCTCTCTAACAGGTCGTTCCCCAACCTATACTGGAACCTGGGGTTGTTCCTGCCCAGATGCAGGACTCTACACCTTCCCTTGTTATATTTCATCCCGTTATTCCCTGCCCAACTCTCCAGCCTGTCCAGGTCTCGCTGGATGGCAGCACAGCCTTCTGGCGTGTCAGCCACTCCTCCCAGCTCAGTGTCATCAGCAAACTTGCTGATAGTACACTCAATTCCCTCATCTAAATCATTGATGAATATATTAAATAATACCGGTCCCAGTACTGACCCTTGAGGCACTCCACTAGTTACAGGCCTCCAACTAGACTCAGCCCCATAGACTACAACTCTCTGGCTTCTCTCCTTCAGCCAGTTCACAGTCCACCTCACTACCTGATCATCCAGTCCACACTTTCTCAATTTAGCCGTGAGGATGCTGTGGGAGACTGTGTCAGTCTGGGTAATACAGAATAAAAAATTAAACAAGCAGTAATTTACAAGATACACACAAGAACTGTGAGGCTGTGAAAGCCCTTTCACATACTTATCAAAGATGCCCAATCGACCGTGATTTTGTATTTTCAGGGTAAATCCACACATGAGCTCTAGTGCTGAATTCTTCCCAGGGCAAAATATGCGTGTATGCATGACAAAAGAAATGGGGAAAGGAAACGTGCAAATGACCTACAGTTGAAAATATCCCCACCACCACTACCCAAAAAAATTAAGTAGCGCAAATCTGACAGCATAAAAGTTGGATTGGTACCTGCTACAAACGTTAGGTCCTAAAAGTCTGACATTGCATATTCCATAATAGACTTTACAAGGTTTTCCTTAGGACAGTGACATGCTTCAGTAGACCAAGAAAGATCATCTACTACCGAGAGAACTGAAACAAGAACCATTTTTTAGTGAGCTCATGGGTTTTATGAGAGAGAATTTTAAGTCAATAATTTGAGATTTCAAAGCTGCAGAGCCATAGTCTTATTTTAGATAACATAAATCTTTCATTCTGAACAAGTATTTTCTTATCCTAGTATGATCTTTTCTATGATAAGCCATAGCTTGAGTTTGAACAATTCCTTTGTTTCAGATAAAAGTGACTGCTATGGCTTGAGCATGAAAAAGAGGATGCAATAAACTAGTTAATCTGTTCTGGCTTCTGTACATGGGTTCACATGTCCTGAGCAGTAGGAACTTAAGTGAAAGGTGAGGAAAAAGAGAACCATTTCAATCTCACAGTGCCTGATTTCACCATCATCCAGGCCAAGAGTCTCATTTCCAGTTCACCCAGCCTTGAAGGTTTATATTTCTAACCTAGCCACCTTTCAGCTTCCTTGAGAAAATCACCTCATAGGCAGGGTTACAGGATGTTCAGAAGAACATATCTGGCAACGCTGATCCCCTCACAGCATACCATAAGTTTGAAGATATTAAAAAAACATGAATGAAAAGACTTGCCTAGAGAAAACTATTTCAGGTTTATTTCAATAAATACTTTGAATTTCATTATTATTATTTGTAAGTGATGAAAGTTTGGAAGGATGATTTACTGTTGCTTCTTTTAAAAAGTGATTTTGCAATTACCTTCCTATGTAGTCGGCAGGCTCTTCCTTGTACACAGCTGAAGTATTCAGTTGCCTAGCAGTTTTCACCTCTTAAAATGAGAAAGGGTATGAAGGGACTTACCATGGTCTCAGAGCAGAGCATGCATTATTAGCATGCTTTCAGAAACAATAATTTCAGCTTTGCAGATCTGTGCAACTGGGTGTTTTCACGGCTTTTAGAGGATCTATAGGTGCTTTTTTCCCTTCTTTTCTTTCACAACAATAATGCATCACACATACAAGAATTCCTAAACCTCGATGCTGCATTAAGTTCCACACAGAAGCACAAACATACCTTAAACCTCAGGCTCAAAGTCATTTACATGTTCAGATGTTACCGATCCAAGTAATATCTTGAAGCCATGATACAACTTAACGCAAAACAGAAAATACTTGTAGCAGTAAAATTTCAGGTAATTAGTCCCTTAATATTGGGACTATATGCATGTGGGTTTTTTCATCCCAAAATATCACAACAAAAACTATACCCAGTAAAGTCTAGTTGGTCCTAGATAATGATAGTTAGAATTACTGTCAGTTATTTACTGATTAATTTCTATTTAGGTAAGGCTATATCAAGAGTTTTTATAGATACACAGTGAGAGAGAAGGAAGCACATTTGAAAAGGGTCTTTTTACAGCCTCAGCAGCTCTTTGTCAGATCATTTCAGTGGATTCAGCAAGGCAGTGCTTGCTGCAAAGCAAATTGTGGAAGTTCTAGGGATTCTGCCTCTTCCATTGCAGCATCGCCAATACGGAAGCAGGACTTTTGCAGTTCTAATAATGTTCTTTTCCTAAGCTTTAAAACTAAATCTCAAAGTTTTATGATTTTCTGGCAGTTTTACTTTATCTTGGAGTGACACATTCTGTAAACTATGGCAGATTCTCTATTTTAACTCCAAATCCTTTAAATGATGCTGATGTTCATTTACAGAAGCTAAAGCACTCTGATCTGACTCGGCAGGACTCAAGTGAGGTGTGTGTGTTTGACGGGATGACATGGGTTGCCTCTTACAGCATTGATCTATAAACACCACAACTAAACAAAACCCCCAAAATAAATCAATATCAGAAAGCCAGAATCTTATGCACAAAAAGCCAACATTGATTTTTAGTGCAACGTTGTCCCACAAAGTTCTGACAGTCTCAACTATATGCACTAGATTTGCATTGGTTTATTCCCTTTAATACACAAATTCCAACCCAAAATCCACTCCACGTGGCAGATCCGCACAGTATATTCAATAGGGCTCTGCAGAGGCCTCATGTATGGCCAGAGGAAGGTCAAGGTACAGTAGTAACTGCAGTGAAAAATACGACAATTATTTTACAGGATAAAAGTAGAAAAGTGAATCCTTGTAAAGAAATTTAGCAGAGAACAACTGATAATATTGCTTTCAAGCTACAGTCCCCAAGCCTACAATCTGACATACATAGGGAGAGATTACACACATTCATAAGACACTCCAGAGTAATAACCATCACAACTTGACTTCATAAAAGGTTTGAATAGGCATGAATGAGACAAAAAACATACGCACAACTCCTACATATATGAGGAAAGATGCCCAAAACGATGCATGGAACTATCATGCAACCTGTTTTAATTGGCACATGTATTAAATAAAGGCATTCTTTGCTTTCCAAGATTTTTTCAAAGGCTACCTTCAGGTTCTCATCTCTTTTTGAGCTTACTTAAAGATTAATGACATTTTGGATGAAACGCTTTGTAGTGCAAACAGATACAGAAACTATTATATCTCTCTCCAGGCTTTCCTGTGATTTATTAAATTGGAGCAAAGATTCATCCTGCTGCTGATTCAACGGATTAGGTACAGACATGGATAATGGAAACCCCTAAATCCATCAGAATGAACTTCAATAAATAAATAAATAAACAAATCCTAAGTATTAACTCTCTGCACCTTTCTAGCTAAAGTGGGAACGAGAACGTCTCTATGAGTTACACCACGACTTTCCTCCTGTGTTCCTTACATGCTCTTGCAATGCACCACACAACAGATGTTCTCAGTAGAGGAAAAGTGGCCTGGGCAGACTGCTGGTCTGAAATAGGGACTACTGAAATAGGTATTACAGGAAATAACAAATTGTTTCCTGCCAGGTCCAAATACAAAAGGTCTGCCAGAGAACTGCATTTTTCTCCCTTAACATCCCCCCCCCGAAAACACATCCAAGACCCATTTCTTGAAGATATAACATGAACTAAATATAGGTACTTCTTATTATGCAGGCACAGTAATAGTTTATCAGATTTATAGATTCTGCTGCATCTCGCACTACAGAAGCCAAAACTATATGAGTGATGAATTACAGGGATACATGAAATTAACACCACGCTCCCTGTAGTCTGTAAAGATGCCAAAGGAAGGTACAATATGCATGCATTCAAAACAGCCAGGGAACAGGAAGCTCTCTCTTTGCATGGGAAGTTCCTAAATGTATGAGTTTCCTTTGGCTACTCATCTGTGAGTTGGGAGATTGAGGAGGGAGAAAAAGAGGAGAGAAAAGGGAATACTCTGAGCTCCTGTGCTGAATCTAGGGCTCAAACAGGCATCCATAACATCTGAAGCAGGATTATCTCCTGGTATGCCTCAGCAGACCTCTGCTCCCTTTGCAGAGTTATTCCAAGTTACACACACTGAAACACATTCCTTTTGCTCCTCCACAGCATTGTGCAGTGATCTGTACCTGCTAACTCTTGATCTGCAAGGGAGGTTGCCTATATGACATAGCCATTTATTCTTTCTTAGCCCTAACTTCCAGCCTTGCCAAAAGCTGCTTGTGCTAAGTCCAAGCTGAGAGGCAGAGGGTGTTTGCTCAACTCAAGCACTGCCTTGTGCATTGGTACAGCCTCTGCACCGTACTGGTTTTCCTTTATGGATCAAGAAAGATGCAGCTTATGTTAATGTTAGTTACATACCTAGGTACACCTGCCAGAAAATACATGACAAAAACCCACAATAAACCATAACCTGAGATCCTCCAAAGACTGAAGGAATTGTCTATAGCATTCATGTATGAGGTAGAGGTTCTCTATGGACAACTGCTACCCAAGACTGCTTCTTTACAAGGTAGTCCTGGGTCTGACACATCTTGCAGCCAGGGCAGGTATAACATGTACTCTGTGAAAAACAAGGATTAAGATTCTGCCTCAGCTGCAAACACTTACCTGTTGTCCAGTTCCTAAGAAATGACAGCAGTTTCAAGCTATCCTACCCACCAAAAGGATCAAGACACAGTGGCACCTAGCCAAAGGGAAGACTTGGTGCAGAAAGCTCAAATGAACTTACAGACATTAAAAGGGCACTATAGTGACATATATGTGACTGTCTTGGAAATGTTGAGCTATGCTTAAACAAAAAAATCCTCCGAAGTTTCGACATTAAATCAAGTCTTCTCACTCCTCAGAAAGTGATCCCAATCGTCCCAGCTCAACAGCAGCAATGGTTGCTCATCTAAGATGAGCTTGTGGCATCAATCTTGCTTCACTTCTAGCAATCAAGGTATCCCATTGACCAGGCACTCACTACCTCTGTATGCAAGGGCTAAAGAGCTCTGCACCCTGGGATCTTAGATTCATAGAATGGGTTTGTGTCAGAAGGGACCTTAAAGCCCATCCAGTTCCAACCCCTGCCAGGGGCAGGGACACCTTCCACTAGAGCAGCTTGCTCCAAGCCCCTGTGTCCAACCTGCCCTTGAACACTGCCAGGGATGGGGCAGCCACAGCTTCTCTGGGCACCCTGTGCCAGGGCCTCAGCACTCTCACAGGGAAGAGCTTCTGCCTTGTAACCAGCCTTCCCCCTCGTCCTGTCGCTACAGTCCCTGTTGAAAAGTCCCTTTCTGGCATCCTTGTCAGTCCCCTTCATATACTGGAAGGCTGCTCTGAGGTCTCTACAGCTTCTCTTCGGGTATCAGGGCAGACCTGTGGTACAGCCCCAGAGCTGGGGCTCCAGTGGCGTTCTCTCAGGACAGACAGCAGGCTGCAGCCCCAGAGTGATTAGTCTGCTGCCTTTCAAGAACACGGAACACATTTATCATTAAACTGGAAGGATTATCCTCCTGTACACACTTTGCAGCCCCCACAGCCAGCGCTGACTGCAGATACAGGTGTTTTGCTGGGAGCAGGCTTTGGCTCTGGCAGATCATTAGGAAAACGCTGCTGTGCTTTCCAGCTCATTTGGCCAGAGCAACGGGGGTAACTAACGCCTGCAACCACCTGGGTTGAGTGAGAGACACAACAACTGTGGGACTCTTCCAAGGCTGTCTTTGCTTTCCAGATTTGAAAGGGTCCCTTGTTGATGCTGTGTGCCAAAGGCATACCTGGAGACCAAAAGCCTGCCTTTCTCCTCTGGGCTTCCAGGACTCTCAAACACCTTTCAAAGGCAGATGAAAAATCCACCTAATAAATATGGAAAGAAACACTCTTACAAAGCTATCAAGAAGTACAAGAGTTGGAGAAAGTACTGGAGGGACCCAGGTAGAATTTCAACTTGCTTTTTTCATTTCTTTCCATAATAATAACCAAAATTTACACAATAGTAAAAGCCCTGCATGCAAATGCAAACATCACTATAATCCCTGTTAACAAAGCACACCCAGAAATTAAAGCAAGCTTAACTAAGCAGTGTTTGTGAATATTAATGAGACTAAAAGCTAAATCCAAGCTTTAAAAATTTGAAGTGAAAAGAGGATTGTTTTCAGACTAATTTGTATTTAAACTGGATGCTTTGCATGCAAAATGCAAGGCAGAGAATGAACTTTGTTGCCCTGGAAAAGCATTAACATTAGTATAACAAAGTAAGATCTTTGACAACTCTAAGTATCTGGATCTATCCAGCTTTAGGCTAATACACTGAGCTATGCTCAGATGTCACTGGACAGTAGCTCATTCCAAATCTCCTCATTACAGTTTATTGCAGAGATCGAAAGAATACATATTTATTTTTCTTACTGTCACACCTGACAAATAAAAGCAACACATTCACCACCCACAGAAGTTTAGGACAAAGGTGGAACAGCTTTCACACCTCACACAGTTCCAGCTTGGTTTTGTGAATGTTAAGCATCCCTTGGCACCAAATTGAATGCTTTGAAGCCCTACCAACATCAGAGAGGAACAGAAAACGTATCAGGTGGGATTTATCTAAATAATAAACCCGTATCATCTCTGCTCTCTTCACTCTTGGTGAAGAGAAACCGGTACTTCTATTCTGCATGTCAGCTCTTCCTCATACAGGTGTCTAGGTGAGATGAATCATCCCCAAGATCCGCCTATGCCTCTCCATTTGCTCTAAGGGGAGCTGAAGGCTCACTCCAGGGCAGCTACCTATACCACAGACATCTAAAAGTTAGTGAGATTAATCTTACGCTTCATGTTTCATGGTTCAGAAGCACAACATACCCTATCCATCCACTGAAATCGGAACAAGGCATTAAAAGTACCAGCTCAATTCTTACAACAGCCCTGTTCTTCCACAAACACACTACCTTCACTTGGCTGTCCTGAACTGACCCAGCTCCAGGAGCTTCAGTGCTTTTTGAGTTTGCTGTTTGGTTGGGTTGGGGAGTTCTGCTTTGGTTTGAGTTGGTTTTCTTCTAACCCCCAACATTAATTTAGCTCATAGCTGTACCAGATTAAATGCTTCTCATTGAACTAAGTACCGCCACCAGGTACACCAGTACTGCCAGGTACACCAGGCAGGCTGCACCACCACATTCTAACAAATCTATTTGCTCTGTCCTCTTGTTTGAAACATACAGTCCGCAAGGCAAAATCCATCTACTGTTTAATATTGATAAGTGAAAGCAGACAGTAGAGAATAAGAATTGTACTAGTCTCTGAAAAAAAGTAACACCATTGGAAGGTGGTGGTGTCTGATTCTATTTGCCAGACACCAACGCCAGGCATTCCCGGGGAATGCAGGGAGCATTGAGGCTGAGGCATGGTAACTCAGATACTTCACCTTTCCACGGAGGCACATGCAGAGTTCCAGGGAAAATATAAAAGCAGTCACCAGGCAGCCTTGACTCTATTCTACCATCTCCTTGCAAATGCACTCAAAGCCCAAAGGAAACAAATTCACTTTGCAGGGGGAAATAATCCATGCAGGACTCTTCTGCTTTTACTTCATTCTGCTTCAATGGAACACAGCATCCCTAATAGATGAACTACTGGTAAAAGACAAATCTTGGGCAAATTCTCTTCTCCACACTAGCCCAATTCCTCCTTTCCCTCTCATCACCCCCATCCTATCACTATCCCTTCCGCACTGATTACAGAAGGACACAGCTGCAGCCTGCATTATTCAGCTTAAACAAGAGGGCAGTGGTTACTGGAGTTCAAATGGTTCATTAACTTCTTGTGCTTGGACCCTGGAGAGGAGAGTCCTCTGTCTGGAGCAGAACTGCATAAAGCAGCAAAATATAAATAAAATGATAAAATAACAGATGATGAAGTGAGCAAAACAGGACTTTCACACACACACTTCTGTCAAAGCCCTAGACCAAGGGGAATTCCCATCCTTCCCCTGCAGAGATGAACGTAAGGGAGAGCTGCAATCTCCAGGCTTAAAGCTAGAATTTACCTCTTGCATTCATGCACAAATAGGCTAATAGTTTGGATTCAAGTCAGAAACACAGATGTGTATATCCTAAAACACAACTGCTAACATGCTTGGCAGCCTGTGCAGCATTGGTATGAATAAGTCTACTCTGCCAACTGGTCTCCAGTGCAACCCAAATGTGCACAATAAACCAATGTTGCTCAAGTTCTGTATTCCTGCTCCATGGTAAAGGAGTGGGATTTAAGACCAGTAGCTTTGCCAAAGCTTCATACACCACCACCACCACCCCCCGTCCCCCCCCAGCATCCAGAGGCATGATGCCCAGGTGCTGAAAGCTACGTGTGCTCAACGCCAGCTCATTTATTTCAGTCCTGACAAAAGCAGTGACATTCGCCAAAGTTTCCATTTAATTCATCCTCAGCTGAAAAGCCCCATTCCCTAGAGGTAAATATTGCTGTCTAATGAGGAACAGTCATGCACAATTACACTCTAAGGCGGCAAACGGCTGAGGAGCTTGAAAAGCTGATTTGTTTGACTAATTGCTGGAGGTAAGAACTTGGGTAAGGATGGCTCAAAAGGAAATCTCAGCGCTTCCAAGGGGATACTACAGAAGGAGCCTTCAATCTTCCTCGAGATGAAAAAGATATAAAGTAAGGACTGGGTGACAAAGCAACCTGAGCCATCACCTATGCATTTCTTCACAGGAGAAAGGAGTCTTATTTAACATGTGCATTTTATAAGCTGCAGCAGGAGCTTGCCTCAAGCTCCAAGAGCCGATCCCCTTGACAGAGCAGCACACCTCTCCTCCTGCTTAGCAAGCTCTCATCTGCACCTGAGGCTGTGGTGAGCGAAGTCCCAGAGGCTTTAAGTCTGGGGTTGTAGGGCTGCAGGTTTACAACCACAGCAGCATCATACCTGCCTCTCCTGCTCTACCAAGCCAGAGCAGCTTTCTCCTTTTGCTGCTGCTGCCATGCAGGCACAGTTGCAGCTCCTAACGTACATCACCATTTCTCATAAGGGTCATCTAGCACAGAGCTAGGACAAAGCAATAAAGCAGCCACACAGACTTGTATTGTATAGCAAAGATTGTCTAGAAAGTAACAGTATATCACTGAAGCAGGATGTGCAGCATTTCTGCCCTGAAGAACAGCTCCCCTTCCCCGAGGTACTCCTCCCTTGCATCTCACCCCATTCCTCCTCCACCTTGAAAGTACCCACACATGACAACAAGGAACTTTCTAGCCCTTGAACTAAAACTATCTGGGTCTCCCTTTAATGTTGCAGAGCTTCTGAACTTTTTGCTTTACACCCATTAGGAGATATTTCAGTTCAAGAGCACCTTTCAGGGGAAGGAAAAAAAAAGATGGAGAGAAAGAGAACAAGAAACCCCCTCAGCAAACCCAGTAGCATAGACTGCTGTAATTGATCCAGGAGGGAGATGAAACTGTAATTAATCCATCTGGGAGATGGGAATGTCTCAAACACACTTTTTGGGGAAAGAGAGGGGGAGCACACCTGGTTAATTCATTTTACAAACAAGCAGAAGCTAATTGCTTCAGAGTGCCAGCAAAACCCGTCCAGGGATTACATCCTCTTATCTAATGCCACCTGCAGCAGGACTGTGCTGCTCTGAATTACAGCCAAGATCAAAGAGCATCTGTGCACAGCATTACTGTATTTCCTCCTCCCCTCTCCTTGCTCCCTGAGAAAGGTTTGTATTTCTGATCACTCCGTCAGCTCCTAACTGCAAGACATCCCCATTTCTCACCTTCCTCCTCACAGAGCACAGTGATGCAGAGCTCAATGTACCCATCATGCTTTACAGCAGCAGGAAAAGTGACAGTCTCAAAGTGGCAGGATATGGCTTCTCAAAAGGCGGCTGCTGCCAGGTAGCGTGTCAGTGTACAGGCCAGCATCTGCAATTCAGACACTCACAGATTCCCACTTGGTACTGCTAATAGGGGCAGGTTAGATGTAGAACAGCATTAATTAGTTATAAATTGAAATTAATTACCATAATAATGAAAGGATGCGCGAATATGAAGTTTGTTTCTTTTGCAGTGGTATTTATGAAAGATAAATTAGTCAGGTAATTTGTATTCACTTTTTACCAACACACCCAGGAGGAATTCAGAATACAGTACGAGGGAACAGCTACTTGGAGGCACTAATTATTAGCCCACATCAAGCCTAATGCTTCCAGGAGGATGGAAACACCTCCAAGAACCAAATGTCGTAGAGCAAAAACTAGGTAACACCATGTACCATGTCTGTTAGGCATGTGCTCAGCATTGCCTGCCTTGACCCTCCTTTGTTGATTTAAAGTCCATCTGTGTTGTTGGGAGGTGAATTTGCAGGGCAGCTGGCTGAGCGTGCTGCCTTCGGGCATCACCACTGATGGAGCAGCAGGATACAAGTTCCATCTCACAGGACCCTGGGTGCAGCCCAGCTCACGCTGAAATCTGTGCTGGAGCACTGGTAGCCAGCGGTGACCACACTTCACAAAGCCCCCTCTCTAATTGTGTCTCTATAGATGCCTATAGATCAGAGAAACAACTCACAAAACCATCAGCCATAAAACCCAGCGGAGAGCACTGCACAAAAAGACATCCTATGCCTGGGGGGACAGACCACATTACCCACATCTCTGGTTGGTTTAAGATAAAAGAAACTCCTTGGAAGCTGGTCAGTGGGAGGATTTCTGTAAGTTAGTTTAACACTTCCAGTCTCCATGACTAGCTGGAAAACAGCAGTTTTAACTGCAACATACTGAGCTCACCCATCACCCTCCACTTAACTGGGCTGTTGGTAACAACAAAACATGCAGCACCTTTTTACACTGCATGGAAGTGAGTGGCAGCAGTGGCAGAAATGATGAGCCCATCATGTCAGTCAGTGGCAAGTAACACAGCAGGACCCTAATGACCCCCCTAGCAGTGCCTGCTGCTATCTGAGCCTGACAGCACACCACTGCTGCAGCACTGTGCATCCCACACCTAAACCAAAACCCAACACAGCAGCTGTGTGCAGCCCACAGACAAGACACATGACAATGATTAATCTGGGAAGCTGAAGTTATGATAACAGAAATAAGACTTGGAAATAAAACCTCTTGAAGTAAGGCCTCTTTTGTGAGTAGATCAGATTCAATGTTGAGAAGAGGTTCACAACGTTGACTTAACACAGAGGAGAGCCAGCAAGCACAGGAAAGAAACCATTACAGGTGCCTGAACTTACACTCACATATAAAACACTGAAACCAAGTCACAACCTCCTTCTAAGATCTTTCACTAGATCCCATCTGTGGCAGCATTCAAGGCCAGGCTGGATGGGGCTTGGAGCAAGCTGCTCTAGTGCAAGGCATTCCTGCTTGTGGCAGGGGGTTAGAGCTGGATGAGCTTTAAGGTCCCTTCCAATACAAACCAGGTTAGGATACTATTATGATTCTATGATCTCTTCAGCACAATAATAAAACATGAATACCACAAGACAGAAACCTTGGTACTGACAAACAAAACAGTTGCTGAGGACACAGAAACAGGGCATGAGATCTGCAATACATTCTTTAAATGTGCTTTAAATATAAAAGCTCTAGCTTTTGTTTGGTTCAGTTGGCAATTTATGGTCCGGCTACCCTCCTTCCTAGAAACTCCACTTTATCTGATGAGGGAACAAGCTTAGTGTTTTACAGTGGTAAAATGAACAGCTGCAAATGAGGACAAGGAGAGGGAAAAGAGGTTTTAATCTGTGCTGATCAGACCAGGGGAGATCACAGAATGATAGAATGGTTGTCCTGTCCCTACAGGCCCTTGTCCCAAGCCCCTCTCCAGCTTTCCTGCAGCCCCTTTAGGCACTGGAGCTGCTCTCAGGTCTCCCCTTCAGGAGCCTTCTCCAGGCTGCCCCAGCCCAGCTCTCTCAGCCTGGCTCCAGAGCAGAGCTGCTCCAGCCCTCACAGCATCTCCGTGGCCTCCTCTGGCCTCGCTCCAACAGCTCCATGTCCCTCTTGTGCTGCTGCCCCAGAGCTGGATCAGGGCTGCAGGGGGGATCTCCCCAGAGCACAGCAGAGGGGGAGAAGGCCTTCCTTGACCTGCTGCTCATGCTCCTTTTGCTGCACCTACGTATCGCCTGCGAGGGACAGCTCAGCACTGGCATAAATAACATGCTGTGTAAAGCAAGCGTCAGTTCCCACCAGTTCTGCAAAAGGCCTTTTAGTCCTGTACGTGCAAGTTTGTACATACCTCATTCATTTACTATCCCTAGTGGGTTTTATATTAAATTAAATGTTTATACAGTGCTTTGAAGATGTAAAGGAGTGAAAGTGGCAAATACTCTTACTAGATATCAAAGAGCCAGCTATAGCTTCTAGAGAGTAAGTGGATCCATCAGCTGAAATAATTGGTTGCGTCTAAGACTGTGACAAAGCAGAACGGTATAAATGTCATTTCTTTCTCCTCATAGTAGCTAGACACGAAAGTACAGAATCATACTCGGGAAGAAGCAGATCACAGCAGGACTATTTTAGCAGAAGGATTACCTTGCTCGCTGGGAGGAGCGTCCCCTTTCTCTGAAGAATCAAGTGTTGGACATAACTAGAAATAAGACACTAGAGATGACAGATACTGCTATAAACCATTATGGCAAATGCAGCGTCTTTGATTTAGGCTTATTTTACCCAAGCTAGGCTCTGATGACTTTGCTGTTCCTGACAGGTTATGTACAGCTGAGGCAATACCTGGAAAAGAAGAGGCTGCTCTGAGAGGCAAGGGGCAGGAGTTATAGAGTCATAGATTCAATGTTCTTTATTGCCCATATCGAATATGAATGGTTTTCATCAGTGGAAATGATGCCCTGAATTAATGATTCTTTGGATTTCAATAGAACATTTAACATTCTTTTGGAGGATTTTTTTCACTTCATCATGTTATCTGAGAATCTTGAAGATTTCTATTTTGCCAGCCTTCATCAGAAGCATTGCCATCTTCTCCTACTGTACTGCAGGTGGCAAGAGACCTGTTACTTGCCCAGTATCTCTCCTGTAGGCACTGAACACCAAGACAAGAAAAAAGATAGAAAAAAAAAATACAAACACATAGGCAGCAGATTAGCACTGCCACCACTAACTGAGCTAAAACTACAGCAGCGTGGAAATAAGGGGGGGAGAAATCAGTGGAAAAGACATTGACATAGCAGCAGCAAGGCAGCTCCAGATGTTTGGGCACATCTGGCCAATAAAAATGACACTACCACCACCTCATTTATCCTAGTGAAGGACAGAAAACCAGAAGTTGGTTTTGCAGGAAGCATCTGTCTGATGCCTGGGCAGGAATCTAAAGATTTATATAACAGCTGCCATTTGTGGGTGGTTTCTCAGGTTAAATCTGGCATCTCAGAGCTGTTAACCTCTCTTTGTCTCTGCGAAAGACAATCCCAGCCTCCTGAGCTGCCAGGAACAGCAAGGGTTAATATCCCCTTCCTGAGATGCTGTGGATATGCTGTGAAATGCAAGAAAACAGTTACCTTGCACCTTGAATGAAAATGGGGATTGGGGAGCTTTATCCCGCCCCAATTCTGAGCAGTTATTTTATTTACTAATTCCTATTCAAATATCTCCACATATTTGGACAAAGGAGTTGGAGCGCTATAATCTGGTTAGATTGGTTGGATTTTGTGTCTTCATCCCAGCCCTCCCCCCACAGCCTGCAAATGCTGCCTGGGGAATCTGTGCAGCTCTGTTAATAACAGCTCACAAAGGTTACCAAGATAATGCACCCAAATCTCTTAAGTAATGGCACAGCTCTCAGATACTCAGGTTTATTTAGACAGTGCTTTTAAAGGAGATAAAGATTTAAATTTTGATTATTCAAAATGTAATTTTAATCTTTTCATATAAATGTTAAGAAAAAAATATCTGGGAACTATCACGGGGAAGGGCGGAGAGGATAAAGCAGAAATGGTTTTGTGGGAACTTTCTCCTGTCTCCCTGGAGTATGAGCTTTAGTATCGCAACCATTCTGGTTACTGTTAGAGCAGTTAAATTGGTTCACACTATAAGCTGGCTCAAGCCTTTCATCTAGGTGTGATACCTGTACTTTAATTTTGTTACACGCCAATTACCACAGATTGACTTAAATCTGTTTTCAGGTTTGACCACCAATTTGACAGAAATAATAGCTCAAAAAGCAGTTCTGTGAGACAGAAAATGAAAACGAGGAGCAAGGCAATAATCACCACGAATGAGCTGAAGAACACAGCAGCATTAAGTGTACTAGGTGATTGTACCGACCCATGGGCAAACTATGAGAGCAGCTCTGCAGACTGTGCATGGCTCTTTGAAGTGATAAGGGGTCTGGCATCTCTCAGAGGGTTTGGACAGCCTGGAGCAAAAGGAAGAAGAAAACATATGTGATAGAGATAGCGGAGTTTCATTTCAGCCCTGTGCCAGCAGCATGGGAAAAGGAATCAAAGACTAGCTAGCAGTGAGAGAAAGCCTGAGAGCCCATGAATTTGACAACAGGTAAGTGAAAATCCCTCATTTAGGCATAACAGCAAGAGGGGATGGAGACACTGTAAAGTACTCCTAAGGGACTTGCAATAAACAGCTTCAGGGTTGTGATGTTATCAGGTGCAACTGCAACTACTGACTCATGTAAGGAGGGAATAAAGACCATGGAGGCAGACAGTGCTCACTGATGTCCAGTGTAAGGACAAGACATAATGGGAGCAGGATGAAATACAGTTAATCCCATTTAAACATAAGAATTAATTTAGTCATAAAAATGATTGAACACTAAAGCAGGTTGCCCAGAAAAGCTGTGGAATATCCATCCTTGGAGATATTTAAAACTAGACAAGGCCTGGAGCAATGTGCTCTAATTAACCCTGCTTTGAGACACATCTGGAGACATCTTCTAACCTCAACCGTTCCATTATTCAGTACCATCTCGGAAGTACAGGACAGGACCTCAGACCCCTCAGAAACCAGCTCCTCTCAACAAAATCTCTTAAAATCAGAGGAAAGGACTCAAGATGCCTTTAAGATATAGGAGGCTCCAAATATGACCTGCTAGCTCTCTTTCACTATAACTCAAAGCTCCTCTCCATGTTTTAACACTGCGTTGTTTTGACACCCAATTCTTTGCCATCAGATACAGGAGTGTTGTATCTACCTAACTTTGCTTTTTTCCTTTAGCTCCATTTTTAGCATCACCTTCCAAATCCAGAACCAATATCATATGTTAATGAAATAACCCTCCAGAGAATGAAAGCCACAATGCAAACATGAATGTCTTTATCAAACATAATTTTTGCTTAGGGAAAATTTCTCTCTAGAGAAGAGCCGTGGTTTAACGGATCCAAATGTAGCTCACTGGTGCCTCCTCAAAGCTTCTAGGCAGTCTACATAAGCATATGGATTTTATAATGCCAATGTCAGTCAGTAAAAGGGAAGTTGCAAGTAGGCTATAAAGCAGGCATGCCCTGGGTGTAAAACTGATTTTCATGGGAAGCTGGAGAGATGCCAGTGATGGAGCAGAGAGGGGAATTCAGCACATGACAGTGCTCTCATGGCAGCACAAAGTTGCATCAGGCTGTTCTCTTGCAGAGGGCAATTCAGAGCTCAGAAGTTGCTGCAGACAGCAGTGTCCAGCTTAGACCTTTCAACTAGTGCATGAAAAAGGTTTACAGAATGAAAACTGCAAGGAGAAGCCTCCTATGGTGCACTGCGGGCATATTTCAATCTCACAACACATCTGAGCTATATGTACAGCTCAGCTGAGGTTACAGCACTCATTCAGGCTCTGACCTTTTCCCCGAGACTGATGATTTCTGTTCGCTGTTACGACATGGCCACTTGTTTGCATTAGTTTCCTACACAAGGAAAAATGCCTTTCTCACTGCTTGAGCTGGCTTTTGTTTTACCTGCAGGAAAAGCAGCCGCAAAAAGTCATCTGAAACCCCCTGGCTAGAGCTTTAATAGACTTTTACCTGCTGTGTAGCAGGCACTGAAGGCAAACCAAGCCACATACTTCAAGAGGTTAAGAAAGCATAATGTGCCCACAACTGAAAACAGCTACCCATCTGTAGCAACAGGAACAAGAGAAAATTGAGGTGGAACACATACTTGGAAAAGCAAAGAACCCCTAGATAGAGGTCAGCTCTGAACTGAGCGCAAACCAGAACAGCACTGCACTAAACAGGGGCATTTATTTTTAAATCAGAATATAGGAGTCGATAAATCATTTCCACATAGGCCGTGAGAGAGCTGTCAGATGAAGTGACTTTCAGAGGTTACCAGTCCAGCCTAGGAGCAAAACTGCAACTTTAAGTCAAAAGCTCATACCTCCCATCCAGAGATACTGCACAGACAGCAGCTGTGGTGCAGGAACAGCAGTAGCATGCTTTTAATTTACATTCTTTATGATCCATGTCAGTCATTTTGGAGAGATCAGGCTAACTAGCACTTCTCCTAACCTCCGCATCCCAAATTTCATTATACCCAGTAAGCACCAGTGTCACAAGATATGGGCAGAGCAGAGAGCATCCCAGCATTTGCCACATCTATCATTTTATCCATCCCTGCTGGATCCATCAAGTAGAAATCTGATAAATTCCTGCTAACTCAGGGCTCTGAAGAAGCTCTGGCAGAGCAGCTTTCTCATGTGCCTGGTATTAACTGCAGGAAGTATGATGTTGCTACCACACAGTATTATATCAGCTGCTGAAGTGTCCAGACAGCAATCTCTTGACTTGTTACTTACTGCTCTTACTCTTGCTCTATTACTTACTGCCCAAGTCAGCCCCCAAAATTGGAAACATGATTGTTTCTTAAAATCTATTATTGCATAATATTACTAAAACCATTATGAAAAAAATATTTCTATTTTTGACTTGGTAAATACCATTTTTTAAGTAACTAGAGAAAATTAAAAGTGAGAGAGTTTTGACAAGCCTACTTCAGTTCCTGTCGGGATGAAGCTGGCTTGCGTACTGCTACAGACTTAACATGGAAGGAAGAAAAACTAAGACCATGTCAAATGCTTTCTGAATTCCACCCTAAAATGGCAAGCCTGAGGAAAACAAGATGAGATCAGGCTCTGCACATTTGCTGTGATAGGAGAAACATCTGCAGAAAGATTAGTATATTAAGCATTCTTGGGAGTTAAGTCCTGTTACTCACACTTTACAAATGGAGAATGTAGATATAATTTGCCCAAAAGCCATAAGACAGACAAGGACTCAACTGAGTACACAGCCTACAGCCTCTCCATCTGGTGCTCTTCTGTCTGCTAAACAGCAATACTCTTTCAGGCTTCTACCAGGGAATGGATAATGCAGTCTGGATATTTACTTCTTTTTCTGGTCTTGCTACATTTTCAAAGAGGAAATAGATCTATATTGGAAAACACATTGATTGCATGCTCCAAGTCCCAAATTAGATGAAGAATTTCTCATTTGAATAAACCAAAAACATTCTTATCTTAATTTAACATTTCTCCATAATGAAGAGAAGGATCAAAGACACTGGAGATTTTTGCCAGGCTCTAATAGAAGTTGAATTCAACTCACAATTTCTGGGTCAGGAAAAATTTAAACATGAAAATATTTCTCTGCATCCCAGATTAGAGTAAGGAGTTGAATTTCTTTCAACCTCTAAACCAGGACTCATCAAACACTGTTTTGATAGTCTTTTTAAGCAAAATGACACATTTTGATATTTCTCAAACACTTCTTCTAGTTCTCAGCGCTGCAAGTCAGATTGATATTAAGTGCTGTTTTCCTACTGCAACGGAGCTCACATCTCCTTACAGGCTGGTGGGACCACCTCTGCATGGACACTCGGCACGGAAGCCTGGAGAGCGTCGCGGGACATACAGATCAGAGGCTTGAGCTTTGAGCTGAGCACTCAGCAGCTTTACAAGGTGTGGACAGAAAGGAGTTCATGGCAGAAGAAAGCCACAGACAATCTTTACCATTCCAAAGGAAAACCCTAGAAGACAGTTCAGACACCTTGGTCCAGCTAACAGCGTATTTCTACTGACCATGAAAAAAAACACTTTGTTTTCTTTAAAGGGGAAAGGGGGCAGCTTCTTGCTTGTTTTCAAGACTCTAGGCTTAAAGCTTCCACAGAGACACTGACCTTGAAGATAATGCTCTTCCTACAGTAAAAATAATTATGATTAATAATTCCCAAACAGTTTTTCTGTAAAACTGGAAGTTAATGCATGTTTGAACTTCTCATTGCAGCTTCTCTCCCCCTCAATGCTCCTCTAAGGGCTGGGGTACTGTTTGATGGGCCACATGCACCCCCTGCAATCAACTCCAATTATCATTAATCTCTCGATTGCCTTTTTTTTTTGTCTTTTCTGAAGCAGCCAGCAAAAACATCCGAGGAAGCTATGAATACCGATACGCAATGCCAGAACAGAGGAAATTCAGCAGGCATAGACATTCACGTAGCGTCTGGGAGAGCTGCTCATATTCAGTCTTCCTATTGCATTGAGAGAAGAGATCAAATTAATTTAAATACGGAGAGGAAGCTTCCAGAATGAACATAAAATATTGCAGTCATAGAAGTTTTGGTATTTAGCACTATGGTATGTATAGCATGGGATTGAAAAAAGGCCATGCAGTACCCTGAGCCATGAACTACCATTCAATCCTCTCCTTTTCCAGGAAGAGAGGTCCAGAGGCAATTATTTTACCTTTCCTATTTCTTGTGGCAACCGTGTTCTCCCTTTTCCCCCCACAATGGTCTGCTCTTACTCTGAACATACGTTACCCTTGGCAGCTATCATGTCACAACCTTTAATTGTAGGAAGCTGGTTAGTGCCACAGTTTGAAGTCAAAGAAAGAAAGAAAAGCAAAATACAGAGATCACCTTTTCATCTCTCCAGTTGTTAAAGTAGGTGACACCCACGAGATTCAGATGCAATAATGTTTGTAGAGGGATGAGCATGAGGCTGGGAATGAATGTTATAGGCTTCACTAAGAGGAAGCAGCATGGGACAAAACATGTGCCTATTGATCTCCACTTTGCAAAATCCACACTGCATTCACTCTGAGCAGCTTGGCAATTAACAAAGCAATTACACCCATCCACTAGAACCCAAACAAACAGACTGGCGGGATGGGCAATCTTTATACGGTCAACAAAACCTCTTTGATTTTAATGATTAGCTGTAAACAAGCACCCACTTACATGTACAAAAGGAAGAACGGAAGTAAAACAGACCAGTGGTGCTCAGAATCAAACTCTCATTTGCTCTCATGTCTGGGTTCATACACGTTACTTTATGTGCCAGAAGTTAAAGAGCCATTGCCCAAAGCTGGAGGATACTTTGACAATACAACTACTTGAGATGCTTCCTACAAAGCAGCAGTGGGAATCAATCTTCAGGTCTTTACACTACAGCAACAAAAACATTGCAAACGATCCATGACTAATTCTTCTGAGTAAATTAAAACTATCCTGTTCTTATTTAACACTTTCAATCCCTCCTTCAGCTGCCTTTCTGTCACAGGCTAGTCCCCTGCCACAGCGAGCGAAAGGCAGAGGATGCTCTCATACAGCTCCGGAACCCAAGTGTCCACCCATGAACAGCCACACGCAGTGGTGAGGATGGAGATGAAAAGCTAGAGGCCCCTTGGGCTGTGTTCCCATTTCTTTCCAACCTAACACTTTGAGCTCCTCACATCCTCCTAATTTCTCCCTTAATTACTACAAGTAATTTTATTCATATACTTTGCAGCACCATTAACTACTACCTGAGGCTTAACATTAAAAATGATGAGGCCACATAGTCTTAATGGTATTAATTAATACTATCATGGCTTTAAAGTTTCTCAGATCTGGCCAACCAAGCATGTGAAGTGGTATTTGGCGAGTTTTGCTGTTGCTAGTTTGTGGTTTGGTTGTGGGTTTGAGGGGAGGGACAGGGATTTTTTTGTTTGTTTTGTTAGAATTGGGGTTTTTGGGGGGTGTTGGTGGGTTTTGTTTGTTTCTCCTTGCTTTCTTTTTAAGTAATGCCCCTGACAACAAACAGGAGCAGAAAAGTGGAGGCTGTAAAAGCAGAGAATGAAATGAAAAGCAAAATAACTTTCCCACCATTATGAAGCGTGGCAGTTTGTCTAAGCCACCCTGATGCCTTTGTGAAGACGACAATGCAGAGACGTGAGAATCACTGGGAAGACAGAAATAAACTCTATTCATTTGGGTTTTATCTGTAGTTTTGGGTTTGTTTGTTGGGTTTGGGAAGGTTTTGCTTAGTTTTTTCACCCTTTTACATCCTTTTACATCCCTCTTGTCTTCTAAGCATGGAAACAATCGGAAAGCTCTCTCTTGAAATCACTTTGATGGCCAAAGGCCTATGACCACGAATGGCCCCGCAATGGCAAAGGCTTCATGAGCTGGACATTGCAGCAGTCAGAACACAGAGACTGGGAGAGCAAAGCAGAAAGACTTTTTGTTCCTTCAGTGACACATTTAAAATTTAATCTGCACAGCGCGTCCCGTCAGAACAGGAAGGCTGAAGCTGCGTGTCCTCAGCAGAGGTTTTACCAGAATAGTCGCATTTATGACTTCTGTGACTAAACTGTCAGAAAACCCAGCACCAAAAGTTCACCCCGGAGGTTTCTATTTCTGGATTTCCCCCTCTTTCTCTCAGATGGAGCAGAATTTTCTACAAAAAGGCGAGTTTGCTTTAATCCCAGCTCTCGGAACTCAAGAGCTGAGAAATACCTGAACTGCAGGCATTGCTGGTGTGAATTCTAGGGCACTGAGCAAACGGCTCCAGTTGCAGCTATAGGGATCTACAGCTGTTCAGCACCACCGAAAATAATCCTTCTTGTAACAGGAACAAAATGCAGCAGTCAAACTGCTCAATAGATGCTATTAATTATACTGTGAGCTGAAGAACGATACATTTACTCTGCAGTGATACTGTAATTATCAAGGCAGTGCCCTGCTTTTGCCTGGTATGTACTGTGTGCGGTAGTTACTTTTCCTCTGCATATAGGTGATTGATAGTATTATGTAAAACACAAAGTATTTGCTACCTATATTTAAAGAAAAATATCCACTGTCACACTCCTGAAAGCACCTTAAAACAACATTAAAAGTCACACGAACACAGAAATGCAATGTGCTGATTGTAAGTCTCTAAACTAGGCTTTAGGAGAAAGGTCTTCTAGCGCAGGGAAACATTTTGAAACCCTGGTTTTCCAATTATTTGCTTCCCAGTAACTTCTCAGTAGAGTCAAGAGACTCAAAAGCCACAACCTGAGAGTATCAAAACCCAAATATTCAATAGTTGGACATAGGGAATCCAAGGCTGGTTTGTGTTGGAAAGGACCTTAAAGCCCATAGAGCTCCAACCCCTGCCACAGGCAGGGACACCTTCCACTAGAGCAGCTTGCTCCAAGCCCCTGTGTCCAACATGGCCTTGAACACTGCCAGAGATGGGGCAGCCACAGCTTTTCTGGGAAGCACCAGTTATCCTGGGAAACTCTTGCCTGCTTCCTACAGTACCGTGTGCACCCATGTATGGGTGGTAATACTGAGAACGATTCAGCTTTCTGCCAAGGCTACAGACATCAGGACAGACCAGCGAGTCATCCCAAAGTGAGAAAATACCCTGTGGGACAGCCCTTGAAGCAAAGGGTTCAGTCTTGCCATGTCACATCCTAGGCAGCACAAGCCCAACTTGGAATTTGCCTTAAAAGAGCCATTTTCATACTTCCTTGCAAGAGATAGCTTCTTGGCTTTATTATCATTACTAGATACATATATATATAAAAGCCTTACAGGTTTACAGGAAATACCCATCCCTGGGAATCAAAGAAGCTCTATACTTGGAGGTGAACAGTTACACAGCATTGTCTGCTATAGTAAACCTACTCAAACACATTCTTCTACTGGATACCAAACCTTGTGTTTGACTGGATCTTGCATAGTTAAATCCTTTATCCTTCCCCCTCTTCCATTTCCTAGGTATCCTCATCCTGAATGACACAAAGTTCTTCTCTGTCACATGGATGTGTAAACTCTTAATCTGCTTCAGCTATAGAGATCAGTACAAAAGATATTGCAAAGGTGATTTCCCAGCTCTCTCAATTGTGATATAAATGGTAGATTGAGGGGGAAAAAAGGAACAAAGCAAATTAATACAGAGTAGCATCATACCTGAGGGTCAACACTGGCTCTGTGCTCAAAATCAGCCCTCCAGTTTTGTCCTTTCAGTGCATGGGCACCGATTGAGATTCCTGACAAGAGGAAGACCTCTATCATGACTCAGTACTAGGATCCATCGATGCAGCTGCATTTAACTGCAGTGAAATTATCCTCAAAATGTTAAAGCCCAAATTCACTATTTTCTGTTGCTTCTCCTCGTTAAGTGCTCCACATTTGAATTTTCAGGCCAAAGAGTTCTGTAACATTTACATCAAACCTTCATTTTCACCTATGACTGGCTTCTACAGGGCCAGATTACAGGTTTTACTCTGAAGCAGATCTTGATCTTTCAGGAAAAAACATAATTTTGTCTTAATAAGGGCTGAAAGAGGCTTCCATTGGGAATTTTTTCAACTAGGAAAGGAATGTATTTTTCAGGAAAAATAAAAAATTAAAAAAGGAAAAGATACATTTTTTTTTTCCTCTTTACAACAACCAGCTTAATTGGAAATACAGAATAAATTAGGGCAAAAAAGCCCAGGGATGTTTAAGGCAAAAACTCTTTAGCAGCTTTGCATACTTGAGTATGAAGTAGAGGCAAATTAACTGATCATCTTCTGCATTAAATTTATACAGAAGACAAATTATTTGACAGAATATTCTCTAGAGTGGTCTTTAAAAGACAGAAATAAAATATAAAGTTAGCATTTTGCTTGACCAAAATTCTTTCCTATTTAAATAATCACGATTATGCATCTCAATACTACGTATTCTTCTTATGGTCATTTACAGAGTGTCTCTGCCATAGGCAGTATACAACACTCAGGTCTAAAGAAGTGTGCTGTAAATGCTGGCTAAAAGATTTTTTACTGTTTGCCATAGACAAAATTGGGTAAAAAGCATAATAAACAGATGTAGCAGACATTTACACTATAAAAGCTTTTCTAAATCTTCCCGTCTATTCTCATTTCTCTTGTTCTACATAGGACAGGAGGTATCTCTAGCTTAGAAAAAGAAAATCAAATTATTCATTTTAACCACTCTCCTAGAAATGACATATGTTAAAAATGAAAAAGCCATTCATGAAGTGAAATATTCCTCCTAATTCCCCACTCCAGAATCATGAAAAGATGATTATTTTTTTTCAAGCCGCTGACACCAGCTTCTCAAGCCCCCGGGTTTCCTAGCACCACACGGACAGCCAAGAAGCCACTTTGAGTAAAGCAACCATTTGCCCTCCCACTCTTGTCTTGTTAAACCTTCTTATAAAGCATTTCCACCCAAGACTTACAATATAGCTTATAGGAAAGCCTACAACAGTCTCAGTTTGGGTTGGAAGGGACCTTAAAGCTCACCCAGTTCCAACCTAATGCCATGGGCAGGGACACCTTGCAACAGCAGTTGGGACTCCAGATCAACACAGACCAACTGTGAGGGTCATCCTCCACTGCGGCATTGGCTGCACAAGCCAGGCAGCTCCCACATGCTCCCAATCAGGCCACCCCAAGACGACCAACACCATCTCTCCAAAAAAGGGAAGAAAACCACACTTTTTAAGGAGATATCATTAATATTACAGTCCTATCCCTCTCGTGACACTGCTGGATTTGAACTAGAGGAGAAAGGGAAGTCTTAACATTTAAGCCCAAGACTCAATTGGAAAAGCTGTAATGCAGTCGCTGCTTTGTGACCGGCTGACCAGGGCTTATGCTCCCCTTTTGGAGATCTTTCCTGTTAAGTTTTCCTCAGAATGGCTTTGCTTTCCAGTAAGATGCATTCAGACAGACAAGTCCCTTTGATGTGTCAGGATCCACTGAACATTAAAACCCAATTACAGTGGAGAAAACTCCTTATAAATTCCCCTACGACTGAAAGATTTCCCTTATTCAGAAATATTTCAACCCATTTAAACCAACATTTCAACCAGGAGCTATCTCAATGTATCTGGGAATAAAAACCAATCTCCACAATTCTCTCCACTGAGTAGCTCTGCTATTCTTCCTCATCTCTTTTCCTCCTCTGATTTGGTGGATCCCACCAGAAATGAATCCTGGCCACGGCTTGACAGCCAGGTTTGGAAAAATATCACCTTCCAAAGTACCCCAAGGACAAAGCCATGCTGTGCCCCAGGGACATGGAGGTCATGACGTGCTCCTCAATGTGGCAATTCATAATGCTTTTCAGTTATTCTTCACTCCTGCGCTCTTCAGAGCTAGTCAGCTTTTTCTGTTATACATTTCCAATTTGCCAGCTGATGCTAAATTGAATAGCTGACGTTAGATTTGCTTTTGTCACAAGGTTACTGTAGACCTTGACTGTTTCTTACTAAAGCAAACGACTTTATGTCATCCATTAGTGGTTGTTTATTATGGAGACTTCATACTGCCTCCAATATGGATGTCTTTGATTTTGAAAAAATCAAAACAGGCACTTGTAGTGTTCTGGGAAGGAGGGCGGTAGTGAGGAAGCAGAGGAGGACATCATTAAGTTACTTTGGCTATAAACTCAGCAGAGCCCAATCTCAGTACTATTATGGCCTGTGTCAATTTTAAATGTCAAGTTTAAGAGCATACAAGATTAACCATTCAGGGGCTCAACTCTCTGCTGTGAATTCCTCTTTCTCAGAGTTTCAAAATGTGACTGGGTATAAAACCAGAGACTGCACAAGGCAGCTAAAAAAATACCACCTCCGGCTTCCCTGCTAGCTAATGCTTCTTGAACTTACTAACAGAATGCACAACGGCATAACTGCTTATTCCTCTGCTGACTGCCAAGCCTTCAGAGAGAATCTTTTGGACTTGTGTCTTCCCCTCAAACACCCCTCACTCTCAAAGCTTCTCTCCTTGTCTCTCCATAGTACATTCAGAATCTATTTTCCTTTTCTTATTTCAGTTGCACCTAGAAATGAACTGAAACAGTGAAAAAATGATCCTACAGCTGGAGGTAGAGCAGCACCCCAAAGCCTAAGCTACCCAGGGAGCTGGGGCACAGCACACACTGTCTGGTCCTCTGCAGGGAGAAGCACCATTTAAAGCATGAATTTTAACACTGTCACTAGGTTCACACTATTTAACAGCCAGCTCACATTCAGCAGCCACGGTTATTCAGAGGAGCCATAAAAACCTGGAAGGACTGGCAGGCACTGTATTAGTACACAAGGTAAACCCACGCTCCTAAAGTAGAAAATGTCCCTTGAGTAATTTAGCTGCTTTGCACTGATGATCACATAGATATGCTGACGCACACACTGCATGCAAAAACACGTACAATAGTCTTTCCTATAGGGAGAGTTATTTTGGAAGTTGTTTAGGGTTTTGGATTCTATACATGTATAAATAAAAGATTAACTCAAACTTTAAACAAGAGATTAAGAATATATTCTGCACCATTACCAGAACATTCACAAATCTATAATGGGAAAAAACAGATTATAATTACTTTATTATGTTTATAGTTTTGAATGAAACGGGATTTTTTGGTACTTCATAACATAAAAAGCAAGGTTATGAGGTTTCAAGACAAGAGGGAAAGAAAACAAATCCCTTCCAAATGACCATAGGCAAAGGCAATCATAGACTCACAGGCTGGTTTGGGTTGGAAGGGACCTTAAAGCTCATCCAGTTCCAACCCCTGCCATGGGCAGGGACACCTTCCACTAGAGCAGCTTGCTCCAAGCCCCTGTGCCCAACCTGGCCTTGAACACTGCCAGGGATGGGGCAGCCACAGCTTCTCTGGGCACCCTGTGCCAGCGCCTCAGCACCCTCCCAGGGAAGAGCTTCTGCCTAATACCTAACCTATCTCTACCCTCTGCAAGGTACACTTAAATCTCGCTAATATTAATGTTCCTTCTAATGAAAACAGGCACATATAGCTTTAAACACATAGCAGCATATGGAAACCTCACACCCAACCCCAGGCAGACCATGAAGCACCTCCAGGTGCATGCAGGAGGCTGAAAGGGGCCCCCCACTATTTCCCACAGCCCCAGAGGGTTTCCCCACAGCAGGAGCTGGCACAGCCAGCAATCCTCCACTACAATCCTGGCATTCACAGGCTGGAGCTGGGACACAGCTCAACTGTGCGGGCTGCATGGGAAGGGAACACTGGGGCTCTCATGACTGCTCACATCCCACTTCATACTGATGCAAGGCTCAGCTCCAAGCTAGGCAACTGAAGGCTACAGATCACAGCCCAGCAGTTCCACACCACAGCATCTGCGCACTGCAATTGCTTGAGAGCATCTTTTGCTTTTAATTTCAGAGACTCACAGACTGGTTTGTGTTGGAAGAAACCTTAAAACTCATCGAGTTCCAAGCCCCTGCCACGGGCAGGGACAACTTCCACTAGACAGGTTGCTCTAAGCCCCATTCAACCTGGCCTTGAACACTCCCAGGTTAATTTCCCGAGCTAAAGACATGCGATTTTTAGGTAATTAGATTTTCAATTTACTTCTTTTTCTTCTAAGTATTCAACATTCACTGATTCTATATCCTAAAGCTTATTCTGCATTTTCATAGGAGGCTTTGCTGTAAATGACCAAAGACAGAGATACACGTACACACACATTGTCCAGGTTATGAATATTTATAGCTTCAAGGTTCTTTTTCCCACCCCCAATTACCTGCACCAAGTACTATGGCTTATGCCAGCACAAATGAAACACCTCCTGTATGATGCAGAAGAACAGGGTCCCAGAAACCCAGGGCTGCTCTGAGTGCAACTTCTCAGAGGTAGAATAAACTGTGAGGCCAAAACTTAAAGTATAGCAAAAAGCTGAAATTCAAAGATTAAACTGCTGCTGCAGAGATCAAGCACATCAGAAGCCATGGGACTGGACTGACTTTCTTTGGGTTTTTTCCTCCCCTCCAACATTATCTGGTTGTATATTTACACTGCAGTGCCCAAAATGTTGTAGTATCCTGCTCCCTGTACTAGGCAGTGTGCAAACAGAGCTGTACCTGCTCTAAAGATCTTACAACATCAAAAAAAAAGTCTGTTTTATCAAAAGGAAAGCAATTGCAACAGTTGAAATCTCTTTTTTGAAAACCTTCGGGTTCAGGATGCCAAATGTAATAACAACAGTTGACAATCCCACAAAAACACATGGTGAAGAGAGTAAAGATTGGAAAGGGAAAGAAACAAAACAAAACAAACCCACTCAAAACCATGTACCAAATACAGTGACTTCTCCCACACTAAGGCAACGCTTCCGACATTTTCAACTGTGAAACCACGATGGCATCCTCAGCCTACCCAGAACAGCCCCGGCTGTTTCTTCTCTGCAATGGCTTGTCTTCCAGTATCACAATATATGTTCTAGGCAAATATCTGAGGTGGCAAAAAAGCACCCACTTGTTAAAGTTAATGGCTATACAGCACATCACCCAGAGTTATGGGACACTATTTCTTAATGCCATTTCAAGCAGACAAAAAAGTGCTACTCGGTCTCTTCTCAGGAGTTCCAGTAAGAGATTTATTCTTTCCTGGCAGCCCATGACAAACAAACTTAATCATTTTTATTCCATTAAAAGTAGACATAGCATTTCTATTCCAGGGGATCTATATTCATTTTTGCTAATTGTGCAATAGCACAATGTTTTCTTAAGCCTTTTAGACAGCTGACTGATACAGGGCTGAGAAAAGACAGGGGTTATCTGGTAACATTGGCAGCAACAAAAAAGAGAGCAGAGGGTTGTTTACTGCTGGTACTGTCGTTGCATCCAAAGCAGATCAGGGCTGATGAACATGAATTTAGAGGAAGGCAATCATTGAATCCCAGACTGGTTTGGGTTGGAAGGGATCTTAAGCTTATCCAGTTCCAACCCCCTGCCACCGGCAAGGCTACCTTTTACTAGACAATAACTGGTTTACGGACACCCAGGAGAGATTGCAAGGGCAGTGTAATAGTACTGCATCTACAGTTACTTATTAATACAATTACAAACAAGCCAGGCTTGAGGTCAACTTCAGCTGCTTACCATCATCAGAAATCTCACTGCTCATGATAGTTGCTAGAGATAACAATGTAAACTGGGAAATCTTAAGGAGAGATCTAGCTCCTTTTTAAAGGCATAGTATTCTCTTATTTTCACTCCTTGGCAAACAAGCAAGGCAGGAATTTGTTACCATTCCAGCCTCATATCCAGCTTTCACAGTTGTCCTGGACACCAGTTACACACACTGAGGACTGCGACACATTGACAAGGGCTAAATTTCACATGGGGACTTTGCTCCAGCCTGCTTGAGTCAATGCTATGCAAGAGCCACAATGATATGAAAAAGAGCTGCAACTTCATCAGTAGAATCTATATTGCAGTTATACCGGATGGAGAGATACCACAGCTTTGTGTAACAGGTTAAAACTTAAATGGGGGAAGTTTAGATTGGATATAAGGAGGAAATTTTTTCCTGTTAGGGTGGAGAGGCACTGGAATGGGTTGCCCAGGGAGGTTGTGAATGCTCCATCCCTGGCAGTGTTCAAGACCAGGTTGGATGAAGCCTTGGTTGATATGATTTAGTGCGAGGTGTCCCTGCCCATGCAGGGGGGTTGGAACTGGATGATCTAAAGGTCCTTTCCAACCCTACTATTCTATGATTCTATGATTTGTCTGTTCAGGAGCATTTGCAGTTGTGTGTTGTTCTTCAGTAAAACATTCCATCAACATAAAAGGCTGAAATAAGGAATGCTCACAGTTGTCCTCATAGAGCTAGAAGAAGCTCTTATGCTGAGGGTGCTTCATAGACAGAAATGACACACTCAGGAATTGGCTATCATCTGCTAGTTCTCAAACACAGAATTTAAAGTCAATTAAAACAAGGTCCTATCAACCACCTGCCATCACTCCAACCATCCCCAGGGCCCCGTAACAGAACTGGCATAAAAATAACCTGAATATGAAGAACTGATGTACAGGCCATTCATATTAAAAGTTAACACTCTGAAAGATCAATAGCTTTTCCCATTAGTTGTCTCCACAGATTTATCATTTAGGTTCCTCCTTAGCAGCCTTGAGGGGAGATTGAGAGATGTGTGTGACTGCACAGGAACTAAGAGAAGTCTCCTAAAGGCATTTAGAGCTATTATTACAATAATTTCTTTTCAACAGATGAATGAACTGACGACATTAGACATGAAGGGATTTTCTGCAGGCTGGTACCTATACATTACATTACAGCTGGATGGCTGACCTTTGGAGCTGTATGACCTGCCCAAAAGCCTTGAAATTCCCACACCAGAGCTGGTAGCACCTCACCTGCTGATGGCAGTTCTTCACCTCTGACAAGAGCCAGGTCTGACTCCACAGAGCATTTCAGCTGTGTGCCTGTCCCAACCCCAATCACAGAGTGCAAAGGCAGGATCCCCTCCTCAGGCTGAAACTGTCACCTTCTAGTTCCCGGACCTTACTTTCCCCCCTCAAAGCAATTCTCAGCCATACAAGGGTTTTCAGTCACAGTTCATACCACCAAAAAACGTGGCCATCCATTCATCACCAAGCAACACTTTTACAGAGAGATAGGGGAGCAGCACTGGTAGAAAACCTCAGGCATGCTCTAAATAAGAATAGTAATTCAGAGTGTTCAGCAGAGTTAGGTATTGGTTTACATTAAAGGAACCACTGACTTGAAACACAACACAAAGCTGCTGGAGCACAGGATGCTGCTAGAGCATTGCCCCATGCCCAAAGCTGGCTGCATCTCCTCTGCAAATCCCAGTGTGTAATTTGGGGTCTGTTTCAAAGCTCAGTTTGACAAGGCAATACTCACACACAGCTTATGCGCTGCAGACTACAGCCAATAACATACCTTTCTTCATAACGTCTTCTTTCACCATACAATTCTGGGATCATATTTCCCCTAGGGAGAAACATTACAGAAAGTGCTCAACCTGTACAGTAGAGTATACTGCATGTATCTTCTACACTATACAGAGAAATTTCTGACATACCCATTCATTTTGACTTTTTTTCTTCCTAACACTGCCTTGAAAAATGATAAAAGATTCTAAACTACTCTGCTAAGCACTATATACATGAAAACCTAGCCTCTGCTGTTGGGAAGATGGGCTTCTCCTGTGGCTCTGAGATCCAAGGTTCTCATTACAGTCTAGCAAAGACTTTGAAAAACCTGTAATTGCTTCATAACTGAAGAGAACTTGTCTTGAGCATGAAGGCAGAGCCTGTTGTAGCAAACGGTGAAAAGGGCATTGAAACAGAAAAAGAACATTAACTTCACTAATGGCAGTTACCTGAAATCACTTGATGCACAGAATGCTCAAAAATCATTCAGAAAAAGTGAATTTCTTCAGCAAATACAGAATTTATTTATTATGCAATCATCATAGAATGGTTTGGGTTGGAAGGGACCTTAAAGCTCATCCAGCTCCAACCCCTGCCACGGGCAGGGACCCCTTCCACTAGAGCAGCTTGCTCCAAGCCCCTGTGTCCAACCTGGCCTTGAGCACTGCCAGGGATGGGGCAGCCACAGCTTCTCTGGGCACCCTGTGCCAGCACCTCAGCACCCTCATAGGGAAGAGCTTCTTCCTTATTTCTAACCTCTAAGTCTGAACCCATCACCCTTTGTCCTGTCCCTCCAGTCCCTGATGAAGAGTCCCTTAACGCAATGCAGTTGATGTGTGCACATTCACAGCCTGCATTTCTCTGTAAACAGCAATCTCCAAGTGATGGCTCCCAGGTGCTCTGGATCCACTGACAAAAGCAGAGCTGTGACAGCTCACCCCAGCAGCACTCACAGGTCAGAGAGCGATGAGCATCACATCCAGGCCCAGGGTTCAGAACAATTTCTAAACCTAAATTAGTGTCCCAAAGTTAAGTCTCTAAAAGTTGGAGAGCCAAAATAGTCTGAAAGATGAGTAAGATATGTGCTATAGATTAGAATTAAGCTAACATAGTGTAGATCTACATTAGTTTAATACAAACCAATATTAACCATCCTTAATAAAAAAGATATGCAAAGCTACGAAAGTAAATAACCCTCGTGGAAGTCAATCCCCATTATCTGTTTTTCTTTAGGCTCTGTTTTTAACAGCTAGTTTCCTTTAACATTCTTCAAGACAAAGCAGTGTTGTACAGCGTAAGGAAAGAACAAAGCGGTTCCTTTCATCTGCCTCTCTATCTTCTGAGTAAATATTGCATCATTGTTCTCCTTAGGAAACATCTTTCATCTTTGTTTCAGAGACGTGGGTGAGCTGTAATTAGGAGAACCCATCCACCTTTTACATCTGAGAAACAGAACTCAGAGGGCATCCTCTCTCCATAAAATAAAAGCAGGTACAAAGATTTCCCTGTCATCTTCACCCACCACACTGACATTGCTCACCAGAGGTCAGCTCTCTCAAGACTTGGGGCTGCTGAGGGGAGCAAGAACGGCTGCATGATAAACTTTATTTCTCCTGAGACAGTGTCAAAACAGCTCACAGGAAATCAAAGTGTGCGTGTGGCTGGGTGCCATCTGTTACCCTTCCCAGAAAAAGGGTCATGGTATTTATGTCTCCCGAGAGTACCCACGTTAGCTGTAGGTAAAGACTCTTTTCCTTATATACAGCTCTGCACAGAAATATAATGGCTGCAGAACAGATGGGGAAAAACAATACAAGGATATTATTAGGACAAAGCTATATTACATGGAAACTTCTGTAAGCAGTGAACTGTAGATGTGTACTGCAGCTTCTCGAAATGTAAAAACTATATAGAATAGATCTTAATAAGCATTCTTCATAGCAGAACAGCAGCATTTGTACTTAAAATGTTCTATGTGCAGTCTGGACTGAAAAGGAAAAGAGAATACAGTAAAATAGTAGTAGTTTTTGTGGCCTTTTTTAAGAGTTTCTCCATCACTGTGCAACAGGGTCAAGGAAAAGCGAGCCTGTTCTCATGGCGGTGTCCTCTTGCATCAATCCATGGCTATACTTCTGCAGCACCCACCTTCCCCGATCTTTCATGCCAAATGCTTAAACTTGAAGCATCGTCAGCTCCTAGATGATCATAGAAGAGAAACCCACATATTCTTCAATCTCTGTCAACAGACCAGTTAATCATCATGGATGCTCTTAAAAAGAGATGTTTGTTTTATCCAAGAGGTGATCTCCAGCATCCCCTCTGCCACAAAACTGCACTTTTCACTTGGTTTTCTGTTTAAAGGTCTTAACTGTTATACAACAGTTTTGCAGGTCCTACAGCAGTTTTACCAACTGTTGTAACCAGCACTGGTAGAAATCTAGTTCCCAGCAGCTAAAGCAACGCCTCTACTACCGAGGTTTGTTTCTCCACAGAGAAGAAACTTTTGATGTATTTCTTAATACTAAAACTCTTTCTTGCTGTCAGTGTGGAACAGAAAGAGTTCAAAAGACTACATTCAGAAATCTATAATACACGTTAAGACCAGTGTAAATGATGCTTCCATAAAACAAATCACCATATTAAATGTAGTGGCTCCACTTCTTTTGCTGCTAGCATATATGGAGGTGTAGTTCCTTCGATCCCAAGCCTTTTCTTTCAGTTATAGCTAGGATAATGGAAGTGTTGATATTAAGTCCATTGCTATTAAATATGGAGTATTTAATAACACACAAACCACCAAGGATTGATTTTCATGCTTAATACTGACTAAACGTATTGTGACATATACACACTGCAGACCACAAACAGCCAGCTCTTTGTAATGGCAGCATCCTAAGAAAAGTAGATAGAAGCATGCAAACTAGGTTTAGTCCACAACCCCTTACCTGTGGCTATAGAATAACTGCAGAGTGGGCACAAACCTCGCCAGAAGCAGAAGAGCTGTTATCAGTATTCAGGAGGCTTGCCAGCGTCCCGATTTTTTTTAGTCTACATTAACAAGGGGAGCAATTTGCAGGAGATGAAAGGAAAGAATCACCCACAGCTACTTCTTGGTTGCTGTTACCTTACCTGGCTACTCACAGTAATGATGTGCCTGAGCACTCTCAACTTACAAGTGTGAGTTGAGACAACATGGCTTAATGAGCTATCATGGGAGGGTGTCAGGGTTTAAGCCCAGCTGGTAACCCAGAAAAAACACATCACCATTCGCTCACTTCCTGCCTCCCCCCCGGGGAGGGATGGGGAGGCAAACTGAAACTATGTAACTCCCAGGGGTTGAGATAAGAGCAATCCAGTAATAAGGTATAACACAAATCACTGTTTATACCATCAATAGTAATAATGACAAGGGGAATAACAAGGGGAGAGAATACAACCGCTCACCACCCACCGACCGATACCCAGCCTGACCGAGCAGTGATCTCGCCCTTCCAGGTAACTGCCCCCAGTTTCTATACTGGGCATGACATGCTGTGGTATGGAATACCCTTTGGTCAGTTTGGGTCAGGTGTCCTGTCTCTGCTTCCTCCTGACTTCCCCTCCTCCCTGGCAGGGCATGAGGCTCACAAAGCCCTTGGTCAGACTAAACATTACTGAGCAGCAACTAAAACCATCGGTGTTATCAGCGCTGCTCCCAGGCTGAAAGTCAAAAGCACAGCACTGCAGCAGCTACTAAGAAGGAGGAAAATGACTGCTACTGCTGAACCCAGGACAGAGGGACATACAACAGCACCCTGAATTTGCTATTGCACCACTGCAGCTCAGCTGCCATACACTGAGTGACTGATGTCAGACCTTGTATTAACTGCACCATGTAAGACTTTTGGAGATCTTGTATAGGTCACCAAAGAGTCACAAGGAAAGCAGACGTCCACCTGGTAGCCCTGCCCCTTCCCTCCCATTTTGAGCTCCCCCTCCATGTAGACACACACACAATATTTCATCCCACAAGGATGAGTTCTGCTATCCACACCTTAATTCTACTGGTATATCACAGTAGCAAGGTAGATCTTAAATCCAGTTAACATCCACAACTGCATAAACAGGACAACTCTGCACTAGAGTCAACTTGGATGCTGAGACATTTGCTAAGCCGAGGGAATTTCTTTTCTCTGTCTCATCAGTTCCCATTCTATAAACAGTAAGAAAAATTATATATATTCCCCAGCCTAAGACTGAGAAAATCTTGCAGCCCATCCTCACTAGTCATCAGCAGCTTTCAATTTATTCATGCAGCAAATTACTTAAACCCCCTCCCCCACCACATAAAAATGCATCTGTTTCTGATTTAAAACAAAGTTCCATTCCCATTTTTTAAGAAGCTTTTATCTTAAGGAAATGTGGAGGCTTCAAAGTTCTGTAATTTGCAGATCATTTGAACATTAATGGAAAGAAATGTTCTTCCACTTCAAACTATTTCCTCAGTCAATTAGACAAATCCTCTAAGTGGAGTTTGTGAAGCAGTTCGTGTCCAGGAACTTAATACTGAATTCCAGCACTTGCATCCACCTCAGCCACGCTAACAACTGGGTAGGAGCCATGCAAGAACAGCATCTATGGAAGAGCAGCCATGGGGAGAGCAACAGGTCGCTTCAGCCAAGGCAACAGCTGGGACAGGCGGAGACTGTTAGAAGAGGTTGCAAGAAGCAGTCATCAATCACAAGGGAACAGTTAATTAAACATGGATGAAAGACCCAGGAGAGGTCCTGACTGCCTATGGTCGTTGAGAAAACTCCTATGGCAAGTTTTAAGAGTAATAGTTTTCCCCAGTGCCCTTGCTGAATTTCTCATTGAGATTTGCAAACTATCACTGCTACACTCCCCTGCAGTTTCAATTATACTGTCACTTCCCCATTTGTTTGTCCTAGTTAGCTGCTCTGTTCTTAACTGTGTTCATGGCACTCCTAATTAGGATTGTTAGCACAATACCTTTCAACAGCAGAAGTACCAACCCCGAGTGTGAAGCCAGGGGGAGCAAGCACAAAAGCAGAGCAGCTCCATACTGACAGAGCAAGAACCATATCTCACTCTCTAGGTAGCTGTGCTGCCATGGTAAAAGAAGTACAGAAAATACAGAGCAATTTCTAACAATAATTAGGGTCTTTTGGGAAGAAAGGACTTTGAACAATATTTATAGAGAAACTGAGCTAAGGAAATAAAAAGAAGTAGCCCCTACAGCCATAGCAATCTTTGAAGTCCTGGTGATAGCACAGGATTATAGCAGAAACTAAGTAAATTTCTTAGTAAAATGTTTGTCTAAAGCCAGCTTGCCTCACCCTAGAGGGGCTCATCCCAGCTTCCTCGCTAGCACCACTACAGCAAACAACGGTGCACATGTATTACCAGCTGACCTCAGGACCACAGTCCAGGCTACAAGGTAATTCCCTCAGCCGTTCTTGTGTTCTGGTAAGGAATAGTCTGGTTATTGCCTGTTTGGGGTTTTATTTTTACCCTCCTGATTTCAGCATCCACAAAAAGACTTTTAAAAACTAGAGTCAATTGGAAAAGCATCAGCAATGAGGTGAGTAGAATCTCTGCCGCAGTAGTAAGAATTACTCATCAGCATGTCTAGCAGATGGATACGCTATATTCCCTGATCTGGTATGTGGCAGCTTTCCATTTTTACATAAAGAACAGGGTGCTCTCACTCTTATTGTTGCAAATAAGGCATTACATATATAATGCCTTGCTTTTCAAGACTGTCGCACTCACTGGAAGGTCAGGAGGAAATGTCCTTTGTTAGACTGTTACTACCTCGGGGGCAGTAGGAAATACCAGCTTTTTAGGTGCATGAGTGTGGCCTCCTGTGTTCTGCATTATATATTAAATAATTTCTGTACATTTCATAAAAGGCAGATTTTATGTCAGATCCAGTGAAAAAGAAAATACTGTTTTTGAACAATGCTTTCATGTGCATTTGTCACCGGTAGAGAAATCAAACTGCTTTTTATGGTCACACATGTGAGAAGACCTGCAGCATATTAAGAGGAAACACTTCAGTAGGTTTATTCCACACTGCCCTTATCCTTTGCACCCGATTTAACACTCTTCCATGGGTATCCTGTGCCCTGGTATCACTGAAACTTCTTTACCCTAGTCTTCAGAATCACCTCTATGACTGGATACTGTGTGGAACAGGGAACACGTATTACCTGATGGATAGACACTACCAACTGTAAGTTACAGCTACATGGCTTATGTAGCCCTCCATGACCATAGCATCTGGGCACATCAAGTCTTTAATATTTTGCCTAGATCCTTGGACATGAAAGAACTGTGGTTCCGATATTCCACCTGCATATAAATCAGAACCTCAGCTCAGCTTTGTCAAGATAAGCACAGAGAACTCAGCAGGCGTTCTGACAGCTCCAAGAGACCTTGGTTATCCAAGATTAGGCAACAAGTCTGTGAAGAAAAGGCAAGTGAACCCTGGTCCACAGCTCAGCCTCACATCATTAAACAGCCCTTTCATACGCAGAGGCAGGATATGCACAACCTGAGGAAGAGTCCAAGCCAAAAATACACAACAGAAGTGCCTGATCTTGCAAACCAATAAACTACTCACCTCCGAGCGAGGTCTGTGTGAGCTGCAGACTCTTCCATGGTGCTGTACCAATTTATTTGGGGAAAACAAAGCCCACACTCAGCACTATCTCTTCACCCACAGGTTTCCTCTGAGGGTCCTGGGCAGCTGCCTGCTCTTGCACAGCCTGGGCAGCAGCCCTGATGCGGGATGATAAGCTGTGATGAGCAGGAGCATCCAGCACACATGATGTAGCCAAAGGGGAAGAACCTTTTGTTTCTCAGGGGTGGCAGTGTCAAGAATCAAGGGAAAACATCAGTAAGAGATGTAACAACTGAAACCCAAAAGCATCCACAAGAATTATTTTTTTTGTACGAGCTCATATTTCTGTTTTGTGTATTATCACAAAGAAATACAATTTATTTTCTATCCCATAAAATACACATATAATTTTTGTGATAATAAGACTCAGGAGAAGCATAAATATTCCCAAGGGTTTCAGCAGTTCAGAAGAACACTGTAAAACAGTTTGATAACTTGGAGATTACATTTCCCTCTATTCACCATACACACACACAGACACACATATAAAAAGCCTGCCAAGGGGAACGTTATTGATGCTTTATAACTATACACCAATAAACCTCATGAATTTCATTTATTTGAAGGCTGCAATAGAAGGAGGAAGTAGCATCCTTAAATTTGGGATCACCCCCAACACACCAGACAGCTTTCCATGTTAAATCTTGTTGTGGTTATTTTACCAAGAGCAAGCAAAAACCAGTAATTGGCTTTGGGGAAGGAACATTACAGGCCCATTCAGCAGAGTATCCCTCCTGGATTATCCATAACAAGTGGTGATTGGATGTTTCTGCTGGCAGAACTTTCATTTTGTTCCCAAGAATAATTAAAGGTTAAGATGGAGAGTGCAGTGGCCATTGTCCCAAGCACCTGAAGCCAACAACCATGACCATGTATCCATCTGTCCCGGCTGTTTTCCCACAAACACCAGAGCCTCCCTCCTGGAGGTCCCACTCAGCTCACAGGTCTCACCTCCTCCACCTTTCCCACTGGAGAGGACCCAGCAGCAACTTTTCCTGGTGATCTCCGATACACAGGACATGAGCATTTAGGGGAGGGGGTACAGAGCAAGAACAGAGCTGGCTTAAGAGTCACAGCAAAGGTTTCTCCTCCCCTCCACAAAGCAGCTGCGAAGCTGACACAAGAGGATTCACAGCAGCAGCATGTCCAAGACATTGTTTAAAAAATAGGAGATCATCAAACCTGCTATTATAGAGTAGTGTTTCTGTGAGATGCTGTTATCAAACATGACCCACCACAGCCACCCATGCCTTGCATCAGCTGGCTTATTTGTGGCATTTGGCACCATCATTCACATTTGCAAGAACATGGAAAGCATCAGCTGTGCCTGCTCTGAATTGCAATCAGGTCATTCCAATGTGGAAAGGAAAGGTAGATCAAATCCTTAACCTGTCAAATGCTGCAAACGGAGAAGAAATAGGATGCTGTGGAGTGGGAAGCGCCAAAAATCCATCAAACACAGGTTAGCTATCTTGTCAGTGGTGCTAAATAGGTATAAATGGACATGCTCAGTCAGGCAGACACAGCACTGTGGGGAGCTCAATGAGGGAGAAGGAGGAGGGAGGCAGCTCCCCTTCCAGATGGGATAAATCAGCATCTGTTTTGTTCTCAGTTTTGAATGCCTAAATGCATCTTAAAAAAAAAGTCACCACAGAGGCAGAGGACTGTGAGAAAGGCAGAGGGAGTTGTTCAATCAGACAGCACACGTTTTGGACAACACAGACAGCAAAAGACTGGCAATCCTTCACAGCATCACTTGTTTTGTCCTTGCACATTTTGAACACAATGTTTGGATGTTATAAAAGCAGCTTCTTAGTTATGCACATTTCTTATAAACAATCTCTGCTCATTAAGAGAGCGAAATATAATAAACCCCTTGACTCCCATCATTTCTGCTTCAGATTTACAGAGCAACATTTCTATTCCATGACTCACCAACAGGAATAACAGCTGCTCTGTCAGAAGCATCCCCATTCTGCATCTGCTGTCCCACATTCCAGAAGCTAAGCGCAAGAAGCCCTGCTCAGCCCATCAGCTGCCACCCAGCAGAGGCAGCTCTGCCAGCACACAAGTCCATGTCCACCTAGAATCCTCCCCCAAATCTGTCTGTGATCCTGCTGGAGACCAAAGGCACTTGAAGCCGTTAAAACACCGCAAGAGACACTTCTCTGTACAAGTTTAGTTGACAGAGCTGTTCAACTTGGGGTTTAAACACCTCCCTGACCCGCAAAAGCTAACCACAAGCACTGGTCCAAAATCCCATGGCACAGGAGAATTGACCACAGAAAAAATGATGAGGGTGCTGAGGCGCTGGCACAGGGTGCCCAGAGAAGCTGTGGCTGCCCCATCCCTGGCAGTGTTCAAGGGCAGGTTGGACACAGGGGCTTGGAGCAAGCTGCTCTAGTGGAAGGTGTCCCTGCCCATGGCAGGGGTTGGAGCTGGAGGAGCTTTAAGGTCCCTTCCAACCCGAACCGCTCTGTGAGTCTATGAAACAGGAATTTTTACATCTGACCGGTTGTCTGGATTCTGATGCTCTTTAGTTGTGGCCACAGCTTTCGAATGACCTGTGTTCTGCCCCTCCCAAATACACACACAAAAACATACAACAATGCTAGTCATGTATTTCATAGAATCCCAGGTTGGAAAGGACCTCAGGGGTCATCCTTTCTTGGCAAAAGCACAGTCTAGACAAGATGGCCAGCACCCTGTCCACCTGAATCTGAAAGTGTCCAGTGTTGGGGATCCACCTCTTCCCTGGGAAGATTATTTCAATGGCTGCAGTTGTTCTCATTGTGAATAATTTTCCTCTAGTGTCTAACCAGAAACAAGCTTAGCTAACAACTGGGAGAAACAAATCCAGTCTTTTGACGGAGCTCGCAGGGCATTACCTGACATGGACAAAAACCTAATGGTTTCTTTTAATTCCTTGAAAAGCTTATTACTATTCAGGTAAATAAGAAAAGGTCCAATATTGTGTATTGAAATACACAAAAATCGAGCATTACTCTCAAAATCAATTATTCAGTTGTTTAAGCTAGCACCTATTCAAATGTATTGCCTTGAGGCAAAACATCTCTTCCCCAGTACCATCATTCTCTTTGAAAGCAGCATTCATCTTATTTGCCCCTTTCGGAAAGGAGGTTTGATAAGAAGTTAGAACAGATCTGAAGTATTCATTTAACTTCCTCACTCTACACCATGCCTCAGCATGACCTTGTGGCTCAATCCTGGAAACAGTAAAGGATTTATAAGTGGCTGTCAGCTGGATTCCAACCATGTGGTATTTGTGGTCACTTGCTCAGCTCTAATGGGAAGACATCCACAGATTTAGCTTTCCTTTGACTGTGAGGTTTTGGTAACGCAGGAATAGCCATTTATGCCTTTGAACTTTCTAATACCTATTTGATTGCCAACTTCAATCATTATTATTACGCATTACTGATTATTATTCTTCACCTTTTTTAAGCTGAAAAATAAAGTAGTTGTAGGAAATTAAACGTAATAGTGGGCACCACGATACAAACCCCCCCACAATTATGGACAAGTCAAACCGACATTCAACATCATCTGCACCTCCCTAAGGATAACTGGGTCTTGCAACTGGTATAATCACTGACCATGTATACTTATAAGCAGAAGTTTGGGACCTGTTGATCTCTGAAAACTGATTTTAATACAAAATTAAATATCCTAAAGTGAATAAATGTTGATATTGCCTGAAAAAGATCAGGACTTCAGAGCAGACAAATCTAACCTCTGAGGAAACCAGTGACCAAGCCCATCTCCTGGCTGGTATAAAATACAATTGCTATCGAACATTCCTGAAACATAATAAAAGTGCCAGGTAAGAGACTGAGACATCTCACAGCAGTGCTGGAGGGGAAAATACTGGAAGATTTATACCCATCTGGAGGTAAGTGGTGGAAAGCAGACTACAGAAGGTGCAAATTTCATCTTTCCAGCTATCCATCACCCTAAAAGAAACTTGCTTTGGGCAGAGATATATTACAAATTTGTTACTGATTGATCTTGAAAAACACTTCAAGAGAGTTTCATTTTCCAAAACCAAAGTAAATAAAAGCAGTGTTGTTATCCGCACATCAATGCGGAAGGCATTTTACATACACAGCTAGTGGTTTGTGTAGGTATTAAATATGTAACAAAAATGACAGGAGCTTTAAAAATAAGATAAAAATCAAACCAACTCTGAGTTTTCTTCCATGGCCTTGTCAGAAATGTCAGATATTTCAATTTCTATTCATTTGCTTGCAGGATGATCAACGCTTTAGTTTACAATAAAGCAACTCAACTTCTTCAGAGAACACCTGCATAGCTTAAGTTCCTACTATAATTAACAGGCGTTGCAATGCAGAAGTCGAGAAGCAAAAAGAAGAGCCCCATTTATCATTATCTTCACATTTCTCACAAGTCACAAAACCACAGAAGAAATGAAAAAAAACCTCAAAGCAAGAAAATCCCAGTCCTACCGAAAATACTAGATACTGTACACATAAGAAGAGACAACTTGGTTTAGTCATTTGGGGTTTTACCAGGTTTTTAAACACAGCACCAAGGAAAGGACCTTTTTGGCTCCTAAATTAAGAGCTGATCTGAATGATAACCTAGCTTTTTTAACCACAAGCTGCTTGGCCACAGACTTTTTCACACCTCCATGTCTATTTTTCACCACTCCTGATGACCACATACAATTAACTCTCATCTAAGTCAAAAGCCAGTTTGCTGCCTCTACTTCTTCCCTCCAGGTCTCAGCAAAGAGCATGAAACAAAGAACAGGCCACACCTCATCACCACCTTCTCGCTGAACAGGGGCTGATAGAGTAGGTGTGATCATTATTACCCCCAAGAGCACTCCACTGACACCCTTGACTTTTTTAGAGGAGGTGATGCTTGTGGTGGTCCTAGCTGGATACCAGTCAACAAACCCAGAGAGCTTAACCTGCCAGCTCAGCTACCTTATGGCACCAAGAGAGCAGTGGAGGAGCAAGAAGACTCCAGGAAACAGCACTTTTATGAAGATCTTAACCCATTACATTAATAGAGAAAACACTAAGACCTGCAACTACATTGCCAATTCTTGCATACAGCCCAATTCCTCAGAACAGCAGAAGTAATGTCCTACTATTTTATTCACAATAAGATGAAGTTTGTAGCATCCTCCTTCCTCCACCCCACTCTCCAGATCAGTGCTGCTTCCCTCCCAGATTTGCCTGTTGGAAAAGGTGCTCCAAAAAGCAGCAAACTCTTGACATGGCACAAAGTACATGAACAGTAATAAAGTTCTCCTCTAAAGGGCAGCTACACAAAATCAGCCAAAAAATAGAAATTCCTATAACATTTAAGGCAAGCCCTTAAAAGACCATGAAAAGAACAGAAAATATCCACCATGTGAGCCCCTGTACTCACAAGAGAGTCTCTGCAGTGGCTTAGTGGACAAGAAAGATTTTTCTCTGACTAGTCAGAAATAAGTGATAACAAATGGCTTCAAATTGAATAGTTTTCATGGACTTTTGTTTAATAAACAGTTTTCAGATCCACTGACAGGGTTTTTTTGCAATGTTCCAAGAACACAAACATTCTCATTTCATAGAATGGTTTGGGTTTGAAGGGACCTTAAAATTCATCTAGTTCTAACCCCCATTTCAAGCTCTTTTAAATCCTGAAGCTTGGAATGTAACCTCTGAATTAAAACTAAAAGTTCATCTTCAGCTTATTTCAAAACATCTTGAAATTAAAGCCAAATATTTAGAGGAAGCCCTGGTTTGATGCCTCAGAGAGCCTGTAAGTGATACTGATGCCCAGTCAATGTCTCTTTTAAGCAGAAAGAGCTGCATTAACCAAGTTCTCAGGACCTGCAGTGCCACTGCCTGCAGCTCTAATCAGGGTCACATTTACTTTTGTAATCCCGAGATGCAACCCCTCGGCTCCTTCCTGTGCTAATTGGACTGTCATACCTGAAGGTGCATCCTAGTTCTTTGAACTACCAACTCCCTACCACTGGTGGGAAACAGCATGGTAATAGGTTAAAAAGTGACTGCATTAGATGGCAATTACAGACCTGTGAATTATCATACCAGGATTTAGTGTAACTTTGCTGGCTGTAAAGTGAGCAGTGATGAGTACTGCAGGGTGCTAAATGGAAAAGGCGCACTCCACTTACACTGGTGAGTAAACCAAGAGCACACACTGGTGAAATCGCAATGTTAAAAGCAAAACTCCCAGTCGTGCTGACATCTAAATTGATTATCTGCCTACAATGACACAGGTTTAATTACAGAACTCCTCCATTCAAAGCATTAATAACACTAGGTTTTAGCCAAGATCACCAATACAGTGACCATCACTTCACCTGAGGAGCAGGGTGCTCTGCCCTGGAAATAAATCCAGATAGTTTAGAAACAGACTAAAATCAGCTGTGTGGTTCAGGCATTACTTCTGACCTAATTATTTCTAAATGAGCTTAGAGAAGTCTGGGGTGTTTCCCCCTCCCCTCTCTCCAGGTGACACTGGAAGTCCTTAACCATGTTTCTAACCCAGTGGTTTTGATAAGGGTTCTTAAAATATTAGTAGCAGAAGCTGAGGGGTGGGATACTCAGTGTCCAAGTGTTCTCTGAGAAGTTTTTAAGCAGAGAGCTCAAACAACAAGCCACTGACCATGGGAAACCTCCAAGGTCAGTGCGCAGCTGGGCCCATCTGCAAGGCATATGCCCATGGCACAGCGAGTCCTGAGGATGGGAAATGATGAACCCAGTCAAAACTGCATGGTCAGGTGATTATCAGTTTGTACAACTCCTTAACTGACACACAGTTTGCAGGGAGATTCTCGTGAAGCTTTATTTGATTCAGGAACAAACTGCCTCGATACTTAAATTACTCTCCTTGTTCTTACTCTAGAAGCAGCTGCTGATGATGCTCAGCTTTCATCTGGAGTTTTAACACTCCCTAAAGACATCAGGTGACCTCCACCCAGCTTTTAGACTTGGTACTATCTTTGGGTTTTAAGCCAGGTCATATCTCCTACCTCTTCTCAAAAGTCATAGTTCAAGAAACCATAAAGTTAATGAGCTTGCACTCTTATTCATTTCCAGTGATTGCTCATAAAAGCAACCTGTTAAACAACAGGTTGCTCTTGCTGCATGACCAGATCCTGCTCAGCACCAGCCAAAAGGGCTGGTAGTGACAAAGTAACACAAAGGTGAGCTCCTTCCCCTCAGAGGTATCACAAAACAATAGAGGTTTCTTTATAGCCATCATAATAGACTTTTCACATGACAAAGTCTTACATAAGCTGTATTTTGGGGGGGGGGGGGGGGGGGGAAGGGTGTGGAACAGAGGAGAGCACAGGGTGATTGTATCCTGACTTCAGCTGGGAGAGGGAGAGAGAGGGGAAGAAAAGGTTCTTTGAAAACAAATAGGTTTAATAAATGATATGAAGTGTTAACTACATTTCAAAGTGACTGGAAGCCACTTTGGTAACTGCAGCCAAGGAAGAAAATACAGGGGAACTTGAAATAAAACAGATTTCTGGATTTGTGCATACAGAAAAGTGACACTTTTGAAGTTCTTCCTCTGCAGGGGAAGATACCTGCCACATATTGTCACCCCTGCAAAGGGGGAAACGGAGAAGAAATGTAGCTCTAGAAGACAGGAAGTTCAGAAATAGCCCTTGGGAGTTTGGGTGGGAGGAAAGAGAAATAAAGAAATTATGTGTTTTATGTACTGAGTAAAAAAGCAAAAATTATGATTTAGCCTAGAGGAGATGTCCGATAGAGGGGGTTTTATTGATATGTTTTTAAAGGACAAATTAAATGACCTGAGCAGCTACAGAGTTGCAGCTTGGCATCAATCCCAGGTAAAATAACTGAATGGCTGATACAGAACTCAATTAATAAAGAAACTATTAAAACTCATCTATAAAACCATATTGACTGAAATAAGAGGCTTTGACAGATTAGCATCATCTCTTCCATGAAAATTTATTAAACACCAGTAAGTTTAAGCATTGACAAAGATGCTTCAAGCTTCCACAAGGCATTTCACTTGGCATGATCCGACATCCTGCTCAGTTAACCACCCTGCTGCCAGAACACAGCACACACTAATGGACCAAGAGCTGCCTCCTGTACCTTCTCCACATCTACTGCATGGTGAAGATGTTCTCTCAACCTCTGATACCAAGAACCAAGGCCAGCCTCGCTGCTTTCCAGGCCTCCTTCAGCATCGCTGGCATGAAACATTTCCTCAGTACAGCTTACAAGGCATAAATAAAGGCAGCTAAAAGATACAACAAAGATAGAAGTGCAGCTCCTTTTTCCCTCAGTTTGTGGGTCTGAAGCTAAATTGGCACACAAGGCATGAAAAATATATTGTCAACAACTTCATGGACTAGGAAAAGTCATAGAAGCAAGGGTCTCATGTTCTCATGGACACAGGCAGATGTAGGAGATAGGAAAGGAAAAAGCAAATAGAGAAAGTGAGCTATTTCTGGTGAAAAGATTGTGAAAGGTAACTACTTCCCAAGGAAAGGAAAAAAGCCACAAACATATTGATATGTAGGAAACATTTTTTGATATAGCATGCTTTTTCTTTTTCTTCTCCAAAACATTTAACTGAACTACACAATGCTTTCGGGCTTCTTGATCTCCATCATTGCTCTGCAATGCCTCACGTTTCTCGAGCAGTGGTGGGAACCAACACAAGGCACATGGATGGATCTCAGGGGCTCGATCCCTTCGAGGACTTGGAAATCAATTCTGTTCCTTTCCATTTCCCCCACCAGCAGCCAACCTTTGCAACTCAATTATCAATCTTTTGTCCCACCAAAAGAAGGCCAATATTCCCAGTCTCGCACCAAATCTGTGGTAAACTCCGTGGCATCACTTATTTCCGAATGAATTTGCCTTATTAAAAAGTAATGAACTATTAATTAACGTTGCACTCATACAAAGCTGTTTAATTCTCAATCCAATTAACAGCAATCTGCTGAAGGATTCTAATGATTATTTTAAATTTGCTAAGAGAAACATCTCTGAGCCTTTCATAATAAGATATTTATAGGATGGCTTGGGCTGGATCTTGCTTGCATTCTAATTCAATAACGTTTGTATAATACTTCAACATCTCTCTGCAGCATTATCTTTGACAGCATATCATTCAGATGGCAAAGCAAGGCTGAGTGAATTAAACTTCTTATTTAGAAGTTGTTTTGGAGTGGCTATTTTTAGCTTTGCCAATGATACCAACACAGGCATCAAGGGTTTTCAAATCCTCAAGTACTGTTTCAGCTAAGTTTCACAGGGACCTCACATAGGTATTTGCTTTGCAAAGGGTGCTAAGGCACTGGCACAGGGTGCCCAGAGAAGCTGTGGCTGCCCCATCCTGGCAGTGTTAAAGGCCGTGTTGGTTGGGGCTTGGAGAAACCTGCTCTAGTGGAAGATGTCCTTTCCCATGGCAGGGGACTGGAACTGCATGGTCCTTTCCAACCCAAACAATCCTATAATTCTACAGTTCTATGATTCTCAAAGTGTTATGAAGTCTCCTCTGCACAGAGGAGCCTACTCGGAAGCACAGTGTAGGGCTTACCTTCTTAAGTTAGAAACATAATGGCAGTGCTTATCTTGTACGGCTTTTAAACCTAAATATGGGCTGGTCTAACAGGACAAACTAGAGCAGAAAGACACTCTTTTAATACAATTTTGGCATCTGGAGGTTCTTCCCCTCCCTATACACAGACATAACAGAACACATGCCTGTGTAGCACACACTTGTGCAGTCACTACCTAGACTCCTACTTGCATCATTTTTGGCAGAGGATAAGGAACTTCTGAAATCTGCACTTAAAGGAGAGTCATTCTCTCCACTGCTGCAGCAAAGGCATCTGACAACGACAAAGCTGCAGCTTTTATTTCTCATTAATATTATAGATTTTTTCCAAAAGCAAGAAGTGAAATAAAGAAACTTAATACTCAACATCACAACTGCCTGTATGGTTCTTGATTATTAATTACCACTGCCTACCTAAAAGGAAAACTACCTGAAAGCCTGCAGATCAAGAGTCAATGCTGAGCAATTGTGGTGTGCTGTATCATGGGTTCCAAATACCCAATTTCAGTTATGTTCAGAGCAGAAAATTTATAGAGGCAGTTAATAACTTATCTTGGTACATGTTAATCAACATCACACACAAACCCCATCTAGTTTATCTTAACACATACCACCCACATCTGAAGCAGTATAACCTACGGCATGTTAAAACTGATACGCTTACCTAGAAATATGGCAATGGTTAAAGTTGCAGGGGTCTGAGGATGTGAGGAAGAGGCACTGAAGTGCCATAAAACACAAGTTTGTTGTTTGGTTTGGCGTTTTTATAATACAATGTTTTTAATACTAACATTTGGTCAACATCAACATCTTTTTCTCATCCAGATATAGGGGCTTGTTGGTGTTTACTACAGGCATGCCGTTTGGAGCTCGCCTATTGCTGCGATCTTATTGGGTTTCCCCACTTCATACACTGCTAACAGTGGAATCATGTAACATCTCTCCCCATAACACTGGTGCCCATTTAGGGATCTGAGGCTAGGAAAGGGTGCACCAAGGTGACCATAAACAGAATCAAGTCTGAAAACAAAATAAACCAAATGCTGGCACATCAATCAGTCAGTTCCAGTTACAGTCAGTTTTTCCTCTCTGTGTGGCTTTGTTGTCAAGCAGCCAGATACATCAGGAGATAAAGCTGAGCCTTCCTGACCTTATATATTCAAGTAGTTCCCAAAGCAGTTGTCTGAACTTGCTTGCTAAGGCTTTTGAGATGTCCACGGTAGCAAACCAAACCAGATGCTGCTTTTTTTGCTTTGCCATGATCCTCTAGCACTTCTGATTCTCGCATGGAATCATGCAGGAACACTACACAATGTGGAGCAAGGACTGTTCCTCTTCCTGATTGATGATCATCATCTTTGGGTTTTATTTTCTCTCTCATGCAGTTCATTTTGCATGGCTCCAGTGTTCATTTGCATGCTTCATCGCCTTCTGCTTCCAAGGGGATGCTCGCTACTGCTTGATGATTTACTATCTGCCTTTGATTGAGGCCGAGGGCGTTTTACATTATTTTATTATCTAACGTGTGTACACACAGCATGTTTTAACTGCTGCATCCATAATCCTATTTTACAAATCAATGCTGTGCCTCTCTCCAAATCAGAAGAACTATCTGGAATTATTGATCTCTTCATATTTCTTTTTTCCTATTGATCACGGCATCTACAGCACAGTCAAGTTTCCTTTGGCACAGGTTATGTTCACATTAAGCAATTTTCCATGCTCAGTGTAGTGAGAACTGCTATTAGCTTGCCCCAAAGTAATAAAAGTTAAGCTTCCCAAATACTTTGTACATAACCCTCTAGACACAGACATTCTCACACACAAGTCACTTGTAGCGTGGCCTCTGCCTATTTAGATTGGAGAAATTACTGCAGTAGACAAGATTTCTCCAATCTCAGAGGATGGCCAGTGAGCTCTATCCCAAATATAATAGGCAAAGAACAGCTGGTTTGCAAAAATCAAGATCTGAAAGGCAATATATGAAGATGCTTTATACTTTTATGAAGCACAGAGAAAGCTTTAAGAACCATTTCCACATCTTACTTAACCAAAGACAACCTTAATTTGAAAACAATCCCTGTTGAACCACTAAACCACTGAAATATCAGGGAGATAAACACCACACACAAGAACAGCCCCCCTTTGGCTGTTTCTTTCACAAAAATTACTTCTACAAACCATTTCTCTCAAATTCTGTTCTGCAGAAGTTCTTTACAACAGAAGTTACACAGCGGGAACTGAACAGGTTCTTCGTGTATTAAGGAGTTAATACTCGTCATGCAAGTACGTCTTTGCTCTTACACAACCTTTCTGCAAGAGGGGAAACAACTGTGCACTGTGATAAAGTCAAACTTACACATTAGTTCTCCAACTTCAGGCCCAGATAATGCATTACTATAGAAGAGTGTATTTTAAACACATTCTTTCTTCCTTGGTGGAATCCAGCTGTGCCTTGAACGCACAGGGATACCAGAAATATGGTTCTTTATATGGATTCAGCCCATGGTCCCTTCCAAAACTCTCAGCACGGTAGTGCAAGTTTTATGGAAGTTGATGTTATGCAGCTTCACAAGAGTGAGCAAGTGTGTCACGACCACGCACAAACTGTATGTCCAAAGCATTACAAGGGCACTGGATGTTCACTACTTAAACAGCACCCTTGCCACATGTTTACTGCATCTGAGAAGATACAGGTAACACTCACTGTGTGTGTATAGTATATATGATCAAAACATCCTGCAGCTGAGTTAAAGCTCATGATCTGAACAGCCTGCAGAGCACCTGCAAACATCCAGATTATGCCCAAATCACCTCAAGATCCACCACAGGCTGGAGCTCCAGATGAATTGAGACGAAGAAATAGGCAAGCCCAAAAACCAGAGCATCAGAGGAAGCCCTACACAGAAAGATCTTTGAATGAACCATTTGGTAAGTGTTGCTTTCTTTGAGTAAAATTTATATATTCAAGTTCACTGCTACTGAAGTTAAGAAGCCTGATCTTATCAAGAGCTAAACTACTTTAGAACTGAGGTCAGGATCTAAATACAAGTATATATTGGAGCACACAATCTCCAAAATAACAGCCCAATATCGATCGAAGGGTGTTAAACCTCAAAGTCTGCAACAGAAACCTTAGCTCCCATCCCCTGTTTTTAAACCATGGCAGTTACCACATTACAGAATCTCAATTCATTTATGTGGATATAACTCATTTGTATAAGCAAGAGGAAAGCCAGCAAAATAAACATCAAAAACTAAGGTTTTGGTACAGCAGAGAAAAGAATTTTACCAGATTCAAGATATAGTCAAATTAAATATTTAATAATATTTTATAATTAAAACAATCTTAATAAAATATCCTAGCTTATATTTGAGTTTTTTATTCATCCCAAGAAAAGCCTTACAAGACTTTTCAATGCCTAAATCGATGGCATTATAACTCATACTGTACTAAATGCAGATGGGACGGAGTGAGCCAGTTGTTAACGCTGCAATGATTTAGAGCAAGAACTGAAAAAACAACACGTCCAACTGAAAGAACTAAATGCAAATATGTAGAAGACGGCTCTCTCTGAACCCCCACCCCCCCACACCCCTCTCTTTTCCTGGGAGAGTCACTAGGAAGCAACACTACTTTTAAAAACAGATTCTGCTTGAGAGAAAATTGGGCACAGAAAGTTCGTGGTACTGCAACATCATTACAAATTAAATTATTACCGACACATGAAGCACAGCATGGCTGGATCAGGTAAACAAAGCAGTAAGGTAAGGAAAACCTATCTCAGCTGAGGGACCTTGCACCTGGAGCTTTGTGAGAACTTGTTTTTTTTCGGTGCAAAATGCTGCCAGTTATAAGAGCAGCAATCTGTTCCCCTCAAAACAAAGGAAAACTCAAGATCCAATTTGCTCAGCTTCAGCTTTTCCACTTTCGAAGACAATTCAAAACCACTCGGCAGCAGCTTGAATTCACATGCTGAAAACCTGAGAATGCCATCTGCAGTCCTGCATTTACATTTAACATTAAATTGTGCCTCTGGCAAATTTCATACTCTGCCTACAAAGCTTCAGCCTCTTATTCCAGCAGCTCTTCCAATATCTGCATGTTACCTCCTGAGCTAAAAGGACATCTGCTCTTGAACACTCTTAAGGAAAAAAATGCCATCAAAATTAAAGATACTTCACATCATAACATGAGATTGACAGCAGCAAACACACTAGCAGCACCAAGGGGTCCCTAGATACTCAAGTTTTCTCTACAACTGCTTTTTTCCTGCAGTACAGAGCATGCACATGGAGAAACACAAATACCACATTTGCTTTGAAGTTACACAGCCAGAACTGCTCTCTTATGAACCCAGGAACTAATTGGATGGTGTTTGCTGCAGGTCTGATAGGGAGCAAAGGGATCATTAATTTCAAGCACAGCATGGCTGTGGGCTGGGGAATCCCAGACTGGTTTGGGTTGGAAGGGATCTTAAAGCTCATCCAGTTCCAACGCCCGTCCACAGGCAGGGACAACTTCTACAGGCAATGCTGAGAATGTGATGCCTTCACTACCACTAAAACCACCCCAGTTACGGCAAATCATCCAACTCTATTTACTACTAATTGTATCTACTGTTTATAAAGTAATTCTTTTAATTGTGGATTTATCTCAGTCTTGAGGATGCATAATTTACATGCACAACAGCTTATTAGAAATCTTCTCGCAAACAAGGACAACTACAAAGTCGCTTTGTACCACTTTCAAAGCTGAACAGCTCTAAACCAGACAGAAATCCAGTTATTTGCAGCACAGCATCCCGTTATTCACTTCTGAGGTGCTTTCCTAGTGCTATTACACAGTTCAGACAGTGCAGAGGTATTTCTGTGCCAATATGGATCAGTCCATGAAATGTGTAACTGATTTTCCATAGCATAATCAAACAACTTAAGGCCTCAATAGGTATTTTATCCACTTGAAAGAATACAAATGAATAAAGGCATTCTGATGTTTGCAACCACTTACAGTTTAGAAGCTTTCAGGCCACACATGCTTAATCACAGAGAGTTGATTGGGATGATGGGTGACTGATAATTTATTGACATGTGCACACAGGGATGGAAACAGAATGGGATAATTGGTGCCTTGCCAGAGGAGCTGGCAATCGTCACTGACCAGTTTTGATTTTTGGACATCAGCCCAAATGTGATACTGTAGGCACCAGATAAGCTTTGTGTTTGGCAAAAGTGAAGCTACATGCATAACTTCACATATATGATTAATCCTCTTAATACTGGGCCAAGCTACTCCCAAAACCTCACAGTTAGTCAGGGCCTTCATCTGCATATGTTACAGAGCAGTTACAGACACACATTATTATCCAAGCAGAAAAACAAGTTGGCATTTAAAAACCCCAGCAACAGTTAGATGCCTTTTAGGCACTTGGTATGAAGCAGTAATCACCACCATTCTCTCACAGCCCAATACTGAAACAAGGGAAGAGAAAATGTTTGCTTTTCTAAGAAGGGCAATATTCCAACAGATGGGAAGTAGAACCACCAAACGTTGACAGAGCACGAGGATTCTCAATCAGAGCAGCATAAGGTCTCTGTTCCTACTGGAACTTGAACCAAGCACCTTCTCCTCCTAGAAGTACAGGATGGGTCAGCTGAGCTGTTGGCAATAATCCTGTCAAAGTTCTGCAGACAGAGATGATACGCTCACAAGAGAGGTACACAAAAAGAAAGGTGGTTTAAAAATTGCTGGGACTCAATCTGTTTCAACAAAGCTGCAAGTAGGGAACGGTTGTGAGTCAGCTCCAGCAAGTCAATGGGAGCTTTCCTACATATTTTGCTTTAAAGCAGACCCTTGAGCACAGCTGCCCAGTTAATACCCAAACCTTCAAATGAATTCAAAGAAGGCCTCAATACCTCTAACATGGGTGAAGTCACATCCAGAATTCAGCTGCTTCTGTTTTACATGACCAGCATCAATGAAAGCTCCCATCATCAGAAATACAGATCTTTTTTCAATCTAAAAATTAGTCTACCATCTCTGCCCCCACCAGCCTTTTCTTTAGCATCCTTCTCCCTTTAATGGAAATTACCATAACCGAAAAGACACTTAAACCATATATGTAAATTACAATCTTTCCAAGGACTATTTTTTAGTACTGTAATTTACCTTTAATAATTAATAGCAAAGAAATTCAAGATAACTCACTGTGTTTAGAGGATTGCTAATCAACTCTTCAGCTTTGCTAGAATTAAAGGAACTCTCTTCAAGACCTCCCCAGAAGCCTCTGTCCCCTCTTCTTCATTGGGCTGTGTGCATAAATGTATATTCACAAACAAACCCTCTAGAATATTTGCAGTTGCAAAATGAAGGTGCAGAAAATCCTGCTCATGAGTCTAAATAAAGAGTCCAGACTGTCTGACTTACAAGCAGCTACATTAAGCTTTAAACTCTCAAAGACGGGGGGGTGTTAAAAAAAAACACTTACACACAGTTTCATATTTTGAGATGGTAAAAGACCTTACTTGCAGAAGGCCACATGTGTCTGGGGGAGCAGGGGGGTTATTCCCAGCTCCGCTCAGCAGGGATCACTAGCTTGTGAGAGAGGTTTTGTGGAGATTAATATCCTTTAATTAAAACGGAAACCCCACAAGCATCATCTAAGTCAATCTCTGATTCGGCATAAAATTTACAACTTCATAGAACCCCAGCCTAGTTGGTGCTGAAGGGACCTTAAAGCTCATCCAGCTCCAAGCCCTGCCACGGGCAGGGACACCTTCCACTAGAGCAGCTTGCTCCAAGCCCCTGTGTCCAACCTGGCCTTGAACACTGTCAGGGATGGGGCAGCCACAGCTTCTCTGGGCACCCTGTGCCAGCGCCTCAGCACCCTCACAGGGAAGAGCTTCTGCCTAAGATTTAACCCAAATCTACCTTCTTTCACCTTAGTACTTTTCACCACATGATTCATTTCACCACAGAAAACTTTGTATTTTTCACTACAGTAGAAAATGCCCATGGCAGGGATGGGATATGGATGGAGAAGAGAAACATGACAAAACTTCATTTCAAAGCTCCTCAGGTTCCCAAAGCCAGCAGAGGCTTCACAAAAGCACTTCACTTGCTGTCAGATTCAGAGTACTTCTGCACATGCAAACAGACACCCCTTAGTAATTCTGACCAGCAACAGTGTGCCCATACCCACAGCTAAGCAAAGACATTAGGAGATTTGGAAGAAGGTGCTGGATAAAAAAAAGAAGTAGTCGGCTATATATGTGAGGCTTTATCTGTGTGCAAAACACCACTAGGAGAAAGGAGTTTAGAAACTGACACAAGCTTCCTCGCTTTTAATACCGCCAAGTTAAAAAAATCAATAGATTTTAATTGTTCAGTTCAAAGCAATGTTTTGTTCTGAATTCAAGGTAAAGGTCTGCGTGTTCTCTGCTACAGAAATCTCCTCAACAAGGATTATTGAGCATTGATCAAGAGCTTTCTCATCAGTAAAACAAACTCAATTTCAGCCTCTAATATTATAAAACTTGAGAGTTTCCAACCTAAAAATTAAGCAGCACTCTAAGAACATAGTGACATCTGTCACAGGTTTTTCCTGCATTCCCATCCTCTTCAGAAAGTTTCTGGCTTATTGTGGTGGGTTGGCTCTGGCTGAACACCAAGTGCCCCACAAAGCTGCTCCATCAACCCCCTCTTCAACTGGACAAGGAAGAAAAATACAGCAAAAGGCTCATGGGTCATGATAAGGACAGGGAGATTCCTCGCTGGTTACTGTCATGGGCAGAACCCCCCAAGCCTCAGCTTGGGGAAGTTAACTTAATATACACTAATCAAACCGGAGTAGGATAATGAGAAATAAAACCAACCTTAAGCACACCTTCCTCCCACCCTTCCTTTCTTCTGGGCTTAACTTTTCTCCCAGGTTCTCTACCTCCTTCACCCAGCAGTGCACAGGGACAGGAAATGATGGCTGTTGTCAGTTCATCGCACTCTTGCCTCTGCCGCTCCTTCCTCCTCAGGGGAGGACTCCTCACACTCTTCCCTTACTCCAGTGTGGGCTCACTCCCACAGGAGGCAGTCCTCAATGATCTTCTCCAAGATGAGTCCTTCCCACTGGCTGCAGTTCTTCATGGACATTCCCCCTTCTCCTGCCACTGCATACCCTTGTCAAAAGCCCCTCATTCCAAGAAGGATGTACTTATTTAACAGTCAATTTTAAAACACATGCAGTTAAAAATTCAGTGGTGGGAAATTACAATAGTGACATTGAACACAGCCATGCAACTAGAAACCTGAAACACCAACTTATGAGAAGACAAACCTTTGTAACTACCTGGTACCACAGCTCCTATTCAGTGTTTAGTTTTTAAGAATACTGTCCTACTGAGATTTCAGCATGTCACTGGGCAGGGGTTTTGGTGGAGGTCCTATTTGACACATCTGCACTGCAGGTGTCCCAGGCAGAGCTTTGGCTCTTACACCCCCAGCATTCTCCAAGAGCTGATGACTGTGAGCAAGCGACAGCATCCATCTGACAGAGCAGCTGAGAGGATCTTTGCAAAGAGATCTGCAATCCTGACAGGGACCCATCAGGAATGCTCCATCGCTGGAAGCGTTCAAGGTTGGATGGGGCTTGGAGCAACCTGCTCTAGTGGAAGGTGGCCCTGCCCATGGCAAGGGGTTGGAACTAGATTAACTTCAAGGTCCCTTCCAACTATAACCATTCCACGATTTAAGACTCATGTCTGTTAAAGACACTGCTGAGGCCAGCTCTGGTCTGGTGGTGGCTGTTACCTTGTGAGCATGCAGATACTAACCAAACCCTCTCTAAAGCTAGAAAGGAGCCTGTACAATCTTGGCAATCAGCTGGTTCAAAGAATAATAACAAAACTCATCACATTATTGACCTTGTGCTACACATACAAAGCTACATAGACACCTATGTCTTTCCTCACTAAAGCAGCAGGAGCTTAGAACAGAGGCTTGGACTGCCTTGAGGAGCTTTCTCTTTCCCTGTTTAATGCATGCATTTAAAACACTATTAAACGTGTTTCCAAGACTACTTGCAGTGCTTGCAGTTTACAGACTACAGCAAGCAGGTAGTCAAAGTTATATTTTGCAAATCATTAAATTTAATGAGATTGGTCCAAGGAGGCAGAGCAGCAAATACTATCAATCCTGTAACGGGAACTAGAAGTACCAGTGCAGCCAGGAATGAACATACAAGAGTCAACAACCATAGGCCAGACTAAGCAGAGATGGATTCAGGCAGACAAGGCAGAAATCTAATTCCACAGAGTTGTCGCTAGTCAAGATTAAATCCATCACTGAAAAAGCCCTCCCTTTTTTCCCCTACAGACTGCTATGCTATTTTAAGATGTGAATAAATGCAAAAATAAGTTTAAAACACAGTTCTGGCAGAAGAAGGATTTTGAAGGTATCAAATATTCAACACTACACCTTGTAGTACCACTCCCAAAACAAGAGTTTAACGAGTAAGTTAAACCACAAACAGCCCCAACTCATTCAACACACCTTAAGAGAGAATAAATTGACTGTTTTCTCAATTTACAGAATTCAGACATACTCCAAGTTACATACTCCAAGTTTACTTCTACCAAGCTAAGCCACCTCGACAGCAAGGATACCTCCCACCTTTAAGGAGGTCCAAGAACTAGAAGGCTTTTCAGGATTTCTAGAGCCAAATACATTGCTCAGGATGCCTTAAATGAAACTGTCTCAGCTTCTAGCAAGACATTCTGATAAATCAGTATTTTACCAACAAATGTCTCTCCCTTCTTGTATATTGCCTCAAAATAGAATTAGTATGATTCGCTTTAAATGAAAATATAACAGCTACTGACACACTGATTATTACCTTTCTGTGTCTAGTGGACAGCACTGAGACAGTAAATCAGGATGAGCTAACATAATACACCAATTTATTCAGCAAAAGCAAATATTTGCTGAAGCACACACTGAAATTTAATCAAACAAGAACCACTTGGGAAATCCTGTCCTATGTCTCAGCTGCCTCCAAATGAAATCCCAATCTATTTAGGTTTGTGTGTCTGTGAAGATACACAAAAATGTGTATATCAAAACAGCTATCGCATTAGGGTTACACTAATATGTGCAGAGTTAAAACATGCACGTGCGCACAAATACACAAGTAGTACAGGACAGACATGGATGTACTGATGAGAACCTAGCATTAAGGGATTGGAGCATCCAACACACAAGGAGAGGCTGGGAAAGCCTCAGGAAGGGTCATGGGGATCTTACCAGTGTCCATAAACACCTGATGGGAAGGAGAAAAGAAGATTGAGCCAGCCCCTTCTCACTGGCATCCAGTGAAATGGCAGGAGGGAAAGGGGATGAATTAAAATACAAGAAACTCCATTTAAACATGAAAATAAAAAGCTTTTCTACTGTGAAGGTGGTCAAACGCTGGAAAAGGTTGCACAGAAAGGCATCTTTACACAGATCCCGTCTTTTCCATATTTACACAGATTCAAAACCCATCTGAGCTCTGCCCTGAGCAACCTGCTGGAGGTGTTGAGCAGGGGCTTGGACTAAACAATCTCCAGAGGTCCCGTCTCAATCATTCTGAAATTCAAGTCCAATATCAATACCATTTAACTTAACAGCTACCTATCTCTTTACCTAGACTTGAGCAACCACAGACCAAGAAGATGAAAAGTAGCATTTTAGGCCGTAAGTTAGAGGCATTGTCACTGTTCACCTTATAAGTGCCCCCAGTACACAAAAGAAATGCATTTAATTTTCTCTACTACAACACAGACATAAATCAGTCACAAATATAAAAGATAGTTGCATCTCAAAATCAATTCTTAACAACAGCTCAAATGAAAAAACAAACCCCTTTCACTTCACAGCATTTGTGTATTTACTATTACACCATCTTTCTTTAAAAAAATACTTGTCCGCTGTGGGGAAAATCAATGTCTGCCCTGCCACAATTCATCTGCCACAGAGCAATGCCCAAAACAGCGAGTTCCTGAATCCATTTATGATGGAGACATCCCCAGGCATCTCCCACTTTGCTAAAGCAACGCACTCCCCTGCTCATTCAGGCACTAGTCCGATACGCAGGCCTGTTTACAACACAAACCTGACCAGCTTCAAGGAGAAAAGGAGGATGAGCAGACACATGGGCATGCACCTGGGACAGGGGCTCACTTACAGGAGTTCATTTTTGCCTGACCAAGGGCAAAACTCAATCTGGAGGAGAAAGGTCACCCACACCATGCAGAAACCCCTTCGATTTCTTTTGTTAGAAAGATTGTGCACAATCCCTAACCTAAAGGAGCTCCCCAAAGATAATCACAAGCACTGCCTCCCAAATCCCTACAATAAATAATGGTTTATATTGCCTCTCTTGCACACAAGTCTGCAACGAAAGCACAGTTTCATGTCTAACTCTGACATCTGCACTTTGGCTACAGAAGGCAACAAGGGCAGATGAGCTTGAAGATACAAAACTGCCACAATCTAAAACAAATTCTGAAAGACACAAGCCTCAGAATAAGAGTTCTGACAGGTGGTTTTTTTCAGACCATAGTGGAACCACCAGCTCTCATTTCGACTGGTGAGGGTGAGTAGAGAACTGGTATCTCTTCCTGCATGGAAGAGCTGTGCACCACTTACTGTTCCCAAGAAACTTTTGGAAGGTAAAAAGTAAGGAGCTCTATTGATTTCATTCAATGTGTATTCATGGGTGACAGTCAAGATTTTATCAAACCTTCTAGAGAAGGTATCATTTGATAATACCAGGAGCTAGAGGGAGCCAGCCTGAAAGCACACTGCACTCGTATTGCCTTTCATCAGGAGATCTTGAAGGATTTCACAAGTGCTAATTAAACTTCCCCAGACTCCTATGAGATAGAAAAGAAACGTATATACCATTTACAATACACTTAATAGAGACATGGAAAAAATAACTTGCCAAGGGTTATAAAATAAGATAGGGACAGAGCTTGGAACAGAAGACCTGAGCCTCCAAATCCCAAATGCCTGATCTAAATACATTAAAAAACATTCATCTATTCCCTACAATTGAGAGTAACTCACAATACAGAAATTCCTGTGAGTATAAAAAGTACTATGAAGGGAACATGCTTCTCACACAATTTGCATGATTTCAGCACAACATTCAATAGGCTGGTTTGTCATCAAGGAAAGCTCAAGTTAGCTAAAAAGGGCTCAGTTTCATTTTCACCTGGGAGATTGCAAAACGCAAGCACAGTGAGTCAGAGCAATTTGGTTCTCTGGGAAAACCAGAAGCAGAGAGAGTGCAGAGGGCTGCAATACACTTACTTCTAGAACAATTAATTAACAGTGAAGCATCATAAAGTACTAGGCAAAGGGAAGGCTTTGACTCATGTTCATCTCCGAATACATTTTCTTTAAGTCATTTCCCTTGTGTAATTATACATATATTACAGATAATGTTCTTGCACTCAATTTGCCTCGCTATAAAATGGCACTGTAAACATTTTCCTTCTCCTTAAGACCTTTGGAATCAAAGTTTGATCTGCAGAGAGGTATTCTGGGGAACAGCATTCAATACAACAAATAATTCATCTGCATTTACTTTCTTTTTAAAAGATTTAAGTGGAAGGAAGGGAGCAGAATGAGTCAAGGTCAAGTCCTACACAAATATCCGCTTGAATATGTGATTCCCACTTCCATTACCATGTGCTGTTTCATTACTGTGCCCTATGGACATGTACAATCAATAAACTGCAGTTTAAGTTTCCTGGCTTCTGTTTTGTCCCAAGTTCCCATAAAAGAAAAGTGGTAAGTGCATTCTATTTCTGACCAATTAACTAAGGCATCTTCTGATACAGGCAGATACCCTGAAGAATGACATCCTTTCCTTCCCGAGTAAACTAGATGCCAATGAAATCCAAGTCCATGAAGTAAAAAGCAAATTCATTAATCCCACCATGCTTCTCCCAGATTTTTGTGACCTTCCACAAGCTGCTTCTATGACACAGAATTGTTTAGGTTGGAGAAGTCCAACCTTTATCCCAGCACTACCAAGGCCACCACTAACCCATATCCCAGGTGCCACAACTACATCTGTCTTTTAAATCCCTCTAGAGACAGTGACGGCAGCCTGTTCCAATGCCTGAGCACCCTTTGGGGAAGGAATTTTTCCTCATCTCCATCTAAACCTGCCCTGGTGCAGCTTGAGGCCGTTTCCTCTTGTCCCATCCCTTGTTCCTTGGGAGCAGAGCCCAGCCCCTCCTGGCTCCATCCTCCTCTCAGGCAGTTGTAGGGAGCCATCAGGTCCCCCCTGAGCCTTCTCTTCTCCAGACTGAACCCCCCAGGTCCCTCAGCCGTTCCCCATCACATTTGTGCTCCAGGCCCTGCACCAGCTCCATTCCCTTCTCTGGCCCTGCTCCAGCACCTCAATGTCTCTCTTGTAGCGAGGGGCCCAGAGCTGAACAAGGGATGCAAGGTGTGGCCTCACCAGTGCCCAGCACAGGGGGACAGTCACTGCATTGGTCCTACTGGCCACACTATTTATGATTTTCTAGAGATTTCAAGATCTTTGGTGCACATTCTCAGCAGAGGATGCTTTAACTCACAGCAGCAGCTGACAGGCCACTGATACACTCATGGCTGGTTGGAATGAGCTCAGGTACCAGCCTTGGGAAAACAAAACCCATGAGCTGATGGCAGCCCAATAACACTAGAAAAACCCCTTTGCTAGGACTTCCCTTCTTTTACCAACAGCATGGCATAAAGACACCACAATGCTGTCTTCCCTCTATCAAACACATTTAACATTCAAATTGCGAGACAGAAAACTGACAAAAAATCCACTTAGAAAAAGCTCTGCTAAAGCATTTTTAATTCCCGTTTTTCTCTTACCTTTTTACTCTTCATAGCCCAGAGTTGTTACAGTCAAGAATTTAGAGAGGATTCCTAAATAAATCTATTCACCTTTATGGCCTGAGAACAGGAATGGATCTGCATATTTATTAAGCATATGTATCTGAGCACACAGGCACACACACCTGCTGTGGTGCCACAGTAAATTCCTACAGCATAAGACTGATGGGCATTGCATTAACACATGGGAGGAATGAATGGCCACTATATATGGCTTGAAGTGGAAAGAGCAGAGTAAGGAAAATGAATTGGAAGCCTGAGGGTATAATGGAGAAAGTTTCGAAGAAACTCTTTTTTTCTCTTTAACACTGCAGTAAATACTGAGAACAATAGAATTGAAGTTAATTTTCAACAGACATGAATTCCCTGTGTTGACTGATAAAAAACACAGTCTGTTTCCTCACCTCCTTTCTTCTTTAATGGGATTCAAATAATCAGTTATTCAATTTAATTGCAGCAGCACTGGTTGCCCCACCCAGCTTTCTAATATTACAGTTAAAATGAACAAAGCACAGGGTGACCTTAATTGCATACATGATGCTGGTTTGACTCAAACAAGAGGAGTGCGCCATGAGGCACCCGCAGTAAACACATTCATAAACAATCATGAAGCCTCAAATCCCACTTCATTACAGTCCAACTGTCTGCTCGCAGGTCAAGCCTAAGCCATAATACAGATCCTCCCAACTCTCCATGACCACCTTCCACAGGAGCCGTTTGCACAGTTCACTCTTCCAAAGTATCCGAACTTCTGCTTTTACTACTTTATCAATTCTGGGGTGACACTGTACAACAAAAGAGGCAGGGTACTGCACAGTTATACACAGACCAGCTTGTGACTGCAAAGCAGCAGACAAAAGCCCCCACCAGTATACTCATGCAGCCAAAAAGAGAAGCCCCAAACTTATTCTCCAGCTCTTACTGGTGATGGGCTTGCCTATCACAAAGGGAAGAAAAAGGTAATGTTATTAATGGCAAGAAAAATCAAGCTTTCTGACAGGTATTAAATGCCCCAGCAGAAGGCTGTCCACAAAAACCTGTATAGATTTGACTTAAAAAAAATATTACCTGGTCACATACTTTCTTCTTGCCATGGGACCTCTTGTTGTTCTATGCAGGAGGTGGATGGTACTTACTGAATGAACAGCTATGCAATATTTGGTTTTATTCTTATCCTTAACTCCATGGCCCCATGCATTATTTACTGCATGCTATGCAAACTGATCTCCACAGGGAGCATTAATCATTTCCTTTCAGAGTTCACATAGAATTCACAAACAGATATGCACTCCCCAACCCACCTCACAGCACCGCATCCAATCCTTCCCAATGTAGGGACCCAAAGAGATGAAGGAAGGATACCCATGTTAACTCCCATGTTCCCCATCTGAATCACCCAGGGATTTTCAGGATCCTTGGGAATCTCTATCAATACCACACATGGGAAACACAGCAGCACTGATTTTAGCTGCAGACAGTACTTCTAAAGCCCTTCAGGATGTTACATCCAGGGCCTCAACTCAGGCCCTCCTGGGGCAACAGCTAGTGCTCACTTAACTTAAACAACCCCACCCAGGATCATTCAGGAGCTTTTCCACAGAAATAAGACATCACTTTAACACTCCCCCTCTCTCCAACTCATACATTATGTACTTTCTTAGCACCTACATGTCATACATAGCACTTATAGCTGGAGTTTTGTCTTACTTGGGGGGGCTCTGGGGTTGTTTTGCTTTGTTTTTTTTGAAATACCATGTTCCCTGTTTGCCCCCGTGTTAGATCAAGTCTGAATACAGATTTGGGTGGGGGGAGTGGGAGGAATTTGGAAGGGGACATGAGGCAGTCATCCAAACTTAACTTCACCATAATGCTGCTCCTATTTAACAGATCTGCAACAGATAATCAGATGAATTAAAAACACAGTTGAGAAGCATTAGTATGTGTTAATAGCACTCACACTTACTATATGCTAAATACAGCATTCTCTCTTTTTCCTCCCTGTACCTCCTCCTCTTTTCCCTCTTCAGCACCACTATAAGCGATATCGAGGCAAAAAGCCTGCAGTGGATTACTTGTTTTCTGACAGAATGGAGTAGCTTTTTCCCTGTCTACACAAGGTAGTCAATTATTTTGTCCCATCTAAATTAAAATGACTCTTGCAGCAGAGTTTCCACCATTTCTTTTGGGACATAGTCCCACAATCTCATGGATGTGCAATAAGATTTTCCTAGTGCTCAAAGTAAATTATTCCCTTGTTTTAATCTCATTCTATTACTCTTGATACACATCAAGTAATTCTCCCTTCTTGCCCTTCCTTTCCTCTGAGGTGCTCTCCCTTTCACAGCTCCATTCTCAGTTACAGCTCCAGAAGCTGAATGTATTTAGAGATTGCAAATCTTTGTTCAGAAGTGAAGAAACTGCTGTCACTTGTAGGTACTCTCAATACTTTGTCACTCTCAGGAATAAGATGATCTCCAGGGCTGAGGGGAATATTCCAGACAGGAAAAAATCCCAGACACACGCTTCTTTAAACCACATACACAGCAGGTGGCACATTCTGCCTTCGGTGTACTTGCCTCTTCCCAAATTCATATTCAGTTGCATGCAAATATGCTGTCAATTGTCAGCCCTCTCAAAATCTCAGCATTAATCACTCCCAGATTTCTCTCATCCACTCAAAATAACTCCGTATCTATTTACCCTGGATCTGTATTGCAATACTTCCCAAGACTGGTGCCGAGTTTCTGCCTGGGATTCTTAATTCCAGCATTACTTCTCCAATTTGCAGGGTTTTAAAGTTCACCTGCTCTAAGAAAATAACTTACAAAATAATTACTTCTGAATTTCTCCTGAATTTTAATAGCAATTGTATCTGAAGTCTGATTGTGAGGAATAATCTTTCTGCCAACACTTGCACTATGAGGAAGCAAGTTACAGGTTAATTATATGATCCAAGCACTCATTCTATATTCTCCTTGGAAATTCTGACATGAATTACGCTTGGCAAGCAGGATACACTCCAAGCTTTGTCTTGTATTGATAATGCTTTTGCTGTTGCCTGCATGCTCAGGGTCCCAAACACCTGCAAGTCACCCTCAAGTCAGTAACCACTGGGAGTTATACTGAATGACACAAGGAAGTTCAGTACTTCTGTCAATTAAACTCTCATTTCCTCAGCATTATTTTAGCAACAGCATCAGCAGAGAGCACTGGGGGAAGGTGGGGGAAATAGCTCTTTTCTGCTTTTTAACCATGCTCTTCATATCAACACAGGTATAAGGAAGCACTGGAAGGAAGAGAAAGCCTCTTAAAAAGGGAGTGATTTAACATAGACAACTGCCAAGTGACCTTCAAACGCCACCAAGACTTTGCTCCAAAACATGTCTTCTCAGCCATTTGGCGAACTAATTTTTGTATTATTGCTAGAAAAGCATCGAAGTGCAAGAGTAAACCAGCTGTCCTAATGCAGCTATGCTCTGTGCGCTAATTCTTTACACCAAGCATGCACAGAAACGTTAACAAGCACGTTAGAAACTTTGGCACGTGGAACAGCTCTATAATAAAAGATGCAAAGATGGGAGTTTACTTTAAAAGGGTTATTTTTGCTTGGTAGGTTCATTTAAGGACAATTAATTATACTTTCTTATTTTTACAGGCTCTGGCCTTGGCAGTCTCCAGGGTTATTCCTGTGCCAGCAGAGGCAGCATGTTTGTTTATTACCAAGCTTCCCACTTCCCTGATTACTGCTATCACGTGCTGGTATCTGTTAGTACATACACCATCTCCCCGTTTTTAATCATAAAAACACATTGACTGTTTGCCTAAGAGACCCTACTGCTGACAAAACTCATTTATTCAGGAAGCCGGAAGGGTGTTACCACCAGTTTCATTGTAGGAACCCCTTTAAAATGCCCACATATCAGACTCCCTACAGAATTTATTGAAACCTATTATTTTATACTAGATTCTATGGATTTTTTTTTGCCCCAGTTCATGCTGAAATGCTTGAATCTCAAGAACTGCAGGGGAACTGCTTGGTTTAGAACAGCTATTTTCCTACAAATCGATTTTCAGATCACATTTGTGGAAACTTTTCAACTGGTCCTGGATTTAATGAAATCATTTTTTTTCCACTTCCTTCTCCCACCAAAATTAAACAGCAGGTCCAATTCAAGTAGGCAGCATCCAAACAGTCAGCAGCATCCCTGGCAATAACTATATATACTCCTTGCATGCAGGAGTAACATGAAAGAACTGTCTGACTGCTGACAAAGAACCCAGGCACTGCTATCTCCTCACCTGCCTTTTGCAGACAGGACACCATGGGGCATCTCTGAGAGATCCATTTGCCCTAAAGGGAGTAAGTCAGGGCTGACAACCAACAGCCAGACCACAGGAGCACTGAGAGCTGGAAGCCACCAATCTGAAAGTCAAATTTAACAGAAGATGACATCTTGTTTAGCCAGATCCAGCAATGCAACAAAAGGTCTGCAGCAGACTTACACTGAAGTTGAAAATACAATTTTTTGAAGGGAAGGAGCAAAGATGAGGAATTGGCATTAGGTTGCTGATGAAAGCAACAACTTCCAGACATTTGTGTTTGGCTACTGCCCATCACATCTGGGCTGCTGGCATAGGCTCTGCACCAACCCCAGCGATACACCAAGGTACCCAGACGTAGTTGCTATCCTAATTATAGAATGGTTTCTGTTGGAAGCCACCTTAAATCTCCTCCAGTTCCAAGCCCTGCCACGGGCAGGGACACCTTCCACTAGAGCAGCTTGCTCCAAGCCCCTGTGTCCAACCTGGCCTTGAACACTGCCAGGGATGGGGCAGCCACAGCTTCTCTGGGCACCCTGTGCCAGCACCTCAGCACCCTCACAGGGAAGAAATGTTGAGCTACTCTGGTACAGACGGGGATGATGATCTTGTTTTTCAGAGGGCAAATGCACCAAAGTCTTCTCTTTTCTCACTCTTGTTCTTTTTCCATTACCAAAATAAACAATGTGCAACTGTAGTGTGAACACAGGAACAGATCTCTGATGTATCATTTGAGCTACAGTAACAACAGATACGAATCTTGTACTTCTCTAAGCAAACCTTGAATGGGCTGCTAGTAAAAGCAAAATATCCGTATCAGCTTGGCTTGTGAAGAGATGTGATCAACCAGTTTGAGAAAACATCATTGTAAAATTAAGGGTTGACAGTAACACCTCAACTCGGCAGCCAGCATTTCAGCCTAAGGACCAAAATTTGCAGTCCTGAGCTCTGCAGCAATAACTTTGGTTGACAGTTAACTTGCAAGAAGGGAGACGACAATCTGATGGCAGTGCCAGCCATCCTCCCAGCCTGCAAGCATCAGGAACAGCAGCCAATTTCTGAGCTTTATTTCATGTCAGCTTCCTCACTCTTTCTAGCCTGTCAGGCTCCTCTTACCTTTCATATTTCTTTTCTTACTTGCTCCCTTCCTCTTCCTACTGCTATAATCTCATCATACCGCCCTCCCATCCCCTTCCCTGTAACTAACCCCCCACCCAAACATGCCAGCATCTTGTCAGCTGCCACCCTTGCTGCTTGGCTGTGATGCTGCTCCCTTTTCTTCTGCTATTTCTCTCTCGTACAACTGCAAGATAAAAATGATCTTCAGGGTACAAAAATGAGTCATTTGTGCCTCTGAAGCACTTAACACAGTTGGCTCCTCAGATATTTCAAAGTTACTATACAATAAAGCAATCACTTCGGGTTTAATAAACAATAAAGAGGAAAAAAAGGACTTTCTATTAAAGATGCTCACTAGGAAAGATGACTTGATACAGTTACAGGCTGACAATTGCCCATCAAGTCCAGAATGAGAGTGAATGTAAGCTTACATACACACCCAACCTAAAGGCTGGAGAAAGCAGGTCCCCTGCTAGAACAGAAATGCAGGTACGCACACCTCTTGCAAAGAGATGGAGCTGCATGGAAAACACTAGAAATAGCTTATGAATGTTTGTATCTGTGCTTTTCACTTCTTAGGAACTGAAAAGAGAGAGACACCAACCAGTGCAGCCAAGTGTGGAACTGCTTGGTTTGTTGTGGGGAGGGCTGGGTTGGTTGGGGGTTTTGCTTGGTTGGGTTTTTGTCTAAAACACACTTCTTACAGTCACACACCTCTGAAAAAGTATCAAAATGTGAAATATCTTGCCAAGAAACAACTGACTGTGGAAGAAAGGCATTACACTGGCACTTTCATCAACAACTGTTTCTATTAAAGCACTGAATTCACACCTAGAAATGCTGCTAGCACATAAATGGGTGTGCATTGACAGAAAATCCCTGTTCTGGAGAAATGAACCATCAAGTGCAGCAGCTTCCCATCTTGCTGACAGAAGTGCTCTTCTGCTTATCCAGCAAGTATTGCTGCAATTCCAGTAAGTTTCTAAAGGAAGGAAGACCCACCTATAGAGCAGCTAAATTGCTTTAACTCCCTCCTCACACCCCTGCTTCCCCGTCATGCCCTGCTTCTACCAGCTGGGCACAACCGTGTCATATGCTTTCTGTCAAGGCATAGTTTTACCAGCTTCAGTATCTTTTCAAATAAACAGAATATAGCACCAAGACCACTCTCATCCCTGTGCTTTCTCATTAAATAAAGAACCTGAAAGCAACACTTCACACAAAAGTTGTCTTTGCTTATTTTGGCCTCCCCCACCTCCGTTATTGGGGGGCTGAGTTTTGAGCTGATACTAAGGGAATGAAGGTTCACACAGACACACAGATTAAGATCATTTCAGTAACAGCAACAAATTCAGCAGTACTGAAGTCAAAAGCACATTTCTAGATCATCCCCAGTACAGGACGAAGCCCTACTTCTGCTTAAGCAGGGCATAATGATGTTTTCTTCAAACACAAAGAGAGAGGGATTGACCCTCTCACATTAAAAAAATAGATAAACCATGGATTAAGTTGTAACACTCTTTATGTTGTTGTTCTTTACAACATCACAGACAAGTATTGAAGCAGCCCTCTTGTGCTCAATGCACAGTTGAATTAGCAGCCAAGAGCTGCTTCCCAGTGATTTAACAGAGTCATTACCCAGGAATGAAGCTAAGACTGACAAGGATTGTACGTGATAAAAAGAAATGTGGTAAAAATCCACTTCCTCTGTTAGATTGGCTCTGAAGATGTTTCAGCTAACAAAACATGAGATATGGGTTACTTTGAGCATTGCCACTACGAAGGAAGCAGCACAGCTGTATAGAGGTTTGCATAACTACAGGTTGCTCAGGCTGCAGCACTGATCTGTGCCCACCCATCAGCAGCAGCTGTCAAACCCCACAACCCTTCTGCAGGATGAGCTCAAAAACACTAAGGCACAAGAGCCAGGTCCCATCCTCCCAAAATTCATAAGCAGCTCAATCATTCTTAACTCCATGAGCTGCGCCACAAACACAGCAGAACTCGCCAAATTGGCTTGAATTTCCAAGCCCACGGTCACAGAGAGATCTCTCTGGAGAAAGGAAGAAACCAAGCTACTGGCCTTGGATTGATTTACAAGCACTAGTTAAAAGAAGAAACCCAGAGGAGACCAAGCACTACGTAGGTTCACTCTTCCTGGGGTTTCTTGCCCTGTTTACCAGCTCTGCTCACAGGTGGATATTGCACTCCCCAGAATTACATCAGCTTTAACTGTGGCACTAAGTAATGGTTGGAGTCTTCTTTCTTCAAAGGTCCTTGTTTTCTTTAACTGACTTTGTAGCATTTTCTTCTGGGACAGTCAGTGCCCTACCATCCAGCATGCAAAGCATCCGACATCTCTGAACAGTGCTAAGATAGATGGGATGTATTTTTTGGATATTAAAAAACAAGTGTGTCTGATTAAATGATATATAGTCTGATTAAGACATAGTAATTGCCTCCTCTACCATGAAGATATATGATCTTTAGAGTGTGCAATAATGAACACTAGAAGCAAATGCTTGTTTTGCAATTACGAGCGTACAGACAGGGCAAGTTTGAAACAAGTTCTTATCGATGCCATCAATAGCAGTCGCCTTCGTGTGGCTGCTCTGGCATACGTAGAGTTGCTCTGTCCTCTGAGTCTGCCTGGAAGGAGCAGAGTGGTGGGAGGCAAGTGGCATTCAAAAGTAAAAGGCAATACAAGACTAGAAAGGTGACAGGTCAAGAGATGGGTAAGGATTTACCACAACAAAAAAAAAAAAAGGAGAATATCATCCAAATGAAATTATACCCAGGTAGTGCTAACCAGCACAGCAGGAGAACACCATCAGAAGGAAAATTAGAATCCTAGAAATCCCAGCCTGGTTTGTGTTGGAAGAGACCTTAAAGCTCATCCAGTTCCAACCCCTGCCACGGGCAGGGACCCCTTCCACTAGAGCAGCTTGCTCCAAGCCCCTGTGTCCAACCTGCCCTTGAACACTGCCAGGGATGGGGCAGCCACAGCTTCTCTGGGCACCCTGTGCCAGCGCCTCAGCACCCTCACAGGGAAGAGCTTCTGCCTAAGAGCTCATCTCAATCTTCCCCCTCTGGCAGGTTAAAGCCATTCTCCTTGTCCTATCCCTACATGCCCTTATGTTTCCTTAGAGAACTAGGAAACATGAGTGGTACCAGTAAAAAAAAAGTGACTTGGGCTTAAGTATCACAGTATCACAGTATGCCGGAGATTGGAAGGGACCTCAAAAGATCATCTAGTCCAATCCCCCTGCCAGAGCAGGAACACCTAGATAAGTAAGCCAATACCACTCCATGAAAAGTTCAAGAAATACCATAAGAAGTCCAGCATATTCTTTTCCAAGAATGACACCACAGAGTCAACAAATGTCAACTCACAAGCCATGATTTGTGCTACTGGGGCAATGGGAAACACAGGTTTCTTGCATTGCAGCAGGAAATCTGGGCTACAGCTTGGCTCAGTTTACAACAGCAGGTGACCTCTAGACGCTGCTGCTGTTTAGAATATCTGCCAGAAAAGCCTCATCTATGAACATACCTCCAAGCACATTTTAGAAGCTTCATTACATGTTTTATCTATGCGTTACCAGACACTGAGGAAATAGACTGAAGCAGTTTCCATACAAAATTAAGAAGTCTCTAAAGGACATAGGCTTTATATAGCAATACTCACACACACTCCTGCTGCTCATCACCCAAACATCATAAGAGTTTTTATGAATGTTAACTAGGCTTCAGTATTTCTATGGCAAACCAGATAAGTATCATCACTCTTATTGCTCAGATCAGTGAGCAAACCCATATATACCTCAAGCAGATATTGGCAGGTGGATTTTGGATGACTTCTGCCGTTTTCTTTTTTTTTTAATTAGGGCTATATTAAATCAGTCACAAATTTACTCAGTGCCAAAATATTTAAGCTCCAGTGCTAACGTTGCACACCTCTGCATTCTGCATGCAGCACTTTCCATTCAAGCAAAGAATAAAACCTGCCAATACACTTTTACCTCATTTATAAAATTATAATGAAAATTACCACAGGCGTAAAACAACTATTATGATAAATAATGAGCTTTAAAAAAACCCCATACACATAGAGACACTGATCCTTCTATGCTGAATGTTATTCAAAAGGAGAATTGTCAGCACAGTGCTCAACAGATCGATTTATTTCCCTTTCTGCTCCCCACTTAACTGGATTTTATGTACAAAAGTAATTGTTCCTATAAGAACCAACCCATGTCCATATCTTTTGAGGTTCAAAGCCTCAGACCTACATCTTTGCCACTATTTGGGTTTCCATGGTAACAGATGATGGTGCCTTCTAAAAAGAAATACTATCATATTCTGCAATAAGTGTCCCAAATCATTCCCATAATATAAATGAAAGCCAGAGCATATGGGCCTGCACAGAGGGCGTAACAGACTAAAATAGGACAATTAAACAGGGAAAGCAGTGGTGAGAGACTTTCAGAAGGGTGGATGGTAAAAACAGGGCTCTGAAATGCAGCGAGAAGAGAATATCACTCAAAGAGTTACAAATGCCTTTATACACACCGTGACCTTTCCTTGCCACTGTGGAAACAGGCACTTTCACAATATCACCTTTTTAATATTAATTGTTTATGTGCTAGAAAACAAATCAAGCAGCCAGGAGTGAAAAATAAAGTGGGATTGTAGCGCTAACAGCTCCCCAGAGGGAGTGAAAAGTGATTATTGAGTTAAATGGCTGCATTGTTAACAGTTGCCACACAGAGTAGCTTGCTGAGGGAGATCCCGTTTTTCATTGCCAATTTACTGACAGCAAAATCTGCGAGTAAATGAACTCCAAGGAAATTAATTCACCTTCCCCCAAAAATTCCCTCCCCGCCTGCTCCCCTTTCATCTTCTTTCTTCCCTAGACAAACCGTGTGTAACAAGCTAGTGGTTTGCCGCAACTTTAAGATGTGGCAGCTCTACTTGAAAGCAGCCAGCTACATGTCTATCTAAACACCCAGGAGCATCCACAGTGAAACTAGGAGCAATACAGGGGGGAAATAAAGCAAACACTGGCATCAGAAGAAAACCAAGTGTCAAAGTAAGCCAGTGTTCAGGTGAACAGACCCAATGTAAACCCACTGTCCTACTTTCCCCCCAAATGCTTTCTCACAGCTGCGCATGACTTTAATCTCTCTATTCTCCACTCTGTTGTGCTAAAAACACACACAAACCAGACAGCCACTGCAAGAATATCCCACAAATCTGGGGGGGGGGGGGGGAGAAAAAATGCACATGTGCTTTAAGGAAAAAACTTCCCCATAAAGCAAAGTTCCTTAGTTTGTGAAACCTTGATAGAACTGGCAATTGCTAGAGCTAACTGGTGTTATTTCTGTCTCTTCTATGGGATAGCGGAGGAATTAGATTAGTAGCTGACCCTAAAGCTAACAAAAAGTGTAGAACCTCAAAAGCATATCTCCAGTTACAAATAAATACAGCGACTGCAGGCACCGGAAAGTAATTGCTGGGGAGGAGAGTTGGAAATCGAGCAGTACAGAAATCACAAGGAAATAACCTTTAACCAGCTCCCTCAGTGTGAAACCAGGTATTCCTGAACAAAGCCCTCGGCGTTCTGCTGTCACTGTGTAGCATTCCTAATTTTATATGCCGTGGATAATATGAAGAAGCAGCAGCATCAGCTGTGCAAGCTGGGTCAGAATAGAATACCACGTTGTCTTGACTTGTGTCTTTCCTACTTCTTAGCTCACTACCATGTAAGAAAATAAATCCGAAAACTCAGCCAACTTCTCGCACAGCGATTTTTTGGGATGTTTAACAAAAGGTTGCTGAATAAACGCATTAAGCTTTGAAAAAGAATCGGACGGGAGCTATTTGCATCCTAATAGTTATGGAGACAGCACCACCCCATGGAAGATGCGAAAAGGCACAGGTGGCAGTAGCGAGTCTCCAAACTTCAGTGAAATGTTACAGACAACGCGCATCTGAAAAACTTTGCTTTTCACCATAAAAATATCAGCTCTATGGACAGAGACCAGACCACGACACTTCACGCCACTCAATACAGTCTAAGAGGAGCAAACTTTCTTTTATAGTCAATAAGAGCAGCTCAGAAAACATTTTTTCAAATGAGCTCCTCTCTGAATGGTAAACAGTGCACTCAAATAGGGGGTAGGAGGCAATAAGAACTAGGAAACCTCGCGGTCACTATTCCCACTGAATAGATGATTCAAACAGAATATTTCATGGCTATATATAAATAATGACAACATCTGGCCAATCCTTCAATGTGCATGTGTTTAGCCCAAACGGCTCATACTGCATCTGAGGGCAGTAACAATGGAAAGTGGGTTTTACTCCCTTAAAGTTTGGTATTTTCACAGGACACTCTTCTTTCTAAGCATCTGGGTAAATGAGTCATCAAAAGGCAAAGATCTAATATCAACTGGTATGGCAAATGTCAAGAACATGAACATACAGCTGGAAGAGAGAAAAAAACATAGCTCCGCATATTGCTTACTCAACGAAGCAGCTATCGAACTAGGTTAGATTTCCCAGCCTTTCTAATAAATCTGGGGATCTGTGCAGTTGCCTAGCAATGTAGACAAGATACCAAGGGGGTGTCACACCGGGCAGGATTGATGACAGCAGCTACTTCACCGAGCTGAGCCTCCCGGAGCCCTTCGCACACCCGCTGGCTTTAGAGCCAGGCTGGACCCAATGGGGGTTACACGAGCTCCGGCTGCCCTGCATCTACGACCCTCGGCACTATTTCTGTCTTAAAGAAGCAAGACGAAGTCATTTGAGCTGTCTCAGTCTTAATTAAGAAAAATCTTTTGCTGTTTGAGAGCATCTAAACTTAGTTTCCAACCTCCAACATGCCCGAGCCACAAGCACTGAGATTTATTCCTAGCAATGCTGGACAGGGAATTTTTACTTGTCATAGATATAGGTGCAAAAAAAAAAATGATTTAAATAAAAAATGAAAAAAAAAAGAAAAAAATAACTTTGAAAAGCTTAATACATGAAGTCAGGAGAGAAGAAAGTTACAACTAATTTTTTCACGTAAAGAAAAAGCTGCAGTGAGAAAATTAATGGCATATTACAAAAGCCAAGTGAAAAACAAGACAACGCATATCTTTGGTACAAAATAGCACAAAAGGAGAAAAAGAGCTCTATAAGCACCTGTTATCTTCAAGTAATTCAACCTATGCCTAAAGAAACTCGCAGGAGAGTGAAAATAGCCGGCTACTATTACTGTCCACATGCCAGAAGAGAAGAGTATTCCTCAGCAGAGTGACAGAGAAAGTGCCAACTAGGAAGGGGCCGGTCCAAGTAGCTGAGCCCACCGAGAAAGTTACTTGAGCTGCGAGATACAAGGGGAGAAAAAGCTGCCGCTAAACTTGTGAAAACAGCCCCGAGCCCCTTCGCCTGGCTGGAGGAAGAGAGGCAGCGGCTCCTCCGAGCTGCCCATCCCCGGGAGCTGACTGCCTCGGAAAGCCTCTTCACCACAGAGAGGGCTCAGCGGTGGTCAGTCCAAGCACAAAGGCGCTGCTTTCACCTCCAATCGCATCAATATCCCGCGGACCGGGCCCCCCACCCGCCGCTGCCCGCAGCCCTGTGGAGTCAGCACCAGAAACCCCCGGGCTCCGGGGACCGACTCCCAGGGCGACCGGTCCTTCCCCCGCCGCCTTCCCGAGCCGTTCTCGCACCGCCCTGCCTGCCCCGGGGCTCCCCGCAAGCCCGGGGGACGGGATCGCTGCCGTCCCCGGGGCCGCACGCCCCGCCGCGGGGGATGCACCCGGGGAGCCGGTCAGTCCGCGCGGCGGCACTCACCTGCGAAAACCTGTCCGTGCGCCTTGGGCAAGAGCTGCAGGAGGAAGAGGATCGCAGCGGCGCTGGTCATCCTTCCCCGGAGTTCAGCTGCCCCCCGCGCTGCTGCGCTGCCTCTGCCTGCCCGCCAACATCGCCCGCATCGGCGGCGCGGAGCCGCGGCGCTGCTCGGAGGAGCCGCCGAAGTGGCGGCGCAGGGAGCGGGCGGGAGGCGGGAGGCAGCGAGCCCCCCCTCACCAAGCCCAGAACTGGCCGCGCCCGCGCTAAGCCGGCCCCGCCGCCCCACTACGGTGAGGGGCGCGACCCAACCCTCCCGCGGGTTAAAAGGCTTCTGCAGGGCTGGGGTGTGGGTGTGTGTGTGTGTTAATTCCTAATCAAGCCCAGCTGCGCACACCGGAGTCTCCCACCGGCGGCAGCTGGAGCACAGCGCCGTGGCAGGCAGTGCCGGCTCCCTGCTCCTGCCCTGCTTCCAGCGGGAATGGGGAGTGAACGAGGAGAACTGCGTTAACCGGAGGAAGGGGAGTGCGGCTGAGCCCGGGGATGAGGATGGGAATAGGAACGGGAAGGAAAGAGGAGAAGCCACCCTCTGCTAGAACCCGGCGGTGGGAAACGGTGGGCTCCGAGGGTCCTTTGTGCGAGCGGCGGTTGGGAACAGCGGGAGGCGGTTGCAGCTGAAAATACTCATTGTCATGATTATTCACTTTACTTTCGAGTTAACTGCTAAATACCTCATCGCGCACCGCTGCGCACCGAGGCTTTATACACAGGTGAAGGCACAAGCTTGAACAAACCCCTAATAATTGCTTATTGCACGGGCAAGTTCTTCACCCAAACAGCGTGCCCCTCGTAAGAGAAAAAGAAGCACAAAGTAGATGAATCAATACCGATAAGCCACCTGAGCTCGGATTTGCATACTGGAAGGAAGTGGATGAATACCCGGCTAAAGCATCCGTGTAACCACCAGCACCACTGGGGGATGTTAGCACCCCAGCTCGCAACAGAAATGCCAGAGGTGCCGGGCACGAGTAATTCACGTTTCCCAGCACACCGCTTTCCCGTTACACCCAGAGCTGCTGCCGCCCGCGTCCCAGCTCCCTTTCCCTCTCAGCCCTGGCCAGGAGCAGCCCGCAGGGGGGGGTGTTGTACCGGCGGTGGCCCCGCTCTCGCACGGAGCCTCCCGAGCGCTGGAACCTGGCCCAGCGCACGGGCTCTCACCAGCACGAAGAGCTCTCTCGTCCCAGTGAGTTATCCTAATCCTGGCCCTGTCCCAAACCAGGGCAGGAACTAGGCCGTTAACACCGAATTGTACTTAAAACTACTGGTGTGTATTTAACGTGAGAGCTCCGGACACTTAAAAGTCACACGGGAAGGTTGAAGATTATTTCCTTCATACTTGTTTGAGCAAGTCCAGAGGAGGCCATGGAGATGCTGTGAGGCTGGAGCAGCTCTGCTCTGGAGCCAGGCTGAGAGAGCTGGGCTGGGTCAGCCTGGAGAAGAGAAGGCTCCTGAAGGGGAGACCTGAGAGCAGCTCCAGTGCCTGAAGGGGCTGCAGGAAAGCTGGAGAGGGGCTTGGGACAAGGGCCTGTAGGGACAGGCCAAGGGGAATGGCTTTAACCTGCCAGAGGGGAGACTGAGATGAGCTCTTAGGCAGAAGCTCTTCCCTGTGAGGGTGCTGAGGCGCTGGCACAGGGTGCCCAGAGGAGCTGTGGCTGCCCCATCCCTGGCAGTGTTCAAGGCCAGGTTGGACACAGGGGCTTGGAGCAAGCTGCTCTAGTGGAAGGTGTCCCTGCCCGTGGCGCAGATTGGAACAGGATGAACTTTAAGGTCCCTTCAACCCAAACCATTCTGGGATTCTTTTAGGGCTCAGTTCAGGGCCCATCCTGACAGACTCTCTTGCCTGAGACAGATCTCGCCTTGGTGAAGGAACCCATTGGAAGCACTGTGCCCTCTCCTGCACAGTTGCAAGGTCGAGTGAGGTTCTGGGGCTGAGCCATGGCATCCTGAGTGTAGGAGGGAGACAGAGCACTCAGCTGGAAGTTCAGGGAGGGTGCTTGCTTGCCAACACCAAGCACAGGTCTAGCTGCCCCCTGACGAGCTCACTTTCAATGACCAGAAAGGACTGTGGTCATTGATGAGGCTTGTGGTTTTAGCATTGGAGCACCAAGTTTGGCATTTTGAAATCACCATTGAAGAGCTTCACATTGCATCATTTGTCCGGTGAAGTGCAAGCATTACCTTGCTAGCCAATGGAGACAACCTCAGTTTGCAACTGATACTCTCCCCTCAGAAGTATTCAGCACCCCTACCCAGAGCTGAGGTTCAGAGGTCCACATATCTCACTCAAAACCAGATCTCCCCCAGTCCAAAAAAGCCTTCCAACAACCAAAGTGTGCTCCTTTCTTTCGGCATTAGCATCACCAATACGATTATGACATGCTGCTATCTTTTGTTGAGCATAAGGATGATCATGAACAAGCATACAGTTGGAAATAAAGGGCAAGCAGAGAACAGAACAGCAAAAAGAAAGAAAATACCACTAAATACTCTTCTGGGTAGTAGAAAGGATCCAGCCCTCACAGTAGGCATAGTCAGAAACTGCTGGAATATTCTTTCATATCAAGTCAAATGCTTGGACAATAAGACCAGAGTCTTGAAACACAGAGATGTTGCTGGTAAGAAGCAAAGCAAATGGCAGCAAAGAACAAGCTGTAAAAAATGAACCTGAAATCACCAGCTGTTTCCATAAAAACTAAATGGGAAGTAACAACAGCAAGTCTGGAATTTGTGTTCAGAATGACAAAAAATTGATAAACTAAGTGATTTCCTGAGATGCAAGCTGCTGAGGGAGTGGAAAGCAGAGAAGCTTAGTACTTCTCCCAAGGAAAGGTGTCAAACTAAGAAAAAGCATCATAATACTTACGGAGACAGCACCATAAGCAAGGTGAAGAAAGGCAGAAGATCCTTACCTCTAACTAGATAAAGCAGAAAAAAAGTTAGAAATAAGCAATCTACAAGAGTCTGGAAAAAAGACTGATCAGAAGAGACAATTATGCCCTAGATATCAAATAGTGTGAAGCCACATACTAGGCTGAACTAAATCAGGCTGTAAAGCCTTATAAAGGATTGCCTGAGCTAAAAACCATTTTCTTGGGAGAGAGGAAAGCAAAGAATGAGATAAGATACAGGATGACTGCAGCGAGGACAGGATAAGCTAAAATTAGGCGATATTAGACAAAAAACCCAAACCCTGAAGTGAGTATTTCAGTTAACGGCAGCACTGAGCTGGTAATAATCTTAAGTGCTGAACAACAAGCACAGTATGAACTCTGGAGCCACTTATCTTCCCACAGTGTGCAAGACCTTTAGTAGAATAAACTATGGAGGAATAAGGATGTAGAGCTAAACAACAAAAAAAAAAAAAAGTTTAAAGTACAGTGTGGATATTCCGATGGAAATTGGGCAGATCCAACCTTAAAAAGACCACCCCAAAGCAGCACCGCACAACACAGGCTGTTTTGTAAATGAAACGAATATGATCAGGTCACATCTATCAACGTTTTCCCAGATCTTCCAATTGAATGGCACCCAGGAAAACAGGCAGTATTGCAGAAAGCACATGCAGCAGTGAACTGCCCTAAAAGAGAAAGGGACCAAGGCTGGGCAAGCAGAGATCACAGAGATGCGAATGTAATGGTAAGGTACTTCTAGAGCCACCTTAAAGTTCAAACCTTTACATTAATACCATGGGTTGACTTCTAAGGGAATGTACTGATGGCAAAGTCATAGATGTTTGTAACACAAGAGGATCAAAATAGTCTTCCAGAGAACATCATCATCTTTGAGAATTGAATGGATGATGGTTGGATGAAATGCAACTATGACAAAAAGTTGTATCACTGGAGAAGGACAGTGAGAAAACATGTGTATTATGTATTAGTTCAAAATAAACAGACATACCATCAGTATAACTCACTGACAGTCAAGGGAACCTCTGAAATTCAAACAGAGCCATAAGATTGGTTCAGTGATAAACCACCAAGAAAGATACAGACAAGCCATGCTCCCAGACTCTTGGCACTAACCAAGCAGTTAACACTGTATCACAGAATCATAGAATGGTATGATTCATAGGATGTGCTTTTATATATTCTGTGGCCTTTGAGCTAGCACAAGAATTAAAACCCCTACAAAATGGAACAAATTGGATGAAGCCTTGGGTGGCATGGTTTAGTGTGAGGTGTTGGCAGGGGGATTGGAACTGGATGATCTTAAGGTCCTTTCCAACCCTAACTATTCTATGATCCTAAAATGGGCTTGCTAGATCTCTATGTTTCTGGGCTAATGTTTCTAATAATAATTATTATTATTATTATTTGAATTATTACTATTATTATTATTATTTGAATTGTTGTTATTATATATTATTATATGCCCCACCCCTGGTAGTGTTCAAGGCCAGGGCCACTGGTACTTGGAGTAACCTGGTCTAGTAGAAGGTGTCCCTGCCCATGGAAGGGTGTTGGAACGAGATGAACATTAAGGACCCTTCCAGCACAAACCAGTCTGGGGTTCTCTGATTCTATTTATAAAGACGGCAAAAGAATAGTTCTACATCTGACCTCATCCGGGTGTGTATCATCAGCTACGTTATTTTGCTGCTACTAATAACTCCAGCAAGGTCTCAAGTGGCTTAAACAAGAAAACATTAACATAAGTTCTGAAGTTTTCTTGAGCTTGCGGCTGTAGGCTTCTTGACTCCAAAAATCTTTTCCTTCACTTCAGTGAGAGAAAAATTAATTAATTTTTATTTTCTATAATTATTTTACTTTAAAAATTAATTACTTTTTAAGGAGAAAATTTAATTCTTAGTTTTACTCAACCACAAGCGCCACTGGAAAGCAAAGTGCCAAACAACTGGGGGCACTGTCACATCATGGCACCAGATGCATTAAACCAAGGAAAGCTGTTAAAAGAAAAATGGACTCATGCTCATGGACTTGACTCAACATGTATGTTTTTGAAGTGTCTAGCGAGCAAGTCAGTCTGCTGCCAGGCTTGAAGAGAAACATGTAGGAACCCATCTTTTTGCAGCTCTACAGGCTTCTTTGGTGGTGCATAGGTCACCAAAACACAACTGCTACTCAACTACCTGGGTATAAGGAGATTCCTAGAGATACAGGAGAAACTTTGCTCCATGTACACAGGAACACACACCCAATAGGTGCATAAAGAGAACGTCATACTTAAGAAGTTTGGTACACACCAAGATCAGCCTGATCCAATAGTGAGACTATTTTTTCTCACTCGAGTCAAGCAGTATTTATTACTAATAAATACACAGTTTGCAGCTTTTGTTACAGAACTACTCAATATGGAGCATCTTCCTTAAAATTAGTCAGCAGGATTCATGGGGAAAGTTGTAGGTAAAGTTTCCATTTCTTTATATTGTGAACCCAGTATTCTTATTGGGTCTAGAACGTGACCTGTTAAGTTTTTTGTTGTCACAGGTGGGCAGAGGCGAGTCAAAGAAAGGAAACTTAACACCCCGTGCCATTCTCCTGATACCACTTGCACCTTCATTCTTCTGCCTTCTAGATTTTTATTACAAATAAAATTGTGTCATAGAATCCCAGACTGGTTTGTGTTGGAAGGGACCTTAAAGCTCATCCAGCTCCAACCCCTGCCACGGGCAGGGACACCTTCCACTAGAGCAGCTTGCTCCAAGCCCCTGTGTCCAACCTGGCCTTGAGCACTGCCAGGGATGGGGCAGCCACAGCTTCTCTGGGCACCCTGTGCCAGTGTCTCACCCATATTTACATACGTACATGTGCAAATACAGATACTCCATGCCCAGAGAAAAGAGAAACCTATACCATGGCTGTGCATCACCTTGAATACTGAGGAATTCATGCAGGCCAACTCACTGAACATTAGGGAGAAGATGTCTGCCCAGTTACCTGTACCCTTTAAGTGGTACCTTCCCTGTTTTTCCACTCCCACCACGTTATCAGCACGCTTGCAGATAACTGGGTGTGCAAATAGAGATACCAGCTGCTTTTTTTAGTCCAGTTAGAGGCTGAAATCACTAATCAATGTCAGACACATTGGCATTGATCTCTTACGCATCGTTCTTGTTAAGGTTTTCCTTTCTGAAGATAAAAAAAAGCTAACTAGCAGCCACCAATTGTTTGGAAATCCAAGTTCCCCTTTGCACACAAACACAATGAGTCTTTCTGGGAAGTGCCTAGAAGGCCTGGATCTAGCAGTTTATCTCACTGACGCTGTATCATGGAAAAGCAATATATTAATACTGTGGGCAGACGCAAGCAAGTAGAGAGGTACAGCAAGGCAACAACACTGAAGTAGTCTGAAAATGTCAAACAGGCCAACAGTTCTTCTCCATTAGCAGTGAATTTTGAACTTGAAGTCTTCATCTTCCCATATAATAGGATAAGGGTCAGATTACTCTTGTAAGTGTCCTTCTAAAACAAAGCACAATTCTTCATGGCTGTAATTTAATTTATAGTTAAAATTAATGACACTTCAGAGACAGCTCTAATACACAATATTAATTTTGCCTGTCTGTACCTTACTGTATGTTGTGCTTCTTTGAAAAGGCTGAACAGCAGAAGAGTCACTGCCTGGCTCTTTATGCCTGCCGCTGACTTGAGGTGGATGAAACCCTGGCCTGGGAGAGGGGGATATTCCCTTTGGAAAACACCTGAACCTGCTCAGAGTGGGGAAAACGCCTCATGTGCATGTGGAGATGGCAGGGACAGAAAAATCAGAGCCAGTCAAAGGCAGCCTGCATCAGCACCACAGCCAGGGAGACTGCAGGGAAGAGCAGCAGCCAGGCCTTGAAGGGAATAAAAAGAGAAGCTCTTCCCAAGCACCCAGAATAGATGCTGCAGCGTTTGCAGGAAGCCACCGTGTTGTCTGATGAAAGCAAACCTGAAGGACAAGGCTGACTCTGAAGGACCAAATTGGGCAGGGGGATGCTTGCTTAGCCAACCTTTTATTTGTATTCAGTATTTTCCAGATCACTCTGAGCTTTTACTGTTTGAGAAAGCTGGCCATTCCAGCAGTGCTGGCTCTAACTGATTTTCAAGGTAAGGAGCAAAGACAAAGGATGCTGGAGTCATTACTGCCATCTTCTGACTCAGTAGTACCTTGAGCATATTTCTGTGTGGACTATTTTCCCACTAATTTGTTATCTTCGGCTGTTTCCAAACCTCTGAACAGGTATAAACTCATGTTTTAGATGAGATTCATCACTTTTATGTACCACAATACACTCCGAGCACTAGTCCTTGACACTGCTCACTAATCTCATTAAAAGCTTCCATGCAAGTTTCAATTGATATAAAACTTTCCTGAATTAACACTAAGAAATGGGGGTGTGGATTACACGTGCATTATTAAACAGGGAGTTACATGCGTTCTGCACAACTTTCCAGAGGATGCTGCCATTAAATGGGGAAGAAAGTGTCTTTTCATTAGTTACAAGGAAAGGAACAGGGGCCATAAATTAGCTGCCATCTGCCTCAGACAACTCACAGATTCCAACTGCAATAAGAGACCTCAGAAAAACATCTGAAAATGATATTGTATCATTGTAGGTTTTGATCTATTTGGATTCATAAGTAACTAAACAAATCTGTCAGCTCTAAAGAAAGGAGGCCAGATAGTTGCACTCCAGTTAAAGATTATTCCAAGCCCAGCCCCTCCCTGTGAGGGTGCTGAGGCGCTGGCACAGGGTGCCCAGAGAAGCTGTGGCTGCCCCATCCCTGGCAGTGTTCAAGGGCAGGTTGGACACAGGGTCTTGGAGCAAGCTGCTCTAGTGGAAGGGGTCCCTGCCTGTGGCAGGGGTTGGAGCTGGAGGAGCTTTCAGGTCTCTTCCAACCCAAACCAGGCTGGGATTCTGTGATTCTATGAAAACAATCCCACACAAACAGACACACATGGAATTTCAAATGCAGCTTTCCAGCTTTTAGGTGCTTTCCCCCATCACTAAGTGATGCAGAGCACGCTTTGCTGTAACAGAAGAAGTGACAAAACAAGGGTAACTGCATTAGCACCTCTGGATTAAAGTCTCTCTTTCCCCTTCACCCAGTACAGTATTTATCCTTTGACATTAATCTTTCTCTTTGAAGAAATCAGAAACTCAACCCAGACCTTGTGCTTCCACTTCACATCTAAATATGGGAAGAAGTCATCCCCCTAAGGTGTGTTCTGCTTTTAATATAACGAAAGAATAAACCATGCTCAGATACTCAGCTGTTGGAGACCATAAATACCCAATTCACAAAGAAGAAAGAAGCCACTAGAAGTACCTCAGAAAACAGAAACAAAAACCCCCAGTTGAAGCCCCGTCTAGAATTTCAACCTGATGTTTTTCCCCCAGCCCTGTTCCTTTACCTTAATTTCTCTCTTCCTTTACTCCTCCAAACCATTTCAATATACTTTCTTCTGCTTCCTCTCCCCCCTCCCCTTCTTTTTCATTAAAAATAAGGGAAAACCTATGCTACTTACTGCCATCTTATAGTTCATTTTCACCAGGGCTCATCCCTTCAAGCAACTAAAACAAGAACTTTGTTCCCCTGTACTTACTGGAAAGTGGGTGGAAAGAGAAAAAGCACCCATGGGAGATGATTCTGATCTTGGACTAAACTGATTTGTTCCAAGAAGAGCAACTCTCCACCAACTGCACATTGAACCCTGGAGTTTCAGCCTCCTTACGACATCCAAGTTAGGCATGGAGAAACAGGTTGGGTTAAACCAAGCCACAATGCCCATTGCCCCTCATCCTGTTCCTGCCCTGGGAATGGAAACCTCCCAGGCACACGGCTCTTGTATATACAGTGCCTAGAGCAACAGGACCATTAGAGACTAATGTAATAAATGTGATTAATAATTAAACGGTGAGGTCTGTCAGCATGCGACAGGGCAGCATAACCAGCACCACCTCCTATATGCTCGATTTACCGAGCATTCACTTTAGCCGTTCTAAATCACACCCTGCTGCACCAATAAAGCCAATCAAACAGCTCCTCCTTACACGCCAAGTAATCAGTTAGTAAGGACATTATTATGTGCTTTTGCAGCCAAAGTTTATTTAGAAGCAAGAGAAGCTCAAGCTGAAATATGAAGCAAGATCATAAGAATACTTGACTTGCTGCATCCCACCAGACTCAGGGAGGCAAATCTGCTTAATTTGTCACTACTAAAGTAATTAGTAACCTTCAGTGTACATATATATTTTCCAGTTATCTTGATACAAATTCTACTTCTGTAGTATCTATTCCTCCTAATTTCCCTTGGATATTAGGGGTAAAAAGGAAGCTCAACAACTATGGCGAGTTTAACTCTAGCTAGCATATCTGAAGTCATTTTTTCCACCCCAATACATCAAATTCAGTTTGATAAATCACAGCCAGTTCTTTCACTGCCTCACTCTTCCCTCCAAGAAACTGCAGAATCCTAATTTGAAAGTTAAGATTCCACAGGGCATATTTCACACCTTCCCAACTCAGATAAAAAATAAACAAAAACCTCTATCAGTAGAGGCCATTTAAGCTAATCAGTGAAGAACGGAGGTCAGCCAAGAGCGCGCTCAACAGCTTCAACTTTGTCAAGTGTACGAAAGCACAGTTTGTCAGAACAGCGAAGCAAGAAACCCTCAGCATTCTGCGCATGGGAGCCTACAGCAGGTTTTGCATTTCTCTTTTGCAGATACAAGCTGTGTCTCTGTCACTACACAGAGGTAGCCCAGAACTGATCAACACAAGAAGTTCTCTAGGAGGAGAAATAGGCCTAGAACATTAGTGAACGGTAGAAAATCCTTTAAAAGCAAACCAGTTGCGTTAAAATTTATGACGATGTGCATTAGCTCACTGTTGACCATAAGGTGTTCACTTATTCTCAGGAGTTCTACCTCAGGGATTTGAGCTCACATAAAGAAAAAAGCTAAATGTTCACCAGAGGTGTAAGCCTTTCCTCCTGCACAGCATGCCAAATGCCAGCCCCAGCAATACGCCCATGAATTGTGACTAAAAGAACTTTACAGAAAACTGCACAGAAAAGCTTTCCAGTTCTAGAGCACCCTTTTTTAAATGGATTGCTAATGAAGCTCAGCTATTAAAATCTATAGAGAAATTTATAAGCTAGCATCATGAGAGAAAAATAAATTGTTAGGAATTTACTATAGCACCACTGCTGAGCATAAACTTCACCAAAGGCTTGGAAAACATATAATACCATAAAAAAATAATCAATTACTGCATCTTCACTTTTCCCCACTTCAAAAAATACCATTTAATACCTTTCTAAGGTGTAAGTATTCATCAGGGTTTATTAAGGCCATATTTTCCTCTCAATGCTATGCCACTGTGTCATTAGCAGTTGTTAGTAGAAGAGGCAGGACCACAGTATCACACACAGAGCTGTGGTAGCTTTGGAAACAAGGGAACAATTTCTTCCTCATATGGCGCTAGAAACAAAAGGCCTGTAGGAAACTCAATCACCCATCTACCTTTTCCTTTACTAATTACTGAAACTTTAATTTAATTAATTCAACCGCCTTCTTTGACCACCCACCCATCTGAAACTGTTTAGATAAACACTACCAACCATTGCAGATGAACCCTCAAGACCAGCACAAGGCAGGCAGGTCCCAGCTCCCTTTGTTTTCCACATTTCCTGTTTGAGGGCCTGAATCTCTTTACAACAACCAAAACTCCCTGTTCTTGCTTTTTCAGTGGCCCACTCACTTCGGCCACTTGAATGCAAACAGACTCAGGGCCTGAAGAATGGAGGCAAGGACTGCTCACATTTCCTTTATTTAATTCCTTACTGTTCTGCTGGCTGTAACCTGGGTTACCCATGGCCGTGACCATCAGCAGATGCAAGATATTCTATGGCAAGGACTCAAATTTTGCGTAAGCTTGTATTTTTATATATAGGAATATATATATATATATTTTCCTATATATATTCCTATAGGTATTCTAAATTTAGCTTTTAAAAATGAAGCCAAATTTAGTTTTTAAAAATGAAGCCAAATAGGTGTATACAGCTGGCCAAAGTCGAGGAGTGTCCCTTCACACTGACCAGTGAATGTGGACTGCTGTCAGATGTTGCACCCAGGCCCATGAAAGATTCCTGTGTTTTGAGACTGGACTTTATAAACCCGTTGAGAGCTTCCCATTTCAGGTAAGTTTCACATGAACAAATTTGGCTTTGCAGCTTCCTAAATAATCAAATAAAGTGTCATTGCCTTGGTAAGTGCTTGTAAAGCAATCAAGAACTGACACGATAACCAAATGTTTCTCTAATAGTAATTATGATTCTTTAGGAAAAAAAGACAACCAACAACACAACCCACTCCTCTAACACTAATTTATTTTCTACTTGAAAGGCAGTCTTGCTAGTTATCAGATATTCTCCTTGCTATCACTATCAGTGAATTATTAAAGAGCTGACCAGACTTTGTTTTAAAATGATTCTCTTATGAAGCTCCCTCATATATTTACCATGAATACTGAATGATTTTGAGGCCTCTAAGGACCCATGAAGGATCTCTATTTACTGCCTTTAGCAAAAAGCCTGTGTAATTAGCAGCACTTGAATCAAAGCTACTGGTGATATTTCCAGCTCACTTACATAGGATCTCTTAAAAAAAAACCAAACTAGTAAAAACCAACCAACAACACAAAATCATAAGCTCCAAGCTTATGATGGGAGAAAACAGTAGCTTAGGAAGTTACTAAGTGGGTACGCGCTCAAAGATACGTGTGAAGAGTTAGTCTCCTACCAGGGACATGGCAGGGATCTCTGTACTCAAAAGCATCAGCTTTACCAGCTAATAGAAAAGAGAATTTTATACAGTATTTTATAAAAGCATCTAACCTCATTTCCAGCCTCCTGCTACCAGCCTGTATGGCTATCATACTCCCACTCTTAAACTAAGAACACAAATTCTTCTGGTTATGTACATGACATATAAGCATACCTAAACTTCTTTTTAAGCTTCATTTTCAGCTAACATCCTTTCATACATATTCAAGCAGCTCCCCTTATAACCCTGCTGAACAGAGTAGCATCGTTATCTCCATTTTACAGATAGAAAACAGGCTGAGAGGTCAGGTTCTCCTAACACACTAAAGAGGTACATAGCAGAATTAGGATTAAAACCTGTAATTATTAGCGTTATCAGCATCCTTATGGCCCACAGCAGTCAAACAAAACCCAAGGATTAAAAACATGGCAAACAATCAGTTTTCCAAAAGCCCAGCTTTGAGCAAAAGTACATGGAAATGTTTCAATTATTTGTTGAAACCAGCTGCAGACAGACTTCCCATCTTCTTGACTCATTTGATGGGGCAACGGATGCTTGCAGCAGTCCCACCTCTTTCTGAAAGCATCTTGTTGCAAGCCTTTGGTACTTGGAGCTCCTTCTGCTGCTGCCGGTTGGCTGCAAACCACACAAATCACCCCGTGCCTGCAGTTGGCAGAGTCAGGCTGTGTAACAGGTTGGAACACCAGAATTTGGGCACTCCTAACACTGAGAAAAAGTGTCATTAAACCAGCTAGCTCTTTCAGGTGTATCTGCTGAAATAGGCATGCTCAGCTTCAGTGTCTCACAAATCATGAGAACCCTGTGGGAACAAGAGTCACGTCAATGAGCTAACAGAAACAAGAGGTCTTCACTCACACATTTAGAAGTTGGTGTTTGCAGAAACGTTTGAGAATTCACCCAGTGTTTGCTGCACTGTTTCTATTCCTGTAAGTAACCGTAGTACAAGCTGCAGTTGAAACCACCAAGAGAAGCTAACAGGAGCTTTGCCATTGATTTCAGTGAATACAAGACTGAATTCAAACTGGGCACCTGAACAGAAAACAATACCCTTAGCTGCGATTTCATGTCACCTTTGGTTTAAGGGGAACTAGACCCTAGAATTCTTTAGCTAGCCATTATAAATATAATTGAAGATAAGACACACTGCTTTACCAAAACAATATCTAAAAAAATTGCAAACCCAAATCCCAAAGCAGAAAACCACACCAAAAAAAAACCCCAAACCACACCAAAAAAAACCCCACCCAAATCACACCACAAAAAAACCCACCCCGCCCACCATTCTAAAACCTCTCCCTGACATGCATTAAGCCTCAAACCATGGCCTGGGTATTTTTTGGCGCTGGGGTTGGTTTTCTTTGGGGCTGGTGCAGTGATTTATTTGTTGTTGTTTATTTGGTGTTTCATTTTAAAATAAAACTACCCCAAATCAAATGCATCTTGGTGTAATACCACCAGATTCTGCTTCGTCGGAGAAAAATGTTGTTCCAGAAATCCTGAAGCTGAACATTCTTGTTCAATACTCAATATTTTGGTAGCTGCAGTAATTGCTTTCTGCTGGAGCCAGAAATAAACCTGTTAAGTCTGCAGTAAAAGCAATACCTTAAAAAGAGAAACTGTAAAAGCACAACATCCGAAATCTATATAATCAGAGAAACCTCACATGGGAACATTTTGCTAGCTAATTGTAAAACATGTACAAGTGACTTCCAGTTAGGAAGCGTTTCACCTGCTTCTTACCACTGCAGCCAGCAGAAATGGATTTCCCCATTATTTAATGGGCTCTTAACAGAGCTGCCACTGGGGAAAGGCAGGCAAAAATAAGATGCAGGTTATATAGTCCAACACATTCACCTACATGACACCCCCATTACATTATCTCAAAGCTTTCCCAAAGTACTAGCTAATAATATTAAAACTTTCCTTTACATGACAGGTGAACTATTTTTAACCTCCAGGCTAGGAGAGCCAGAGATTAAATTTCACTGTCCATGTCGCACAGTAACAGCAACAAAAGAGCTCACAGAAGGCAAAAGTCTTTGGTTCTGCTTCCGTCTGTAGATAAACAGACAAGATTTCCTCTGAACTTGGGGGCACAACCACAACACAGTGTTTATAAAAATCCAGTTCACTCAGGAATAACATCAGATTGAGCACTCCCAATGATCACAAGCTGGTACAACTTTGGACCTCTGCCATACCTAGTATCTCGTCCCCCAGATCCCCCAAAAATATACCCCTGAAAATGAGAGGCACAGAGTGTCAAGCCTAGAGCGTGCTCCTGTTCCATCTTGCACCCGTTTTGTGCTCCATGTGGTGAAGCGATATCGAATTGACTTTTTTCCACACCAAAAAGCAGTAATTTGCAAAAGTGGATAGTTAAAATTTTGAAAGTGATACAAGAGCCAGTTTCTCATAGAGAATCAGCAGCACTTAGGCATATATTCATGGCATTTAGGAAAAAAGAAATTAGGCTGGGAGTACAGAGAGTCTCAAAGGTAACATTAAGCTTCCAGTAAATCCCATGAAAGTTAAAATGAATTCCCTTAGGTGGCATGAAAAAAAGAAGTTTCTTAAAAGTTGATTTGCTGTAAAATAGTACGTTAAGCACTATCCAGCATCAGACTTTAGTGGTTAGATTACACTTGGCTATCACATGCAATAGGCAAATTGCACAGAGAGTTGCACTGGGGCCCAATTGTCTTCTTTTATTCCCATCTGAGAAGCTTTATCATCACCACCTCTGATACGGTTAACATGAGGCCAACATTCCTCTCAGCAAGAAACAGGATACTAGAAGACTAAAAATCCATCCTGCTTCAGCTAAAAACTGGAACGAGCAGTTCAAAATAAACCCAAAATTTAAAAACTTAACAGAGGGCAGTCAATATACATGAGAGACTATAAAATGTAGAGTAAGTCTTAGAAGAATCAAAAGACACTAGGGAAAGTCCATGGCAGGAAGGGCTAAGTATGATAGAGAGTTGTTTTAAAACAATGAGATTTTTGTCATTGGCATAGACCCATTACTGCATAAGAAGGGTAAAATTTTGAATAATAGGAGAAAAGTTCAGTAAATATTTCTGGTTTACATTTTGGAAAAAGCAGGAAGATATACTTGTATCACTTGAGAAAGATGAAGCACTTCATACTGCAGCTGCAATCAAGAGCAACTCAGGAAGGATAACAGGAACTCACTGAAAACACCCTGGGACATGTTTGACATGCTGCTACTAATTTAAATACAGCTCTGATGATGGATAACATCATACCAGGATCCAAGTAAGGCAAGTCAAATGACTCAGCTTCACAAAACTGGTTAGCTCTGGCCTAAGTCCTGGGCAAAAAGGAAAAATGGGCCCAACTCTCACTGAGGGATAGCTATGGGAGAGGAATTTATGGAAGATTGGGTTGACATCCATTAGTTAAACTGACCTTGACAGATGTGAGGTATATTGAGTGGTTTAAGGCATTTGATTTAATGGTGCACATCATTCCCTAATATCAATTCCCTAATTGATACTGCAAGTTATAAAGCAAGGTAAAACACTTAGAGTAATCAGTAGGAAGTTGATTGCTCCACAACAGGGGCTGCCATCATACAGTTTTGTCATCATGAGTTCTCTGGCAAGGAATGATAACTATATCCGGTAGTATCATGTATATCAATAACGTGGGGTAAACCTAAACGCATTAACTACAGGTGTTTGGAGAAGTGCTAACTGATGATCTGAAGGCCAGTCACGTCCAGCAGCATGGAGGGCTCTGTCATGCACACATCCACTCCCACAAAAAGTATTTTAGCACAACTTCATGCTGAGTGCTGCTTCTAAAAAGGATGAGAGTACTTGTGGAATGAGATTCTGGTAAAGAAAGAAATCAAGAGGAATTAATGGGTCATACTGGTTAGTAACAAAACACACTAATTAGCAGAGCGATTTGAAAGCAATAAGGCTTTCCAGGATGTAAGAAACACAAGAACAGCAGTTATTCCAACCACTGCATATGGCAGAACACAGACTTACTGGAATGATTAAAACCCATGTTCACATTCAGAGATGACGCTGGGGGGAAAAAAATACCCCAGAAATCAAGATGCTATGGAAAGCATCCTAATATTTGCTTTGAAGCCAGAGGAGACAGTGTCTCACATTGGATTGATTGTAAGACAGAGATCAGTCTGGTTATTTTATCAAAAAGATTGAAAGGGACTTGATTACAGGTGTGTCCTTGGGGATAAGATATCAGCTACTAAAGAGCTTCTTAATGTAATAAAGAACAACAGAACAAGAAGCAATGTCTGCAAGGCCAAATCAGGCCAGTTTAAAAACTCTGTGAGTTTTTTTCCATTACCCAACCACCATGTGGAAAAAATCTGAAGCAAATCACAAAGCCCCAACACCATCCTTAAAAATCTAATACCTGGTGAAGCAGTGTGAAATAGTCATTAGGGATGCTGAATTTAGTAGCTGAAGACCAAACTGACATGGCTTAACTCTTAAATATGGCACATTGCTAACTTTATAAATACACCCGTTTCTGTTTCAATCTTGGGTCTACTGAAACTCTGCCAGAAAAACAAGTGTGGTATCACCTTGATGAACAAAACTGGTTTCAAGATCAGTTTCTCTATTAAGAAACTACATACAGAATAATTCATAATCATCCCGTTACTGTATTCTCTGCCGGCAGTTTGTAAACACACACTACTTTGTCTTACTTTGCCCAGCATGCAGTGCTTTTTAGGAAGCAAAACAAAAAGGAGCCCATGACACGTTTCTACACCTTCATGAAGACATATTTTATGCAGCTAATACCAACCCAGTGGGAAGGCTCAATAGAAATGACAAATAACAAAGAGCAATCAGAACATAAAAGCTCACTCCTCAACTTCAAAGTTCACCTCTGCTTGCTGCAGAGTGCTTGCACATCTCTGCCTTCCTATTGCCCATCTTCCCCCAAGCTCCAGCTAAGTCATTTTTCTGTGAGCCAAGGATCTGTTCTGAAGGCTTCAACTAAGCACATAGGCCAGATATTTAGCTCATTTACATGTGCTATATCGTCCAATTAGGTTTATTTTACATAGTATTTTTGTTCTTGCACAGCATCTTTCATTGGAAAGGCTCAAGTTAAAGTTCAAGCACTGATTAAGCACATCCAGAGATGTCCATTCGTGTATCTCCATTCTCTAAACTCACTCTCTATCCAAAACAGGAATGAGGAAGAAGATTGCAATTGTAGGAACACATTTCAGTAGACTACAAGGTACTCTAATCAGAATTCAGTCTTGATCAATCTTTCCTTCTTCTCTGTCAACTATGATGTTGCACAAGCTGAGTTCCAGGCATAAACAAATCATTAATGTTGGGGCAGGATCCTACAGTTCTTATTGCTGAAGAAACAGTTCACAGCATGCCCATACTGACCTGAAAGACTTTTCTAATTCCTAAAAGCTCTCTAACCCCAGAATAAAACCACCTAAGCCTGTAGCTGTAGGGCAGATGCTTTCAGTGGAGCTGGAATCCACCAGTGGTGAAGGGAATTTACAGGGTATCACATACAGGGGCTTCCAGCTGGTGGTTTGTAGAGCTTTTTAGATCCAAAGAGCATTTGTAATGTAATACAATGTAATATCTCTTGACAAATACAGGAAAAAAAAAAAGAAAAAGTATATTTGAACTCTTTTTAGACCCCCATAAAAACTCACTACTCTCCCAACAGCTCCTCACCTCACCTCCTGCACCTCACCAGGGGTACAAGAAGGTCTCCTTGCCTTTAACCATTTAAGCCGCTCAAATTAAGACTAATTGGCTTAGCATCTAGGAGGAAACCTACACTTTGGTCAGTACATGACTGACCCCAGTTCCTCTGAAAGTTTGTGTTTCAGGCACATTTATCACTCCTTGCACACAGAGCAAAGCTGCTCTTTGAACGAAAGCAAAAACTTCAAACCGTTCTGTACCTGCAGCTGTACCTAAAGTAAGCAAGGAAGAGGGACATTTCAGCTTATTTTGTCCTGAAACTTGAAAGTTGCTCTGTATTGAATTAGATAAGATGGGCCATTATTCTATGATAAGCCACAGGCACCCTAACTTTTGCTGACTTCCTGAACTTCCAACTTGAGATGAAACCAGCCTGTTACACTGTGCAACCATGGATTCACACGGTCCTTCTGACAAGGGCAAATAAGGACCTTCCAAATCCTCATTTTCAGATCAAGTTTTTCCTTCTAGTAAACCCAGTAATGGTCATTGCACGCAAGAATTTGCTTCTCCCAGGTTACCCCTAGGAAACAGTCAGGAAAACAGGATTTGTGCCTTTGAGGAGTATGGCAGACAAATGAAATGCTGGGATAAATCCAAGGAGCAGGGAGACAAAACTGCCTGTGGAATCCAGACAAGATCCTGTGAGTGCCCAGCAGGGCTGCTGTGTAATGTCAGCCAGTGAATTGCATTGCTGCTGTCTGTATCTTTTAGTTTCTTCCCCATATAAAAAGCAGCAGTATAAGTCACCAGTTAAACTGGTAGAGCTTTAAGAGCAAAAGTAGACTGAAATATAAATAAGGACAATTAAAATATATAGTGCATGCTGTGGAATCATCCTGCATCCTTTAAAAACAATGTGAATAAGCATCAAGACCACTGAAGAGCTAGAACTCAATACAATCCATAACAGCCATTAAGTCAGTTGTGCTTACAGTCTGTGAAGAAAGCAGTTAAGATTCCCAGGCTCTCATCCAACATAAACAACTCTGCCCTATGGATTATTTTCACCTGAAAACACCTACAGCCTCTTTTCTTACCAGTGAAGGTAATATAGAACAGAATGTTCAGGCAGTTAATTATTTAAAGAAGCACTGAATTACTCGAAGCAGATAAACCCAGTGTGAGGGTTTTTAAGAAGTTGTATGGGAATAAAGCTTGAGTCAAGAAGATAATAATAATAATGAAGAAATGTTGATATTTTAAGACATTAGATTTATTACTGCAAGAAAAGTAAAAGGAAAACCTGAAGGCTGCCTTAAAGCAACAAGGAAAGCACGCAGAAAACTGTCACTTTTACCATCCTTTCCTTTTATCCAAGACACACACATTGACACAACCAAGTAGCTGTTTGCTGTGGAACACAAACAGAGGCATCCCACACATTTGAAGGACACGCACATACAAGCATCAACTGCAGGATGGCTATTCTACTTCAGACTCCACAATTTAATAAGGTTGACATATAAAGTGATACATGGAAACTATGACCCAATTCAGATACAGAGCTGGACAAGCATATAGGACAAAGACAAAGCTTCTTGACATGCAAGATACTATGTCCACAGCACTTAGTTCGTATGTACTAATAAGAATACAGCTACAAGAGCTATGCAAGCTGTCCGTCAGTGCCATGGCTTCAGGCTAAATTACACTGGCAATGGTAGTTGCAATATTAAAGCACTAAAGGAGTACTTACATCTTCTGCTTTAATTTGTGCCTTGCCTGACTTCAGAAGATGCAAAGGAGAATGATCCAGCAGCAAAGTACAGCCTGCATTAGTCAGGGTCTGAGCAATTAGCATCCTTAACAGAAATTGCTTGAGGATAAGGATATTTGGAGGGAAAAAAAAAAAAAAGGAAAAATATTTAAATTATCTAATTTTGATATGCTCAGGATTCAAAGCAAAGCTCGCTGCTGTCTTCAAAGCATCACTGAATGTCAGTAAGAGGAGGAAAGTACCACTGAATCTCTTGTTACAACATTCATTTATTACCATCTATTCACTTATAAATGTCAATGATATTTCACCCTCCTATTCCTCCTCCTCCTCCTCCCCTTTATCTTCCCCCACCAAAAAAAGAAATTCTTGGCCTTCCCTAATGAACTTGCCTGTCTGATTTTTCTATTGCTGAAGACTTGAATAAGACAAAGTCCTGCAGAGTCCTGCAGTGCAATGGAAAACTGTATGTCAGGATGCATGCATCTGTTATACAAAACAGAGCACGGGTAATAAAGATGTCTTTATGGGTGTTAGATTTATTCCTAATATGATATAAGAGTGGAAAAATTGCGCTGTATTTCTAACAGAGAGCACCACTTACACCTGGTAATGTAAATCACACTGCCATGGAGTGGTGTTACAGAACTGCGCAGGGTCCCCTGCTTTACACAGCCGTCGGTAGCTGCCGTGTCAGGAACCCAGCAGTGTGTAATGTATTCTGAGCTACAGGGCTTGGAAAATTTACTGAATCTATTCCAGCTATTGAATTGTCATAAAGAGCTCTGTCAGACTGATGACATTCATCAGATCAGCCTGATCTAGCAAATTTGTACATTAGCCTTTCCCTTTTCTTCTGCTAGCAAAGGAACATTACTTGGGATGAAGACTATACACACACACATGCACAGATGGGCAGACTTACTCCTGAACTCCTCTTTCAATGATCCTCAAATCCTACCCAACAGCATGGGATCAAGAGCAAGAAAAACAATTGTAAAAGAAATGCAATAGAAATTTGAACACATTCCAGTCAAGCATCCCTCAATGCTGGTGTTTGACAAGAATCCTCCTTTCTAGGAAGGGAAGGAAGGAACAAGAGTTACGATATATTGCAATGGGATCAAGATCATGCCTTACTCATCCTTCCTCCTCCCTGATGTTTGGCCAGGTTTGTTATGGAGGAAAGACTTGTTGATTACTAATGCTATTTTGAAACTAAAGGACGCTATAAGACAGACCATTTTTAAGGGTGCAAGAAGTCAAATAAGTTACTCACTGGCAAAAGGAAAGCAACAAATGAGTTTAAAAGAATGTCAAACCCCACAGGTACTGGCTCATGACCACTGTGAATACCAGAGCATCATACACACACCTCTAACAACAAAGCTGTACCTTCTCTCGGACTCGGGAGCAGCGAGATCTTCCCTTGGCCCCCATTGATAGATGAAGGACTTCTCTGTGCCAAGTGCCATTTCCTTCCCCAAAATGCTGTCAAGTAACTACAAGACAGACCAGCTCACTGAGAAGCAAACATGAGGGGGAGGATCACAGCAGGATGACAGAGATATTTGCCCAGCTCATCCTTATTTTCCCCAATATATCAGAAAGCTCTGCCAATGAAGTAGTGGCTATATCAGCACCCAGGCAGTTCTTTAGCAGAATAATGTGCCTGCAAAATAGTTTACATATGCAAAATCCTGCACCTGCCATTTGTAAACAAGCAGTACCTTGTTTCCCAGTGCAAACAACTGTGTATTCTTTGTGCATACACAATGACCACGGCTTACCTGCGCTGAGGGTGTCTGTAAACACCAAGTCTTGCTCCACTGTACAATGCTAGGTTTTGAGCTATGGAGACAGAAGACGTCAGCGTGGTGCTCAGACCTCTGGGAGGTGGCACCTGTGCGCACCTTGCGTTCGGCTCTGAGTATTTCCTGCAGAAGAGAAATCTCAAGCAAGGGAAGTTTTTAAACAAACACTTCTGATAATTGCATACATGGCAGGAGAAGATAAGAGAGGAGCATGAAAGCTGACTGTGTTTATCTGAAAGGACGAAACAGTTTGAAACGTTTCCAATTACGGAAGTTCTACTTTAAGAATTCTGTCATTTCATTTTTTCTTGTACACTTTGTGGTGCTCTACATTTCTGTGAATTCTTATCTCTTCAGCCCAGTGCCACAGGCTACAGGTCTGGAACATAGCCCAGTTCTCCTTTTAGTCATAACAGAAAAGGGAGGGGGGGAGAAGGTATCTCATGTCACGGCAGAGCTAAGCACTGCCACTTCCATCCCCATAAGACTCTGCAGGATCTTCTGGCCTGCTAAGCAAATGTGAATCCAAGGGGCATCTTCTAATGCTGCTGCCACTTCTTTCTTCATCATCACTGCTGGTTCATTTGTCTGAAGGACCCCAGCTGAGGAGCAGAATAGTAGCACAGCAAGTTGCTGGCTGCCAACCAGAGAAAAGCAGCTCTGCAGCTGACAAAAGCCCAGGGTCCGTCTCTTGTTCCTCCAGAATAATCCATTTCTGGCTGGCTGACAGAAGCAGGAACCTTCCCTCACAAAAGCACAGCCCCTCCTAGGATGCTGCTGGTGACTCACACACCACATTGGCTGCCCTCATGCTGGCTGCTTGGTCAAATGGTCTAATTTTTTAATAGCTAGCCTTGGTGGACCTACGAGTTCAAATCTCAACAGGCTCTCCTTGCACCACTCCCTTTAACGTCTAACAAAAACAAGTCATACCATTTTATTGCCTAAAATTGCTACAAAGCTATTTCAGGGTCTTAAATGAGCTCCACCTCATATTCAGTTTCCTGGCTACAACACTGGGTTGGACTGGTCACACACAACCTCCCTTATACCTCTTCTTTGCTACCAGCTCTCTGATACATGGAGTAGGGATAATAATTTTTCCAGTACTTGTTAAGGCTCTTGCAATCCAAGTGGCATTTTATTCTTGTAAGCACATTTTGTAAACTTGGTGCCCATAGCCAAAGTTTTTCATCCCTTTATACAGTTTGCTACATGCTGATTGCCACACTTAAGTCACCCAGGTCACCATCTCAGGGGTGTCCTCTGCAAGGAGCTATAGCACTGCCTTGAAATAAAAGTAGATGTGAAACAAAATATTGAGGGGAAAAGAGGAAAGAACTGAACAAAATAAGAGTCCTTGTAATGCTACAAAATTACTGTCTCGGTCTTCAGTTTTGTCTCTTTTTATATCTATGCTCCGAAGGACAGTGAGGAAAATAACTGAGTAAGTGTCCTTCATAGGACAACAAAAACCCATGCTTAAAGGCTTGGTTGACCCACACACAGCCCAGCTATTACAAACCCATCCAATTTGTACTGGCACTACACAATTAGAAGTCAGGTTCACTCCTGGTGTAAAAGCTGAGATTTAGGTTACAGACTAATTTATACCTTTCTACAGTGTAGCTTCGTGAAGGTGCTGCAATAGCACATAAAACCAAGGAGAGGATCCACGCTCATGCAGATGAGGAACTCTCCTTTCAGTCAATGCAAAGCTAATGATTTTCCCAAGAAAATTATTACTTCACTTCAGATTTTCCTAGGCATTTTTATTTTCTTGCTATATGCAGACAATGCCACCTCTTTAGGGCTACAGGGAAAATACATACAGCACATCTGAGTCCTGTTTTATGCATGGCACTTTAGCACTGTAGCAATCATTACACTTAAGGGCATACTATCAAGCAATTTAATACCCCACATGTTATCCATCCTCTGTTTCTCACAATCATTCCAGTGCAGGACCACATACAGTGTTTACTGTCTAATGGGTCCCTCTGGGATGCTGATGGATTTCTCCACAGCACCAAGTTTTGATCTCATCAGCACAGCCCTTCCTTCCCATGGCTTCTGCTGTGACTATCAGCTTCCTCTTGTCCTCGGAAGTGCCATTTCTCCTTCCTAATTGGGGGCCACTCTTTAATGTTTGCAGAGTTTTCTGCCACTTTGTCCAATTTATTCTCTTGTGAAGGAACACTTTTGCCCTGGCCTCCAAGAGTATCATTCCCTCAGCAGCCTGACACAGTCTACTGCATGATGCATTTGCCTTCAGTTCTGCTCCTCTCCTTATATGCTTTAATAATTATAAATTAGGTAGAAATGACAATATAATCGTTCTGATTACATTCTGCCGTTACTGCATTGAAAGTCAGTGTTTCAAAGACCAAATGCAGCACTTGCTCTACAGCCTAGTTTATGGCTAGCTGTACTAAAGCAAATGAAGTCAGAATATGAAATGAGTTAGGCAATCAGGTGTTTGCAAGCCAAAGTCTGGGGGATAAAATGGTGGGTTTGTGTGGGTTTTGTTCTTTTAACTGTACCAGCTTACTTACAAAAGGAGAGACATGTCAGAAGACCTGTGCTACCTATATGCAAAGGAAAGGTTGAGTCTGGTGTGCTGTATCACAGCTCTGACCTTTTCTTAGCCAATTAAGAACACTGTTGCAGGCTTCATGTCCGTAGGAAGCAGCCAGGCCTGCTGAGCACCTGGTCACCGTGCTCCACAGTTTTCCAGTTCTTTAAACACAGACACTGAACTGTGACTGAACGTGAACTTCACTCTGCCGCTACAAATCCAGCACCACTAACGATTACACCACTCACTTCAAGATATCAAATACAAGTACAAAAGAAAGGAAAGCATTTTTTCTACTTCCTAGGATGTTCCGCCTCATTCCTGACACAAACACATTTACCCAATGTATCTGCAGGCAGCTTTATAGATAATTCAAAACAGCGCAACTTTGAGTGCCAAGATTTAAATGAGGTAGGAGGCTTTCCTGTGGCTGGATTATTCACCATCATTGCCTACTGCAGGGTTACTGAGATGCCAAGCTTTTGTCATTGCCTGATGTGTTAATCCAGCCAAGTGGTCAGTGTCTCCTCTATGGTTAATGCCATTTCTGTATTGGTCCCAACTGGCAGTTGTTCTATGGGTTAACTTTCCCATGCATATATCACCCACCTAGGAGCAGACTCCCCTGTTTCTCTCCACTCACCGAGAAGTGTCAGGGCCTTGGAAGATGCCTTAGATGAGGGACATGGCCTTCTAAACCCAGATACCACCTCTAATTTCCTCCCCACTGTACAGTGAAATACCTATCAGCAAAACAGAGCTACCTGATGAACAGCTTTTAGGAGGAAAGGCAAAAACAAAGAGCTGCAAGAAAAAAAAGAAGGTAGTACCAACAGAGCAGAGAAACAACTGGTCAGAGAAATGCAAACCAAACTAGGAATTATCTCAGTGATGCTTAATTAATAAGAAGAAGAAAAAGAAGAGAATCAAGACCCCTGTGGTGGCCACAAGATGTGCATTTTGGAGTGCAGTCAACACCAGCAGCTTACCAGTGGCAAGTGTAATCTATGTTACACATCAAACTGAGGGTAATTTTGTTCTTGGGCTGCACTTCTAATCAGCCTGCAATTTGAAGAGAGGTCTCCCAACTTTAATACAGGGCTCTGTAATAAGAAGCTGCTGCTATGTCTTGCTTCTCCCTGGAGTGATTGTAAACCAGAACATCATCTGTGAAGTGCTGGGGGCAGGGATCAGATCAGCTCTCAGTTAGGGGATAGCAGCTTTCCATAGCTCATCATGAAGCTTAGGGAATACGGCAATGACAGCGGGTTTGTACCAGTTCTCTTTCCTATTTAGAAATGTTGAAGAGATGCCTTGGAAAGACAACAAAATGTTTAAATAAAAAAAAAAAGAGAGAGAGAGAAGAGTTTCCACAGAGATAAAACATCCCATTTCAAGGCTCTGAATTCCTCCTACAGCTGAAACCGTCAACGGTTATATCCAAGAAACAGTGAAGCACTGCCAAGTGTACATTTTCACTGACAAACAGATTCAGACAAGGTTTTGTGTGCAGTACTGTCTCTTCGTACTCCTCCACACAGCAGATCCATGCTCCTTCATACAGAGTAACCAGGTGCTCTGCAGTATGACAGCTCTATAGATACAAACACAACGTGTTTGCACAACTGTGTATTAACAGTTAAGAGCAAGGAGACTCCAACTGTAATGACATAAAGAATGATATCAAAAGGCACCTCTCACATGAGGCCAGGTGAGGGCAACATTAAAACTGAGCTGGTATGAATAAGCACAGTGTGATTATTTTACAGCTGGAGCACGGCAGGGACACTAGCATCCACTGAATGATGCTATTTTACTAACCTCTTCTCTCACGTCAGCTCACAAATCCTTCTGCTCAGATGCATAGAAGCTGCCCAAAAGAAGCCACCAGCCATCACCAGTCACCTCAGAGGTGCCGGGGGTGACAGGCTCAGACCTCCCAAAGCATCAGCACAAACCAATTCATTTCTCCCGTGTCCCTCATCTCCACTTGGCACCAGGACACGCCTTTTGAATTATTTTCTCCCTCCTACTTTAACTTCATTCCACAACACAACATTGCAGCAGCCTGCTACAAATAACAGCCTCCGTTTTCAGGCCACCACCGCTCTCCCGCTGTCAGCACAAGGGCATATGTGCTCTTCAGCTTCCTCAAGTGAGTTATTCTGAGCCCTGCTAAGAAAAATCTATGACTTTACACCCTGTCTGAGCCTCAGCAGCAATCACTAACACTACGTTTTCAAATTTAATCTCATTTCTGATTAAACTTTTCTCTCTCCCATTTGTAATCTCACTTGCCGCTGTGATTTGTGCAGCTCAGTATAAATATGTGCTTTAGAATTAAACTGGTTCAGCGATTCTGACAATGATTTCTCAGAAATTAAGCCTGGACAATTTGTTTGGCTGAAGTAGAACAATTTGGAACATATGATAGGCTGTAAAGTACTTTGTAGTGTAGCACACTAATAAATATTAGCGATGGAGAACTCATTTATGACTGGTTGCAAGGGTATTACGAAGAGGCTGGTGACAATGTGATGCCCTCTGACCAAATGCAGAAACAATATTTTTGCTTAAAATATAAAATAACTGCAAAGCAAAGGACTACACACAGGTGGCAAACGTCACCTTCCCCCCAGGGAATAACCTGATTAACAATAGCAGTTTAAAATAGGACTGAACAACCAGAGGAAGATATCTGAAAATGAGGGTTTCTGTCTCAAGAATAATGACCCTCAACCCATACTGTCCCAGTGCTCAACATGAGGCCATTGGACAATTACAGCTGAAAAAGAAGCCTTTTTAAGCAGACTAGAAACTTCAGATACTTATTCTTCCAGGAGCTCTGAAGTCCATGAAGGACATGGAGCTGTTGGAGCAAGTCCAGAGGAGGCCATGAGGATGATCAGGGTCTGGAGCACCTCCTGCATGGAGGCAGGCTGAGAACATTGGGGCTGTTCAGCCTGGAGAAGAGAAGCTGCGTGGAGACCTCAGAGCAGCTTCCAGTGTCTGAAGGGGGCTACAAGGATGCTGGAGGGGGACTCTTCATCAGGGATTGTAGTGACAGGACAAGGGGTGATGGGTTTGAACTAGAACAGAGAAGTCCTTCCCTGTGAGGGTGCTGAGGCGCTGGCACAGGGTGCCCAGAGAAGCTGTGGCTGCCCCATCCCTGGCAGTGCTCAAGGCCAGGTTGGACGGGGCCTTGGGTGACATGGTCTAGGGTGAGGCATCCCTGCCCATTGCAGGGTTTTGGAACAGGATGACCTTCAGGTCCTTTCCAACCCAAACCATTCTATGACTAAGATAGCAGGGTAGGACATAAACAGTCTCAGCCACAGAGCCCGTTCTGCCCCCAAACCCACATCCTCCAATAGTGGGGCTTCCCCAGGCAGCTTTGAAATACAGCAAGGCACAAAGGAGCTGTGACGCAGAGCTTTGTGTTATCCCTCACCAAGGACTGCAACACGTAGGTCCCCAGGAGACTCCTCAGCCTGGGAACATATGTATTTCTTGACTCACATGGGAAATATTACACACATGATTAAAGTTTCCTAAAATTCTTGCCAAATAATCTCTTCCTAGGTCCTAAGCCATCCTTGCTAGGTATCTGTGTTTGCTTTTATTAACTGCTTCCTCAGTCTTACAACTGATTTGTTTTGTATCAACTCCTTTAGTCAACCCACCTTATTTTTAGTTCTCTAGCAATGTTTGACATTTGGTTGGGTTTTTTTTTTGCTCCAAGAACACACCTTCTTCTACCATCTCCACTCTTCTTCCTTACTCACTTTTAAACTCCCCTTCTTTCTTCTTCTCCTGTAAATTCTCCTGTTCCTTAGCCCTTGAAAACCTGCTCCTCATCTTGTTATTTCTTCTTTACAGCCAAATTTACCTTACATGTTCTCAGTCACCCCAGACATTCTCCTGGTGGCCTGAGCCTACCACATCTTGACTCATCTCAGAATAAACAAACCTCTCCACCACCCCACTCAGCATCACTCATATTTACATCATGCAAAGTTTACAGTACAGCAACACCCTGATGGACATCACTCCTCTGTGGTATTTCAGAGTTCATTTCCAAATATTTAATATCCACTTCCATGAACCATCATTCATCTGAGATTAATCTCCCATACAGATCAATACAGGAGGGTCAGAGGAATTAATTCAGGGACCTAAGAAATGCACTGGGTGAATATATGTGTCATAAAGGATGGAAAAGGAGGAACAGAGAGGATGCTTTTACTCTTTTATAGGTTGCCAGCAGCTTCACCTGGAGGACTCGATACCCAATGTAAATCTCAGGGCCAGCACTCCTAGTGCCTTTTTTAAATGCTTACAGATCTGTTGTTGCACTCTCCAAATGAATCAGCAGCACTCACAGTTAAAGGAAGTGAAAAAAAAAGCAGCAATCACTGGGCATTCAGTGTAGCAGATGGAGAGAGCAATAATCCACCCCCCCAGAACAGTATCATAAACCAAGCATATTCCCTGGTTGATGATCCCAAAGGTCCTCCTCCTCCCTCTCCACCCTCCTAGCAACATAGCCATTCTGAATACACAGGGCAATATAGTATGTGAGTCCCTACACATATCCTCCTCCACTCAGCTGCAATATTGATGCAGACAAAGGTTTTCTGCTCAGTAAAAATCAGTCACGCATACACAGAAATCCTCATCACTACTTTTCATACCTTTAAGCAGGAGGAATCCCTCAGATCTACTGTAAATACTTGCCTTACAATGTCTGGTTACAAAGTGCCACTGCCCTGTGCTGTAGACTTTTCAACACACCAAACCACAAACACCTTTAGACCAAGGGTTCTTCTTTCAAGTTAGCCAGGACTGGGTCTCCACTCCTGAATAAGGCCTCTAAAAACTGAAGAAAGATGCATTACTAATGGGTATCCAAACGTTCAGATTTTAATTCTCCACTTTCATCTGCCCTGGTGGTCTACTGATCTGGGTATTTAGCAGTCTCTTCTAGCATGGCAAAACTGCTATTTCTCTCCCATAATTAATCCAAGGTGCTGCTGGACAAAGTGAGACAAAAGGGCTCATTTAAACCCAGCTGGAATTTCTCCCAAATCAGTAACAACATACTTGCAGCAATGTTGAACCTATATTACTGATTTTCCCAAGTTTTTATGTTAATACTGCTGAAGGACTTCCTTATTTTCTTTAGAGAAATATAGAATGATAATTAAATATTGGCATTTTGCTGTAGTAACTATTTGAATAGGCAGCAAGAAGAATAAAATGCAATTGAAAATAACTCCAGAACACAACCATTCTCAATTACCTGAGCCAGTGTATAGCCCAATTACATTATCCACACACCTTCACATCAGAGCTAGCAGCTGAACCAGATGTTCTGCCCTTCCACATCTTCATAAACACACCTCCAAAGCTTCCCAGTTTAACCACGTACTTCTACTGCAGGCACAAGTACATATTTTTCTAACTATGTGAAGCAGCAGGAGAGATCATGACAGGGCCAACGTGCTGAGGAACGTGTAGGAGGCAGCAATAACAAACTGACACAAAGAAACAAGGTTGTAGTTAGCACAAACCCGGTTAGGTGGAAAAGTTAGGGGGTTTTCTCTCTAATCTAACATGCCACCCCACCTACTAGACCTAGATATGTGTTATATTGCTCTGACATGACCGAGCCATCCTGTGCAAAGGAGGCTTGTCTCTGGGTTACCAATGCTCTTCCCCAAAGTGCTTTCATTTTCCAGAAAGCACCAGCAAGACCTCATTTTCAGCTGGAAGGAATTATCCAGTATGAAACTAGTTTCTGCATTGTCATTATCCAACATAATGTTTTCTCTCTAGTTATCTTGAGGTTTTGAGGTGGTGCAAAACATTTACTGGTGCCTGTGTGAATAAATTCAAGTATGGCTTACCCAGAGGCACCACCTTCCTCTTGTTTCCCATCTTGAGGCCACATCCATGTAGTTTAGCATTAATGCCTCATCTAAGGCTTGGGAAGCTTTCAGCTAGCTGAGCAGAAGCAGCGAGTAAGGTTGCAAATATAAGCAAGGAGGGACTCATTTCAGGAGTAAGACAGGTTAGAATTTTGCTGTGCATAAACTCATATGTACACACAGCAGGCTGAAGTATTCTATATGTTTTAGTTTGCTTTTCTACATCCCATCTAGCAGCAGTGTGAGCTCCCGTAGCTCAGGTACACATTAGTCTTTGCCTGCTTTAGGCACAGAGGACACATCAACGCTTTGTGAAACGGTCTCTCTTACCTGCTTCATGTTACTGTGAGATTGATGTCTATCTCACTATCAGTATCTCAGATCTATGCTGCACAACGAATATAGCTGGGCTCTAAAGAATGTTAACTAATTTACTGTTATCTAAAACTTTGCCTTGTAATTCCCCTTCTCCTGTGCCATATAGAATCCTGGAATGGTTTGTATTGGAAGGGACCTTAAAGCTCATCGAGCTCCAACCCCTGCCACGGGCAGGGACACCTTCCACTAGAGCAGCTTGCTCCAAGCCCCTGTGTCCAACCTGCCCTTGAACACTGCCAGGGATGGGGCAGCCACAGCTTCTCTGGGCACCCTGTGCCAGCGCCTCAGCACCCTCATAATGAAGAGGTCCGGGGTTCTCTTAAAGCTCATACACAGCTTGCATTGAGCATTTTACATCAGCTCAGGATTAGGTGTACACTTAAGAACATGTCCCTGTCCTTATTTCAGTGTTTGCGTCCTATATTTAGGTCCAGTGTTGTGGTGCTGTGGGTACCGGTGGTAGCCCAGCTATAGTGTCATGGACTGTACTGCAAACTACAAACACAGCTGAGGAGTGGGGGTTCATCACCCAAAGCTCTGGGCTGCCCCATTTAGCTAGAGCCTGATAACCAAATTGTGGGTGCATCTACAGTACATACCTGTGAGTGCAACAGCAACACTTTGAGCTCCCCTAGGTGCATCTAGCCCCTGCTATATTGTGTTTAATCAGAGGAGAACAGAGACATGGATATTCTTACAGGGAAGTAAGCTAAGTACCTTAGCTTTCACGTTTGGCAGACAGCTATCTCCATGTGCAGAACTCGGGACTTTTGTTTACCCATTGATTTTTAAATAACATTTCCCATCCTGGATGCACAGAACAGTTCCCTGTAAATCTTCTCACTGATGTCTTACTGAGGCAGTCGACAGCCTGAACCAATAACACTACCTGGGCTGTGACCTTCTCCATCCATCTTAATTAGGTATTAACTTCAAAAGCCTTTTTGCTACATGTTACCTGCCAGCATCAAACAAAAAGACAAACACCAGCCTTGAGTCATCAGAAATGTAATTACAGGGCCTCTTGGAGAGGTGGCTCTGCTTGCTTCTCTGGTTTTAACTCTAGGAATTTATAGCATAGAAACAGCACTTTAGCAGTACTTAGAAGAGCCCTGCAATGAGAAAATACACCAAGAGACACTTGCACAAAGTGCAGCTTTACCTCAAACAGCCCTGGGTATCACAGGCACTCACACTGCTTATTTAGTGCTCCCCTACCTAGATCTGCAGAAGACATACACCCCCCTGCCTTTTTTCTTTAACACAGGAATAAGTCAACACATGCAGACTTGGCAATCCAATCTGTTGGCACCCATCAATCCATTTAATTACGCAACCTGGAATGACTCAAACAATTCTGGAGAAAACGGGTTATCAGACAGTATAAAGGTGCTAAGGCACTCGAGCACATCAACTGCATTTGCCATAGGACTTCTTTGTGCACTACCAGCAAAGTACCTTCATCCTGCACATCAGAAATGTGAAGTAGCAGCAGATGCCAAAATGCAGTGACGAGTTCTGTACAAACCTCAACAACAAACCTTCACACCTTAATCCATGTATGAACTCACTCACGTACCTTGCACACTGCCATGTCAAAGATATGTTAATAGTTAATGAAAGCAATACTAAGCATGCTTTGCAAATATGGCTTAGTTTAGCCGCAGGATGCTGTGGTAGTATCATGGTCCTGTTCCTGCAGACACAAACCTGGGGTAAAACAAAACCAAAGCAAACAAAAACACCCCACTTTTAAGGATTTAAAACATTTAACATTTAAAAATTTGGGTTAATACACCCCACCTCACCCAGGAGAGGATCTGTGTGACTGTAGGGAGGAGACCAACCAACTACCCAGGAAACATCCCGGCATTTATGGATGTTCAGAGCCAGCACTGTGGTAAGAGAATGTTTGACGCTGGGGAGATGGGAACAACCAGTGGATCACACTGTTAGCCCTATGGCCCATTTGTGACTGGATAGAGCGTGAGAGAGGAACACACAACTATTTTGCAATCCATCCAGCCCAAGAGCTCATCAGCGGCTTCTCACCAGCAACAATACTTTTCTGATGTATATTTCTATCTGATGTAATAACTCTTTTTTTCTTCTCATGATGTTCTTGGATGTGAGGAGTGTTCAAGGCACCAAGGACACTGGCATTAACCTGTTTTCCTACTGTTATGACAAAGCTAAGCACCTACATGTAACAAAAAAGCTCTTGGTCTGGATTCCATTAACATTCCTCCCTTTTTTCCCCACAGGAGTTCAAGCACATGCACAATGCTGCTGGGTAAGACAACTGTTGTCTGCAAACCAGGGTTGAGGCTGCATGGTGGGCTGCTAACCCCCACAACACAGCACTGCTTGTGACCGGGAAATAGCTGTATTTTATAGAGAAGACTTCAGGATTAAGAAACTTCCAAATCAAACACATCCTTGTTTTAAATCTATTGGCTTTTCCTATGCTAATATGTTAAAGCAAAGTTCCTTAAGAAATGCTACGAAGCAGAGTTTACAAGGGGAGTTGCAAGCAGCCCCAATTTTTCTTTCATCTGATGACTTCAAAAAATGAACTTCTGTCATTAACAGAGAAATAAAAACATTGGAAGTGGGTAATTTATTATTGCAGCAAAGTGTTAAATAAGCTTCCCCCAGACCTGTTTATTCCTCTATTCATTTTAAGAGACTTCTTGTTATTTTCCATGAGTTATTTTGGAGCTATGTCTGTTTATTCTTCTGCCAAGTGCTTGAAATACCTTTTGCAGAGACAACAAAAGGAAACAAATTGTTTCACAGAAAACAGAATAAGAGAATTTAGTGCTATAGTGAAGGCCAAATCGAGTGTTTTTTAAACAAATCTTTAATCCGCTGAAAATGTTCTAATACAATAGGAGAACATTGAAGCAAACAAGAGATGCAGATCAAGCCATTTAGCTGTCAGCGCAGGAGAAGAGCAACCATTCCGTTCTGACACAATGAATAACTTTTTGTTCCAAATGGGCAGGCATAAAATAATCAGAGCTGGAGTTACCAGAACACCACCTGCAACCATCAGGTAACACAAGGTGAAGAGTGCTCACTGCTGAAGCCTCCCACATGCAGTTGTAAATCTAACTGCATTAATGTGGATCATACACACTCCAAAAGCTTTAGGCCAGTGAATACCTGCATTCAGGGGTTGCTCAGCACACTGTGTATGTCTGCTGGGGAAAGATTTCATCCAGCACAGGAAGTCACGGCTGGCTGAGATACTGTCAACAAGAAAAGTTATTTAAACCTTCTCCCTCACCCTTTGGGTGCAGAAGTTTTCTCCAGTGTGAATTTCAGCTCTTTGGCCACTGTGCAACCCTCCATGGGCTAAAAAGTTATTCTGCATTTCTCCCTTTTCCTGCAGTGCCCTTCAGCAGCCAAGTGCTTCTTCAGTCTTAGCCTGATGCTTTCTGCAAATATACTCAAATACTTCGCTGCTGCACTCTCATAGCCCAGCACTGCCAGCCTTGCCTCAGCTGTGTGCCACCAGCTTCTCCTGGAGGGTACAAACCCCAGATTTCAGGTCCAGAAAGGCTGATAATAGGTTCAAACTTAAACAGGGGAAGTTCAGGTTAGATATAAAGAAGGAGTTCTTCACTGTAAGGGTGGAGAGGTGCTGGAACAGGTTGCCCAAAGAAGTGGCAAATGCTCCATCCCTGGCAGTGTTCAAGACCAGGTTGGACAGAGCCTTGAGTGACATGATCTAGTGTTAGGCATCCCTGCCCATGCCAGGGGGATAGAAATTAGATGATCTTAAGGTCCCTTCCAACCCAAACCATTCCATGGTTCTATGATCCTTTCTGTATGTCTGCTTTCCTGCTGAGTGGGCTGGGAAAGAAACAATTTTGCCATTGCTGAGTGTAAAATGCTGCAGCCCCCCAGAGGCTTCAGGAGACAGACGACTTCAGGTTTTGTGGAGTTCTTTCAAGTTATGAAATTGGGTTTAATAAACGGGAAAATATTAATATCATTCAGCTGGCTGTTCAGCAATTCTTAGCAAAGCCCCAGTGACGACAGCAATCAGCTTCACAGGTAAAATATAGGGGTCTGGGGGTATTAGGAGGGTTATTTTTATGTGTGTTGGGTTTTTTTTGGTAGAAGACAAAACTAAATTCACAACGATTTCTATCCAGAACACTGGAAGGGACTATTGACTGAAAAAAGGACAGTCTCACTTCTTACGGGTGGGCTCGAGAAAGGGTCAGGTCACTGGATCAGTCCTTATTTGTGGCACAGGGAAGTGTTCTTTTGTTTCTCTTAAAGAACCTCAGAAATATGGCTGAGCTATTTACTGTGGTCTTTCAGCTAAGATATCACAAGGGCTTTTAGTGCCAAGTTGAAGCAAAGATGTGCAAAGAAAATCAGCCCGGTGTGATCTAATCTTCAAGAGCCTGCAAGAGATGAATTTTTCAGCCTGCACCAAACTAAATGCTACTTTATTTCATTTGACCGTTTTCAACAAACCCAATCGATACCTCAGAGCAGGGGCATCACTCAGCACACAAAACTTTTTCAATCATTGTGCTAAAGGAGGAGAAAACCCCAGGAGAAAGCCTTCACTGCTCAGAGCACCGCTCGAGATCGGGGTGTGCCACAGTGAGTACACAGCATAAATGTGAAGCCATGCGAAGGACACTAGTGCTCCACACAACTATAACACATAACTTCCTACTACAATCATATTTCAAGTAATGGGGTGACAGGAAAACGTGAATGACATCTCCTGTAAGTCATTTCTGTGGGGATAATGTAGCAAGCATTAAAAATACTGAGATATCCTATACTTGGTTATGCTCTTTGGTTGGGCACCTTCTCATCTCAGACCTTCTCCCACTTCTCAGCCCATAATGGAAGGTCCCCACCACAGGTCCATGTGAGGCAGGTAGCAACGCTTGCTAATGGTAGCCCTGCACTTGCTGGGAGAGTTGCAGCTGCTGTCTGAAAGTTTCAGGTCCCTTCACACTGCCTACGTGTTGTAATCTCATTTATTTTGTTTCGCAGGTTGAGTTTTCAGTCTTGATGGGTTTTTTGTTGGTTTGCTTTGGTTTCATTTTAAAAAACGCTTTGATTTTTCATGCATTTTAAACTTAAAAAAAAAAAACAACAAGAAGAAACCAAACTTTTTCAAAACCAAGCTTGCGGAAGCTCTTATTTCTTATCTGTGTATTTCCTCCCCTCTGCACCAAAATACCCTCAAGTTAAAGCAGCTGAGCAAGGTATTCTGCTAAGTTATGAAAGTCCCTTGTCATTCTCAATATAACCTGATGTCTTGATATGACCTAAACCCAGAAAAAAAACCACAAAATGAGACTACTTTAGCACCTTCCTCTTCAAATAGAAGACAATAAAAAAACCCAACACATAGTCATATGCTTTCTGGAAATTCCTTCACTTTCCCCTTGAAGGAAAACATTTGGTGATAGGCCATGGAGGGAAGGAAGTACCTCCCAGCTTTTTGGGTTACAGCTTTCCACTTAATTTACTTGAATGATAAACGAAGAGAAACTTTTATTAACTTAAAGATGAAACAGCCCCCACTGCATATAAAGCTCCTGAGAACTGTCAGCCTCCCTCCTTCATCCACTTCACTGTGTTTATATGCACTCTTAAAATTAAACAGCGTCCTTCTCTTGTAAAACAGCACCTCCTTACAGCTACAAAGTCTCTCCTCAGAGGAAGGACATACTTCCTATGGTGCAGACCTGCTATTACTCCAAATCATGTTCTTGCAGCCCTGCTCTACTCCTCCTACATACAGTCACTACCCCAAGGAAAGAACTCCAGTACTGGGTGTCATAGAATAGTTAGGGTTGGAAAATAAGATCATCTAGCTCCAACTCCCCTGCCATGGACAGGAACACCTCATGATCGGGGTGATGTCTTATGATTATTGTCACACAAAGTCCTTCTTCCTCAAGAGTACCAAAACCCACATTCACTTACAGATGCTGAAACCCTGAGCGTGCACTTCACACTTTGCAAGATAGCTACTGGTTTGTTTGTCAGCCCCTTGCTAGGAACCTCCCCACCTTGGTCTCAGTTAATTTGGAAATTCCTATCAAAAGTTAGGTCCCTACAGTCTGGTTAACAAAAAGCAAAACCAAAACCAATACACATCAATTCAGCTTTGATTTCAACTGCCAAAACTCATCTTATTCAAGGCTTCTTAGCAAGGAAAGCAATAAAACCCCACCTAAAACTAACAAATCTTTCAGTTAGAACTTTAACAGCTGGAAACCGTACGGAAGGTAAAGCCAGACTCATGGAAGGTGCACAGCGATTGGAGAGGCAGCCATGGATGTAACTTGTGGTAAGGGAAAGTCCAATTAGATTTGGGGGAAATACAAGTAAATTTATATATTATAGATATATTTATATATTATATTTCACAGTGAGGACAATGAACAACTGCCAGGACACAGGACAGATATGAGACCTCCATCCATGGAGATTTTCTAAACTTGAATGGAATAAAGCCCTGGGGAACACACTAACTCCAAAGGCGGCTCTGTTCTAGGCAACAGGGCTTATACAGATTACATTCAGATGTTTCTGCCAACCTACATTTTTCTTGAAGAAAAAGTCAGTTCAAAGGTTGGGATCTCCATTGGAGAAACGTGGTCTGGTTTTGGCAGAGAACAGCATCCATGCCTTTGCATCCATTTAAAAACCCTGCAGCAGGACTTGAGATGTGTCAGAAGAATAAAGAGCTTTCCAGACAAATATTACTGACATCTAAATTAAAACAAAAGAAAACAAAAATTAGTTTCTTTCTCGACTTGGGAGAAACCACCCTCCTCCGGGGGTGGTGACCTTGATGGATATGCAGTAAACTGTTTGCCAATAACCCATAGTTCATGGGAGAAAAGAGCAACTGCTTCACGTGAAGTTTTGGCTGGTATCGTTTTGATGCTGACAAAGAACAGCTCCAGCAGTTCCAGGGACCTTAAGAATTTCAGGCTTTTGGAAAACCCTCTCTTTGCTCAATGCAAATGGCATCTTCCAGCAGGTGATGGATGTTTAATATGTTGAAAACAGAGCAGAAAGCTGCTATAGTAACCATAGCTCATCCAACAAGCCTGTACAGCAGTTGTGCTCAGACAGCAATGTGTCTACTAGGCATTGCTCTCTTACCAAGTTGCCACAGAAAATATATGGACTCAGTCAGAGATTAATATGATCAGACCAAAGCCGTTTATTGCAAAGCCTTAACTCCTTATATACTATTGCTTACATACACTTACAGTGATTTGGCATATTATGATTGGATACATGTCTTGAAGACCCTTAATGACTAACATATAATTGGTTAAACACAGGTGTGAGAACTTGACCTCGAAAGCTTGCCAACAGTCCACAGTTCTCATAATTCAGTGAATTCCAGCTTCTTCTTATCTTGCTTGCTTAAGCTTCCTCAGGCCTCTCATGGCCTTGCTGTATCACTTGGGATTATTCAGAGTTTGTGTACCCATTATCCATTCTCCTGTGAGAACACTGTCTCCACACCAAGTATTTCCTTCCCCCATCTCAAGAATTTCACATCTGGCTCCAGGAAGAAAAGGAGCAAAAGCTGTGTTCATTGTAATCTTTGAAACACCTTTTCCAACACTGACGAATGTTCAGATTCATTTCTTGCTGTGTGGAAAACCTGTCAATCCTCACTACAGAATGTGTCTTTCAACAAATTTTCTCCCTCTCAGAAAACTTCAGGCTTCCCCTGGGATAAGTCTTCTTATTTATTGCATTTAACCTTGATTATACCTTGCCCAGCAGTTCACATGCAAGGTGAACACCAGAACAGTTTTCTTCCTCTAGCCACACAGATAGTAATGCATAGTACAAGCAGTGAGCCATGTGCGTAGAGAACAGAGTAACCACTAAGCTTAAGACTTCATACATAATAAATTTATACTCTCTACATGTGTCCTGGGTTCAGCAGTAGCAGTCATTTTCCTCCTTCTTAGTAGCTGCTGCAGTGCTGTGTTTTTGACTTTCAGCCTGGGAGCAGCGCTGATAACACCGATGGTTTTAGTTGCTGCTCAGTAATGTTTAGTCTGACCAAGGACTTTGTGAGCCTCATGCTCTGCCAGGGAGGAGGGGAAGCCAGGAGGAAGCAGAGACAGGACACCTGACCCAAACTGACCAAAGGGGTATTCCATACCACAGCACGTCATGCCCAGGATGTAACTGGGAGTTACCCAGAAGGGCAAGTTCACTGCGGGGTTGGAGGAAGTATTGGCCAGTGCTTGGTCAGGCGGGGTGGGGCGAATTATCAGTCAGCGGGTGGTGAGCGGTTGTATTCTCTTCCCTTGTTATTTCCCTTATCATTATTATTATTGGTGGCAGCAGCAGTGATTCGTGTTACACCTTAGTTACCGGACTGTTCTTATCTCAACCCTTGGGAGTTACATTCTTTCAGTTCTTCGCATCCCTCCAGGAGCCGAGGGAGGGCAAGAACGGAAAGAGTGAGTGAACGAGCTGCGTGGCTGGGTTTAAACCATGACAACATGCCAACAGTCAGGTCTATCAATCATCTATGCTGATCCATTACAATTTTTCTGCTAAGATGCTCTCATGTTTCCGGGCATGCTTAAGTCCCTTCACATTCTCTCTGGAGACACACAGTAGTCCAGCTTTCTAATATGGGGCTGGACCCCCCCCAGATGGATATCTATCTCAATCACAAAGTTTGCTAAATACAGTAAAACTCCTTTATAAATGGCTGGCTAAAAGTTAAGTCTTCCTAGAGCCCTGGAATTTGGCTACCACCTGTGGGTAAAGCATTCACCAAATGTAGTTTTAGTTTCTTGCAACTAGAGTTTGTCTTTGGCCCAGGATATTAAGACTCAGCAATTTGTGTCTTTTGTCATTCCAATATCCCCTTGACAGGGACTAGATCATGGCTTATCCTCTGTTAGCATGCATGGCTAGTTCTACATTCACCAGGATGTTTAATTTTGCTCTGCAGTGCTGAGAAGTGTATTACTGTATTGCAACAAGGGAAGTCCACATACCAACACTTTATGACTAACTCTTCCCACCGCTTCACAGGAGTCTGCATTCTTTTGAGGCAAATATCTTTTGTTTTCTTCTCACTTCCAGGTTATTTGCATGGTTTGTAAAAGTCAAAACCCAATTTTCAAGTGTCCGATTTTGAGGTATTTAGAACACGGGATCACTTACAACTTCAACATGTGGGTGGAAGATGAGAATTTAAACCTCATCACGCAGGAAACTCCCTTTAGGAACCTGTTAAGAGGTACATTTAGCTTATTAAATCCTTTCTGTCTATGCATAAGCCTTGCACATGTTTTTTGGCTTCTGCTGCTATGAATTCCTGCAGCTCTGACTCGCACAAAGTTGTTTCTGCCAGCAATCACCTGAGAATTCTCATTATTAATGCCATGGCCTGGTCTATCCTGCAGCACACATCTTAATGAGCTCTGTGCTGCTCCTCTCTTTCAATAAGCTCTCCTCCATATGTTCTACAGTTCCACCTTGCCTCTTTACCTGTTACCTAACTTGAAACGATTTCCAGCACAGCCTGTCTAAGGCAGGTACCGCTCTCTTAAGATCCTTCTCAGGTCTGTACTTTCATCTCCTGATTTCTGGGGTTGCTAGAGACTTCTGAAGACGGAATAGCTTTTATTGCCAGAAATACTGAAGAAATATTGATTTCTGTTTGCCACTATTTCCTTCTCAAGAAAGTTGAGAATGAGGCTATTACTTGCTCACCATTCCAACACAGATGCATTAAGCTCATGATTTTCCCATAGCTGTACTTCCCTCATTACAGGTTCACTTGCCTATTTATTACACTACAGACCCTGTTTTATGAAGGTGAACGAGATCACATTCTCTTTTCCTCTGCTTCCTTTCTTGTCCAGGCAGTACGGCATCATTTAAGTACCCTGCCTTTCCTTCAGATATTGTCCATGCAACCTTTTAATTACCATTCAAAACATGACTTTGCCCTCAAAATACTGCTTGGAATTAGCTGCTTTATTATGTAGAGCAAACTGGAGGGACTGCCAGTGAGCAAACACGAAGGGGCAGCATGTCTGGGTAGCCTAGTTAGCAGATTCTAGGAGCCACCTCAAAGATGAAAAGAACCATTTCAAGCATCACATCACCTCACAAGTAAGCAACAAGAGAGGTAGCTGTAGTACAGCTTGCCAGAATAAGCTGAATATAAATCAAGCACTTTCACAGACCCAGGTCACAACATTTGGGCTCAGCCAATTAGTTCATTAGTCAGAAAAGATCGAACAATGACATTTCCTTTTTGTGGCAGCGGAGGCAAAAACTGTCATCTGAGTTTTTTGCTTTGGTACAGCTCTATGATAAAAGGCATCTATTCCAATCCCATCTGCTTTCAAATGATACTGAAAGGTATTTTGCCTTTTCTAGCTTAGTTTTGAAAAACTGACTATCTTAAAGCACAGCATCACAGTCAAATACACGTTTGAATAATGAACTAGAGTTTACTTGGATAACCAGTGCATTATTGTATGTTCTATTCTGAACTGGAGTGTAATACTGACTTAAACCTCTGAACTATCCTCTAAAAAAAAAAAATCATCACTGAACTACAGCACCAGAAAGCAGTTCATTTCAATGTAGAAATTCTGAGAATCGTTTCAGCTTTGATTACCAGGAAGCCAGAAATATGGAGAGAGGTGTCAGAATAACAGATTAAGGGCATCTAGTCTACAGAAACAAGAGAGTTTTCTCTAGGAAGTCTTGCTATTATCCCTAAGAAAATACATTTCAACCTCCCTGAAGTCTTATTCATCCTCCTCACATCTGTCTTAGAAGTCCAAGTTTAGAAGTAGTGGCAACGATAAATGAGATTTCCCCATGCAAGTTCTATTCCTCCCTGAACGGTTATATAAATCTGAAAAGAAAGACATCCTGTTCCCCCTTTCCATTCCCAGCTCTCCCAATGTTTTAGAGCAGCACAAGAAAAGGAGAACAAGACTGTCAGAAGACATTACAATATGAAAACTTACTATGCTCACTCTGAACTGTTGGTCCATATTCTTTCGACAAAACCACGCCATTTAAGGGGCAATTTTCATTTTATAACCACTTACAAAGCAAATCAATTGTGTTTACAAAAGCTCTCAAAGCAAGAAAGGAAAAATACGCAAAACCCAGAATAAGGTTTAATGAGGAAAAAAAATTCAGCCACCTTATTTTTCTATTCCATTTATTTTTAAAGTCCTTTTTAAATACAACTTATTTTCCATTTTTAAAGCTCTAGGACACAGTTGACAACATAGCATTTGCCCTTCTGTTTGAATACATTTTTCTTCTAGGCTTCCAAGTCCAGGAATAAGCACAACTCTGCATATATGCAATGTCTCCAATGCACAAGCTCCATTTATTTCCTTATCTTATCTGAAGGACAATCTGGGGATGTGATATCTTTCTCTACACAGCTGGGAGACAGATTCTAGTAGCACACATCTCCACATGTACCAGCTAAAGGGGAGCTAAGGGGGAGGAAAAGAGAGTGGGAAAACACATAGAATCCCAGCCTGGTTTGGGTTGGAAGGGGCTTTAAACCTTAACCAGTTCCAACCCCCTGACATGGGCAGGGACACTTTCCACTAGATCAAATTGCTCAAAGCCCTGTCCAACCTGGCCTTGAAGCATCCAGCCTTCAGCTCATTCTATCTTGCAGTAGATCAGCACTAGAGCTCTAGTTTGAGTTTAGAAACAATTTTGGAAGATGAGTAATTTTAAACTTACTTTTCTTTTTCTACTTTTGTGGCATAAATCCCTTCTCCAGCAGCATTCAGAAGTTATTTACTTTCAAGAAGTGCCATGGGTTTAACAGGTTGTACAGAATAGGACTGGTCCTCTCTCTGTTACCCGTGTCCTACAGTTAATGCAGAAAAGAACAAAGGGCTCCTAGTACAGGCATGAAGTAGAAGACAACACATACACAGGGGGAAAGACCTGTCTGTAAACTGCAGGCTGGACTGAGACACTAAACCTGTTTCACATTGGAGACCTGCCAAATGAAGCCTTTGGCTTCTCCATCAGCCTTGGAGAATGTCAGCTCTATAACCCAAAGAGAGAGATTTTGTTTGACTAATCGGAATGAGATGATACTGTTTAAGAATGCAAAAGGTTACCAAACTGGCTTAGCTGTTCTATTTAATTGTGAGAACTGGTTGAAACCTAGTTGATTCCTAAGAGTGATTCCTCCCAGTACAATAGCTGAGATTTTTAAAAGAAAATAAAACTGGGAAATGTAAAGTAACTTGTTGGCAAACACACACTTTCATATGTTTGAGGATACATCTCTCTGTATGCAATTGTCTACAAAGGAACGTTACACCTTTACTGAAAGCTGCCCTTTCAATAATCCTTGGTATAGCAGAAGTGGCCCACAGGTAATTATCTCTCACTTCACACAGCCTCAAAGCTAGACAGGTTTGTCAAAATGATTTTTACTCCTATAGTTTATTATCTCGTTGTGAACATTTTTTATGAGAAAAAGATTAAATTGCTGCCCTGATGTGTGCATTTCATTAAGCTTCTAATCCTTAAAGAGTCACTAATGCAACTAGCCATTGAAAAGCATTAAATCATAGTTCAGTCATATTGACCAAAATAATCTCCTAATTACTTCAGAATGGAGTGGAGCACAGGAGCTGTGCTGTAAATTACAACTCAAAACAAGAACAGAAAAGCAACTTTGATTACTTTTGGTATGCAAGAATATGGGAAGGCAAGATACATACCTCTACCAGGCAACTCATTCAGAACAGATGGGATTTTAAGGTCATTGTTCATGCAGTGGTGTTTATTTCAGTAAGCCATTTGGATGGGGATGTTGTTTCTGTTGCAGCTGATCAGTCACTGCAGTCACAGTATAAAGAAGAGAACTAAAATGAGCAAATGAATTTCAGGTGCTGAATTATAAGTAAATTCAACCTACTTCTGAAGAAAACACCCAAAAGGCACATCCAGTCCACAATAAAAACTATATCTGACCCACAACTGAAATGGATCTTAAATTATTTAGAAGCCTCTTTAGTTTTCCTTCTGGTTTTGCTACCTTAAATATATCTGGAAGCAGATATAAGAGGTGCAGTTTCTAAACTCTGGACCTCACTTCTGACTTCATCCCCATTAGACAAGCACAGAGGAGACCTGCTTCCACTAGCAGGCCCCTGGACAGACACACACAATCAGTTCCAGTCCTTGTATGTCAGGTGGTGACTTCCACAGCTTCCAGAAAGCTCTTCCTGCTAGTGTCATGCACTCAGATTTACTTGATGAAGTCTCAAGAGCAGGTAGCAGCTATGAAAACTTATTCAAAGAATAATCCAATAAGGACAGCCATGACAAATACAGCTTCATATCCAATGTTAAATTTATTATACTCCAATGTGACTATAGCCATAAATCTTTCAAGAAGAGCTTGCCTTGTAAAGCATGATTGTGAGTATATTTGCAATTTAAACACCCAACAGACCAATAACAATGCACCATCAACATTTCTAAACCCTTTTAAATAACTTGCATTCCCATTACTAAAAAGATCATCAGAAAGAAAAAAAAAACCCAAACACACTTAGAAGCAAGCTGAAATCCCTCAAGTCAGAACAGTTCACAGGATAACCTCTAGTTATTCCTTTGTTCTTTTCTTTTTTACTAACTCTTCATTTTATAATGGTAAAAAAAGGCACACAATCATCTTCCCAACTAGATTGACATAGTAGGAGTGTGGCTCACATAGGGTGAGCCCCAGCTTTCAGGTAGGTGAGTCTAGACCACCTGAGAGCATTGACATTTGAAAGCCCCCTTTTTCTTTGGACAGGCACTAACCAGATATAGTTTTAAAACAGAGGAAATAAACACAGTAGAAGTAAGTGGGATTTCTAAATGGAGTGTGCTCCCTACCACTATACCCATACACGTGAGATCTTTTCAGGTTTTCTTTAGTCCAGTTATCACAATTCTGGGCTGCTGCCAACTCTAAACACTGCTCACATCTCTCCGGGAAGCCTTTTCGAGCACCATCTCAGCAAGGTCCCTAGCCAGACACATCCCTTAGACCACCTCCTTCCTTTGCTCAGGTCCCCCCCTCCCAGAACCATCTCTACTCACCTCCCTGTCAAAAGCAGGACCTCCCTTTATCCAACAGAGCTTCTCTCTTCATTGGAAAAGATACACAAGCACCCTCTCTCACAATACCACCTCAAAACAAGGCAGTAAAAAAAATGCTATCCCAGCAGGCTTCAAAGTTTGCAGGATTTGTTAACAGTGTTGCAGAGAGAGGGGTTTGACTTTAAGAATGGGCAACTCTGTGATGATCAAAAGCATGTAATTTTTCAATATATTTTTATCTTTACTTATTCTCTATGCTTTAGACCCTACTGGACTTTGCTGCAGACTAGGTTTTCTGTGTAATTAACCAAGGTGATCTGGGTCCCCTGCTCACACCTGATTTGATTGCTTCTCTGTTTCCCTCCCCTTCTTTGTACTCTGCTTCCCTCACCTCTTCACAGCTGGCTCCTGTACTGCATCCTCCGCATGGACTCACCCGGCCGAAGCACTGCTTTAAAACACGAGTGAGCAAACTAAATGATGGGGTTTTCCCCAGCCAGAGAAACTTAGTGAAAACCTGGAAGAAGCATGAGAAGATTTAGCTTTTTGTGTATCACCACATTTTTGTAACCACAACTGAAAGTTTCTTTGCTTCTGTGCTCCAGCTGGGATCAGTTAGCAGATTAATTATAGTCCACAAGAAACACGTACCATGAGACTGCTGCAGCCAGACCTTTATAAAAGCACTTTGGTGAAACTCAAGATTTTAAACAGTGACAGAAAACACCCAAAGGCTCACTGGGTAATGGAAGCCCTAGGAGAGCGTTCTCCCAATTGCACCCTGGAACAATGCCTTGCCTGGAAAACCTCTGTAATGAATTAATAGCTCACCAGATCTTTTTCTATAACTGTATTAATTGGTATATAAATAGATAATAGAAGACATTACTTCTGTCTACAAAGCTTTGCTTGCTCTCACATCTTGTCTGCTCTTAGCAGACAGATTTTCCAGAAGATGGTAATCTTGTGAGGTCATCTCCTTCACTCCTTGCTCTGGAGCCTGGCAAGCTGAGGGTCTTCCAGTCCTCAGATGCCTCCTAGTCAGTTTTATGCCACCGTTGGGTTTCCCTGACTGAACTTTGAATTGTCTTCTGACCAGAATGGATGAGCACATTATCACTTGTAAAAAAAGAGGATTGACCACAGCCACCAGACTCCCCATAATTTGCAGTCTTCATTTATTTCATGAAGTTTTGACTCCTGGGAGCAGAATACCTGCAGTGCCTGAAAACTCAGGGTCATTCCCATTGCCAGGACCTGGGAGTGTCCATGCTGGGGCCTTGCTCAGATTTGCTGCAAGCACCTGGCCCAGATTTGCTCATTCTCCATTAAAATTCTCCTGCTCAAGCACCTGCAGACTAAAGCAACTTTACCCAGACAGAGAATTTAGGTATTAAATTTAGGTATTAACAGGCAGCTAAAAGGCTATACAGCATGCTTCATTTAGCTTGCTAAGAGCTCTTCTATAAAATGTGAGTGATTAAAATATGGTGTGGTATGTGATCTATTCTCATCATGCGAGTCACAAAGGTAGCAATGTCTAAAAGGCATGCAAGTCTCAAATGCCAGCAGCACACTATGACAAAGAAATAATCGATTCTGCAATGTGATGGTTCTATGAAGGCGACTTTCCATATTCCACAGATATATTAAAAGAGAAGGTCAGTCAGAATATCCAGTATTCTCTCAAAGGCCTTTCTTAGCTAGGTTTGGGGTTCTTAGACAGTAATTCAGCATTATTTTCTAGTTTGTCTTTCTGATTGATAGCAAGAATATAACTTCCTTCTGTCTCAAGATCAAGTGTGTCCAATTAGAGGGTGACAGAAGTATCTTACCCAGTTTCTAATAATGCTGCTTCCTCATTACTTTAGCCATGTGCAAGAACATGCCCGTGCAGGTTGTATGCCATTAGGTGTTTAGTTCCTGACTTTTTCCTTATGCCCTTTATTTCTCCAGGCTCATCGAATTATGGTTTCTTTATTAAATCATTCATTATTACAACTTCTGCACTTGAGTCTTCTCAAATCTGTGATAAACCTCCCATTCATACCCACAAGCCTTGAATCAAAGCTCTGCACCACAAGGATTTTTGGGCCACTCGGCCATTGTGGGTACACTATGACTAATTCTAAGTCTTTCCCACAGTGCTGGCAGCTGTCACATTTTCCCCACAACCTTCTACAAATATGCTGTCTTGCCATCAAGAGTGGAGTGTGGTTGAATCCATGCAGATAAGAAGCCAAGTGTGGAAACCACCCCTTTTCTCCCAGTGGGCAGTTGTAGAGCCATGTCAACAGTGGCTCTGCAAGCAGGAGTGGCCAAATATTGCTAGTTGCTAGCCACAGGTCTGGCAGGGCAGGTGTTGAAGCAGATAACCCCATGCAAAGGGAGAACATGGTTTCACATTTAGCACAGATTCAAGTTGCTTTTTACAGCTTTGAAGAAGAAAATCTGGTTTCATAAAAGCTCAGTATCAGCTGCAAGCCTTCAGGAGCTATTAGCTCATAATTTTCTAAGCTTTTGCTGTAGACTCCCTTACCACCAGCACTGAAATTATCAAATCACAGCAATATGATAGAAAACCTTTGCTGCAGCAATGAATTTGTTTCCCAGGAGAGATGGACATAGTTACTTACCTTCAGTATTCATGTGTGTATTGAAAATCCTATCATATAAATGAAGGGCCCGAGTCTCTTTTTTTATACTATTACAGAAAAACCAACATCAAGAGAACAATTCTTAGGACTCTTCAAAATTTAAACAATTCCCCCAAACAGAAAAAAAGCCAGAAAAGCCAAAACCCACCAAGTATTTTTGTCATGTAGCCTGTGCTTTGATTTTCAAGCTCCTCATCTGCTGCCAACCAGGTGTTTAAGCAGTTGTCTTCGGAATCCTCTCTTGGTATTTTGTGTCCATGTACTGGGGTTTCCTGAATGAAAAATTAAGATAACAGCTCTGTCAAGCTCCAAATCCTGCTAAACCATCGTGGCAGACTTGCCCATGCCAGTGCAATGGGATTTGGAAAAGGTGCTGCAGCCAGAACTGTGGAAAACTAGAAGTTTTTTCTCACTTAAAGAAAAAAAAAACAAAGGCTTTCACTAAAAATACCAGATTTCTCTGGTTTATGCCAGCTCACAAACCTTTTTCCTGGACATCTGACCCCAGGAAAGGGGGGTTTTACTCACCCCTCCACAGCCACTGAGTGCCAGTGGAATACCTGGTTCTGAGACTGAAAGGGTGGGGAACAAAGAGACAAGAGGCTGCCGGGCTTCCACCCACTGCAAATTTCATCTAAGCTCTATCTGCCACATGAAGTGTTGATAAGGCAAGCGAGAGAGCCTCACCGAGCACGGAGGGCTGAAGTTCAGAGGCAGTTGCAACTCTTTGAACAGCCAGGAAGATGCTCTCTTCAAAATGAGAGTCACCGGGGACACGTTAGGAGGATGCCTCGTGCTCCTGCTTTGAGGAGAACTTGCTACGCTGCGTGAATCTCTTCATTTTTCCTTCGTGTACTTTCAATTTCTGGGAGGGATCGAGCCGTGTGCTGCAGAATTTCATGGGTACCTTGGCTAGCAGGGATTTGTTTTCATTCGGCCATGGTTTCTGCAGCTTCATTCAGTTTCTAAAGAGCAGAGGCTGTGCTTCAACTGAGTTAGGTGCTGCCTAGATCTTAACTGTCTTGTTGGTCCCTGTTATGCTTTTCAGGGCTGAAAATACTGAACATTTTTAATTGAGGTGTTTGTATAAAGGTAAATCCTTGAAAAAATAAAAATGCTTATAATGATAACGGAGGAAATGATTTAATTGAACTAATTCTTTATTGCTCCAAAAGTATACAGACTGATTAAACTCATGCAGTTTTAGCAAAACAAAGAGCGAGCATCAGTGAAAATGGGTGAAATGTGTAGGATGAAGTTAGTTAAAATACTTTCCAGTTAAAAAGCTTAAACTAAATGTTACCCCAGATTTTCCAGCTAGTCACCCTTCAGGAATTTTCCGGAGTGAAATAATGAAGTATCAAGACTATGTTTAGACAGAGAGGATCAAAAGTTTAAATTAAGCAAGAAAAGAAGCAAGCAGTTACTGGTTTCTACTCATCCTCCAAGCTGTTAAAAATAAGTTTTGCCTTCTTAATTTTGAGCTGTGATCCTTAGGAGGCTCTGAACACTGGAAATCCAATATCCAGTATTATTTCTGCGGGCATTCAAACAAGCTCTCATGGTTCTTGCAGTGTTTATGAGCAGTGAACTGGCTGCCCTGCGTGCTGGTTGAAGGAGCACCTGGTGAGCTGATGGATCACATGCCACAGCAGTGGATTGGCAAGGGGGCACTTTTGGGAGACTTGGAAGCCCAGGAACTATTGAAGACTGGGTTTTGGAGAGCAGACCTAAAACTGGAAGATGTAGCTGTGAACCGTGTGATTAGAAACTAAAACAGGTCTCTAACTGCAAAAGCTGAAGGTGGTTCAGCAAGACATGGAATCACAGAACAGTTTGGGTTGGACGACACCTGAAAGATCATTTAGTTCCACCGCCCTTCATGCTCTAAGGCTGTTTTCCAGCTTGGTCCCATTTGACACTGGGACTGCTGAGACAGGCAGAGCTAAATATCCCATCCCAGGTGAGCAGGCAGCGCTGCTCCTCAGGGCCAGAACTGCAGCACAGCACTTTCTGTATCTACAGATCCGCTTTATTCACCCTGTGGGCAGACACAAAATGTCCTCAGGGAAGTAAGTGCTGCTTTGCAGTGATTGTTCAGCATATCTGGGGTTAAGATGATTGGTTCCTTGTTACTATTTCTATATATTTTCATGTGCTTCCTGAATATTTTGCTCACTGCTGCAATGCCAAGGCTTTACTGAGATAAAGACCCTCACTAAAGTTTGTACTGAGCAAGAGATTCCTGCACACATGAAATCCTGTCCTGTCAACATGGAAGAGACTCTGGAAAAGTTCCGCTCAGGATGCTGCAGTTCTCTGAAATATTCTTTATCACAAGATGTTCTGCTTTGCAGTGGCCTCAATGGGTACATATGTCAATGATACAAGGTTTTTCCTTGTTTTTATGGGGAGGAGGGAGGTTTCTGGGGCTGAAGGGAGGAGGAGCTGTGAAAAGGAAAGCAAATACTGAATCCTATTTCTCTTCTGCCAACACTCTCCGCTTTGGGTGCCCTTTTGCCAGGGTGGCACCAGGAGCAGAGCCTGACAACTCAACCAGCCTCCAGGCAGGGAGGGCTCCCCAGGCCTCCCACCCCTGCACTATTGTCACTCTGGAAGGGCTGGTTGTGCCTTGGGTGAGTTAAGGCTGTTAAAGCCCTGTAATGAGTGTGTTTATCAGCTCACGAGTTGAGACATAGCTCTGCGCAGGGATAATTCACACTGGCGTGTACATGCTGAGACCAGAGCACAGTCTCCACTAGCCCATCATCCCCATGCTGCTGGACCCCTCATCAGCACCATTTTACCCAGGTCAGCTGTAGGCACATAGATACCCATCTATCAGATCAAAGCTCATTTTGTAAAGATTTACATTTTATGATGGATGCCACCTCATTCAGCATAAAACCTGCCTGTGAAGGTTAACTCATTAAAAAGCACTGTAAAAAGACACATCCTCGAGGCAGATGTTGGGAGTGAGAAGCTCTGCTTCTGCCAGAGCTGCTCATCAGCCCTCCAAGTACCACTGGACATTACATCTGTTCTGTGTGAGCAACATCTCCATCCTCAAACATGGTAAAGCAATCATTTAATTAGTATGAAGAGGGCCAACAATTCCTCCTGAGCATGTTTGAAATAGATAAGCTCAATGTGGGGAGGAGGAAGACGTTTTTTGGGCCTAAATTCCCCGCTTTTTATATACACCTACACAAAGATACCACGTCCAAATTTAAACCATGCCTCTTGCCTACTGCTTCTCCCTGCTCTTTAGATTATCACTGTATCTATACAGATATATAGAAACCAGTTTCCGCATTACCAACATGTGAGTGACGTGCATTTATTTTGGAATGTATAGAAATACATAGATGTGGATATGACTGATAATTTAAAAAAAATAAGAAAAATCAAACTTAGTCATAAATTATAACAACAGTGCTGCCAACCACCGGCATTTAAAAGTCACGAGTCAGCCTTCATGAAAACATGTGTTATCTTTCAGAAAAATAATATGTGTTGAGTTATTTATCTTCTGCTTTTCTGATTCTTCAAAATGCATTTAAATCATATTTTCAAGCCTTTGTTCTTAATCATGAAGTAGAAAAACTTACTTTTAGGAGGGGAAAAAAGCTGAATTTCTTACACTGGCGTAACTCCAGGAACCAGAACTTGAAGGGAAAAAGCCCAAACAAATATAACATGTGAACCATACTAAGACTGTAAGAGCTGGCAACGCTTTGTCATAATAGAGTATTTTTATGCCAAAACAACTGTGTGTGACAGGGATAAGTTTGGCCACCATCACATTCCACTTCCTTTTTCTCGCATTAACTCTGCTGAAGCACCAGCCTGCAGTGCCAGCCCCTATCATGGAACAGCTTTTGGTAGATGTATTTTCTAAGGCTGAGACAGCCGGAGTGCTCAGGGTCAAAATCTGCCTTTGAGCGATGTCTGCAGAGTCATATTTACAGATTGTACTAACTAGATATCAAAGCTCTGGCACCAGAGATAGCTGAAAGTAATACGAAAGAAGTCTCTTGTTGAAAGAAAACTGATGTAGAAGGGCAGAGGGAAAATTCATTAGCTGGTAGTGAAGAGAATAATGGGGTTTGGAGCTGATTCTTTAGGCTTTTTCCAACATCAGCAGCTTTAGTAAACAGAAGAGGTAATATTTAAGGAGAGTAATCCTATTGGGAAATGTTTCCCAGTTTTCCAATCTGCACATCAGTAGCTCCGTGCAGCCGCCTCCAGGTGTATTCCCCACCTCCATCTATCAGGATATGGGATTTGATCTCACCAGCATCCCTTGAGTGTAATTAAAATTCTGAATTCCTGATCCTGCCTCAGCTCGCTCAATGCAGGTTGTATATCGGGAGTGAGGAACACACTCCTCAAGGACTTAGAAATGATGAAAGGAAACATGCCCACACCGTGTTGCTTTATTAACTCACACACCACTTGTCACTTGGGTGTCACTTGGTCATCAGGAGGCAAACAGGATTACTTTCCTTCACCTTTACTTTTTCTCTCTCTAGTCTTTTTACTGTACATGTGCACCAAAACTAGGGCCATGACCAGCTGAGGTTTTGGTCATTTTATCTGGGGTCTCTGTTCTTTGAGGTGGTCACAAAGGCCTGCTTGCACTCAGAAGGCTTCTAGTCTGATAGCATCCAAATGATAAAGCATTTTCAATGAGCTGAGGCTCAAAACAGAGCAAATAAAAGCATAAAAATATATAGTGTAAAATTTACCTTAAAAATCAGTCATTCGTAGTCTGGGTTTCATAACTTCTAACAGGAGTGTCATTGATAATTCTGTATCATGTGGGGTTTTTTTGCAGAGAAAAGAGAAATGGCAAGGAAAGAAACTTGTAGCAGCCTCCACAAAGCACCAGAGAAGGTTTTCTTTACTTCTTTAAAATGAGCTAATGCAGTGAAACAAAGGCAGAAGACCCTATTTGGTCAAATAATCCCCTTGGCTGCAGCACAATCCTTTTAACGGAAAACCAGTGCTGTAAATAACTGGAGTAATTTATCAGGAGATTAAAGAAAATAACCTCACTTTCTTTCCTGAAAGAAAATAAGCTAAAATATCATTGACAGACGGCAATTTGAGGCTCGAATACTTTATTACAGGCTGATGACACCATTTTCTCTCTCATATTTACAAGTATGGCAGGGTACCTTTCATACATCTGAATTGAAAGAGCCTGTTCAGCCGAGTGCTGGGTTTTGGCTTGTTCTCCCCCTTCTCAGACAAGAGAAAAATACTCACTGTAATGTCACAATAAATCTGGTATTTATGAAAATGAGAGCAAGAGCCTCAGCCAGGCCAGGCACAGCCTCTCCCACTGAAATCTAATCTTCCTGCACATACATCTCAGCCGGTGCACTCTGTGTTTGATGGAGACAAGCAGCAGTCAGCGGAGCCCTGCAGCCCCCTTCCTCCAGCCTGCCACAATTGTGCTGCTGCATTCGGTGTTATTATGAGTCAATATCTTGTGAGAGACAAAGGAACTCCTCAATAGTGACCTGAGCAGCAATAAAAGCTGTGATGTGGGGACTGCAGAGAACCGCTTTGACCCATGGCACTACTGTGGCTGCAGAAATTTGCTTCCAAAGATGCATTTCATTCTTTCTACTCTGGAGACTATTACAGAGATGTCATAGATTGGAGAGAAACGAGAATGAAAGTGGTACAGCTTGTTTGCAGCAGAGTTTCTTAAGCTAAGCAAATAAGCTTCTGTGATACTTGGTCCAACAGTGAGTCCTTCCTCTCCCCTACACTCAATCTTTCAGGACCTTTGACCATTTCATCCTGATGTGACAAGCTTCCAAGCCGAGGGCTGCAGGGACATCAAAGCATCTGTGTGATTGGCTTGGCACTGAGAAAAAACATCTTGCTTTTCAAATGAAAAAAGAAAAAATTTCAAAGTATTAATAATAATTCAGTTGGTAAATGAATCTGGTTGTGAACAATCCACAGGTGCCTGCTTACATTAGATGTATGTCTTGTCCGAGTAATTCAGCTCTAATCCTGTCCTGCAGACAATTTCAGCTGTGTTGCTGGAAGAGACATTGCTGAACTCTTAAGCACAGCTTTGTACCCAACTAGTTAAGCCTCTGAGTCTCTGTTAAATGAGTGAAAACCTCATGGCTTTGTGGGGTTGTACTTCCTTGAGTTTGTTAGCATCCTTTTGTACAGCCATCATTTAGGTACCATTGCACTTGCAGTTGTACTGAGGAATGCTGTCCAGAAGATGTTCACAGCTGGAGATAATAGTGAGCAATTGAGGGCAAAACTAGGGAGGTATACATGGAAAAAACAGCGTTATTTCTGCTCTTAACTGGCCAGCCAGAAAAGGCTGGGAGGAAAGAGGGCAAGTCATTAAATCCAAATCTTGGCTGATAGAAGATAGCTGTATCTTTTCTTGCTGAATTTGTGAGGAAGGAAATAAGTCAGTAAAACACATTTCCAGCAGTGCTGCTGTGCACCATCGTTGCAATTACTTAGCAAAGAGGTGGTTTAGCCTAAATAAAAGCTGTACTAACTTTGATAATGGTCTTTTAATTTGTATAGGTTCGATGGCACACTAAGGGCTATGGGTACAATTATTTCTCAAAGAACAGATTTGCTTTTATGAGCCCATATACAGGATTTCTTTTGCTTTCATCCCAAGGATAACAGAAAGTAGCAGAAGCTTGACATAATAATAGAGTTCAAGTGCCTTAGCAGTATATCTACTCTCAAAAAATAATAAAAAAGCTAAAGTTAATGTTCTTTTCTATGTGCATGGCACAGGCAGGCCATTTTATAGCTTTTGCAAATCAACAGACTGTTGCCTCTCTTGTCCATCAATTGAGGCAGCTTTGGGATGATATAATGCCGTTGATTCAAATCTGATCAGCTGCTATTGCCTAATTATACAAGCAAAACAAATCCAGACTGTTTAAGGTAGAAGGGGGTGGTGGGAGGGGGAACTGCCATAAAACACTGAGGGAGAACTGTCTTCTCTTTTCAAACACGTGGTAAACCCAGAGCTGTTTTCCCCTTAAACAGGAATACTGCGGCCATGATTCCACAGACCTATTTACTTCTCTTTTCATAATGTGCCAGTCTGCATGCAATAAAACTGCCAGGCAGAGCTCAAAAGCAATAAATATAAGGAAATCTGTTATTTAACAGGCCAAGAATCATCTGCACAGTGTCACTATGTATTCAGAGCAGTGCTCTTGCAAAAAGTCGTTTTGCAAAATGACAATTCGTGTTGCATCTATTTTCATCCCTCTTCCCATTCCCATTCACTCGATTTTCTCGGCAGCAGTAGGGAGATTTGTCCATCACTGCTCTGCTGCTAAGGAAGCAGGCACTGACACTGCCCCATGCACCAACACAGAGGGAAGGATAGGAAAGGGCAGAAAGCTGTAGGCAAAAAACTCCAGTGCATGAGTACCTGAATGCTTAAATGCTTCAGATTCTCCAACGCACAGAAGGCACTGGATGCAGTGATTTCAGCCTGAGAGAGATAAGTCTACAATCTGGGACTTTTACATCCCACCATCAAGGTCTGGTGGTTCAAAGAACTTTTACCAGCTCTTCAGGCCAAATACTTGAACTGTTAAGCAGGAGCTCAGGCTCGAGGATAGAACAGTCCTGGTGTTGCTGTCCAGTGTTTGCATGCAGAGTCGTTCTCATTATGGCTGTGTATCGATGGAGGGTTATGCGATCCCTAAGTTGCTGTGGCTAACTTAATCACATTTGTTTTGAAATATCCATTCTCAGTGCTGGGTACCAGATGAAAAAAGACATTTAGAGCTTAGCAAACATCATTCTCAGGGTGTCTTGCACCCAGTGAGGAGAGGAAAAGCAGCTACTGGAAGGAGAGAGTACTTTTGGATGTTCTCCTGTTGAACAAAGCTGCTGCCAGGCCTCCTATCCAGCTAATGATCTCACTGCTGACATAACATCTTGGAAACCTTTTAGCCCCAAAAGGAGCATAATGACCCAGCATACCAACAGTGCAGAACTGCACTTGCACTGAATTTTGATATTCATTTTCTCCAAATACCACTGCTGCCATAGTGGCAAAAGGAACAGGAAAAAGCCAATTATCAAGCTTCATTCTTCTGTCATACCCCCTGACTGGTTGTGATTTGCTCTTTGGAACACCTGCAGAAGTTTAAAACACAGTGCAGCATCTGTCCAACCCCCTTTTGTGAAAATAAATAGATTCCTGAAAACTCCAGATGAGCGATTTAACAATGGTGAATGTGGGAAACAACCAGGCAAAACAGAGATCTTAAAACAACCATCACCACAGCCTGGCTCAGGAATCAGCTTTATTTATGTATTATGATTACCAAGTGATACAGTTACTGGATAGACTGTGATCTATCTGTGGTCACAGACAGCCAGGTGCATAGATGGGCTGGAGATGTGGGCATTTGATTCAGGACTTTTACAGCCACTTGGCAGGCCTGTTTTGTTGTGAGAGCAGCATCAGCCCTATAAATAAGTTATTGATTTTAATTTGTGGACAGAATATTGTTTAATCTTTGCAAACCACTTCTTGTTCCACTGTATAAAGTCAGTAGAAGGAAATGAAAGCATCAAATATCTCCTAATTTGAGCTGGGTTAAAATCTGCCAACAGTGACATTTTACCCTTCAAAACCAACAGCTAGTTGCTATATCCCATTCTCTTATATTGAGTTCCTTCAAACAGAACTCCTCCACAGAATCATAGACTCATAAAATGTTTTGGGTTGAAAGGGACCTTAAATCTCATCCAGTTCCAACCCCTGCCACGGGCAGGGACACCTTCCACTAGAGCAGCTTGCTCCAAGCCCCTGTGTCCAACCTGGCCTTGAACACTGCCAGGGGTGGGGCAGCCACAGCTTCTCTGGGCACCCTGGGCCAAAATCTCACTAGAAAGACTGGGGTTTAACTGGGTTTAAGTGATACCTAATAAACCAAGTGAATAGTTTTGGCTTAGCTTTGGCTCAGCTCGGGACCTTCTGTGGGGGTGTGGAGCAGCAGACAGGCTCTTCCATCAGTGCCAGTGAGTCCCTGGAATGGGTGAGGGGGTTTTGCATTTGCAACTGCTTTTGCAGTTTTGCCATAAACAGCCGGTGTCTTGAAGACATTGGGCTGGGGAAGCTGAAGTAGCTGGGGACAGCTGCATTGCTGAGGTGCCGTGGGACAGCCTTCCCCATTGGGGTGCACACTGCTGCTCTCCACCATTGCCACCAGCTCAGCCGTCGGCCCTGCTCCCTGTAGCAGGCAAGATTCAACATGACCTATTCTTCATGGGTTTAAAAACCTCATAAACCAGGCACTGAACCCACGCTCTGCAGGGTTAACGTGCTCAGCCAGTGTGTTCTAGTTGCTATTTAAAAGTCTGAGTAGAAAACTGCAGTTTGGACCTGGCCTTTTGGTTTACACATTGACGTCGTATGTAGGGAGTAGAATGAATCTATTACTTCTACTTTATTGCATTTATTTATTATTGCATTTTACTTAGAGTCAAGATGGAATTGAATACTGGAAATGAAAGGCTAGTGTACTCCCACCACAGCATCCAGCCTGCTTTTTTTGCAGCCATAGTACCAGCTATTACAATACCACATTTTAAGTAATCTTGCAATTCAGAAAATTTCTGTTGAGAAAAGCATTTTCAAATTAACCTTTGGAATTATGGCTGCTCACAGCCTTTCCCCAACTTGACTCAGGGAGCAAAGCCTGTCTCCCCTGAAACTCTATTGAAAATGCTAGCAAAATAAACCCATTACAGCTATAACAGCTCAAATGAATGTCAACATGGCAGGACATATGTCTAATTTCAGTTTGGAGACTTGAAGATTGGAATCTTCATTATAGGCACCATCAGCTGTTTCCAAACAGCCTTCAGGTCTAAAGAGATTCATTTGAAATGAGGAACATCAAGGCAGAGCACACAGAACTGTTCAGATGGCGCATTAATTTCAGTCACTTTGCTAAGGCTATGATTATCATCACTGTGGATTCAGTAATTTTCTCAGACTTGCTGCTGATGCAGTTTTGTAGGACTTGCCACACATCTTTCTGCTCCGTGACAGACAGCAAGGGAAAACGCACAGTTTGGCCTTCAGGGACGATGGGGGATGAGGACCTTAGACACAAAACAGGGTGCCTGCACTGCTCAGCCAGGCCATCCAAGAGCTATTAGAAATCTGTGCCCATCTCATACTCCAGTGGTTGTAATGATTTAGCACAATGGGACCACAGATAAGGACTGCCTGTGCTGAAATGAAACTGAAAATTGAACTGCAAGTATTAAACCACTCAAATTGTATGTACTTTAGTGAAAAACTGGAACACTCATCTATATGCATTTTGATTCTGGTACATAGAAAAGGAGGGTTGAACTTGTATTACTGAATGGTATTCAGAAACTCCAGTTGGTATTGAAATCCTGTGCACTGGATGGTATGTCAACAGGAGACAGCAGGCAAGCCTCCACAGATTTCCTGCCATTTAACTTGGGATGACACAAAGGAACAGCACAAACAGGAAAGGAGATGGATGGGAGGGATGTGAGATCATAGAGCTATGCATAACCTAAGCATATGCACGACCTGATTCTTCAGACAGCATGTGTATAATCACTGCTTAATCTTTTCTCTTCTGCCTGTTCTGAATTTTATAAGTATTTTTTGCCATTTTCTCCCTCTTGACATGCAACCTCCAAAAAAAGAAGACAAAAATCAAATTCTCGCTCATCCTCTGATCCCTTTGTCACTCATTGCTTTCAGGACAAGCCTTGTTTTCCTCCAAGGTTATATACATTTGATGCTTCTGAATATAGAAATTCCAAAGTTCTGACTGCCGAGCCTCTGTATTCTCAAACAAAACAGTGCTGCTCAGTTTTCTTCTGTCAACTTCAAAAACGGAACCCAAAAAACAACTAAAAATGGCCTTTTCTGACCTTTTGACACAACTGGGCCACAAGGGTGGACTCCACTGCTTGCAAGACTTCTGGGACTCTGGCAAAACTATTATTTCTTGTTCTCAGTGACATTTAAGTTATTCAATGCAAACTGAGAAAGGCTGATGAGTGTAAAACGAATCTCAGTTGAAACTTCTCAGAGTGAAAAAAGCTTCTGTACAAGTCCTGCAGTAAAGAACACCAAGATTCCTTCTGAGCACATGCTAGAGGGAAAAAGAATGCTGTATACTAGGAAAAAAGAAAATATCTAAAGCCTTCATCAAGCCCATTAATCACACCAGAAAGCTGCTTAGTTACGGACATACAGTTTGCTTGAAAGTAGAAGAACAGATCCCCACCACAGCTGGAAATCCACCAGGACCAGCTCCAAGCACTCAAGAAACACTGTAGCATGTGCATGTGTGCACATACACATCTGTACACATTTACATATACATATACATATACATATACATATACATATACATATACACATACATATAAAAGAATGCCAAAAGTCAATGAAATCATAGAATCAGAGAACGGTTTGGGTTGGAAAGGACCTTAAGATGATCTAGTTCCAACCCCCTTCCATGGGCAGGAACACCTCATGTTAGACCATAAAAGAAGACAATGAAATTTTGTGTCCACTTGCATCTCAATTTCCTCCATTGCATTTACTGGATTATTTGGCTCAAGCTTTAAATTGCTGACTGCTGTTTGCCCACTGGATAGTCAGTGGTGAAGGGAATATTCACAGCACACGCAAGCAGATTGACCTGTATTTGGTGCATTTCCCACCGCAGTTCTGAATGAATGGAGCAGACTGAAGGGATTTAACTGGGATTTAAGGAGAGATTTCCCAGAACATTTGCTTGAAAAACATTTTCTGAAGCAGATCCAAAGGTTTCTTAAGAGCAAGTCATCAGAGACAAATTAATGGGTAAGTTTCATGTGACATGGTAAAAGTACATGATAAATGCAATTAATAAGGCACTAGATTAGATTTTCACATTCAATCCTGGACAGCAGATAAAGAAGGAAACTGCTCTTCTGCGCCAGGAGCAGGCCAGCAACCAAGGGGCAGTCACAATGCTTACCTTCACCTTGCTCCTGGAGATAAGCCAAGGACTACAATCTTTCCCTGGATATGCTGACATCTCTTGAATCTCCCTTGAACCAGCTCAGCTCCTTTGGCAGCGGCTTGGGAGGAAACTGTGCTCCCTCCCCAAGCCTTTTCCAACAAGCCCTCAACATCCAGAGGAAGTAAAATAATGCAGGGAAATACCTGGTACTCCCATCCACAGGCTGGGACAAATCTGAACTTCTCAAAAGCTTTTCCCTTCTTCTTGGACTTTTTCCTCGTGTCATTTTTTAACTCACAGGTACTAATAATCTTAGTAGGAGTAATTTCAGCTGAACACAACCTAAAGCAGGTCTACTCTGCTCTCGTGAGACCCCACTTGCAGCACTGTGTGCAGTTGTGGTATCCTCAACATAAGAAGGGCATGGAGCTACTGAAGCAAGTCCAGAGGAGGCCACGAGGATGATCAGGAGCTGGAGCACCTCCTGTATGAAGACAGGCTGAGAAAGTTGGGGCTGTTCAGCCTGGAGAAGAGAAGCTGCGTGGAGACCTCATAGCAGCCTTCCAGTATCTGAAGTGGGCCTATAGGGATGCTGGAGAGGGACTCTTCATTAGGGACTGTAGTGACAGGACAAGGGGTAACGGGTTCAAACTTAAACAGGGGAAGTTTAAATTGGATATAAGGAAGAAATTCTTTCCTGTTAGGGTGGTGAGGCACTGGAATGGGTTGCCCAGGGAGGTTGTGAATGCTCCATCCCTGGCACTGTTCAAGGCCAGGCTGGACAGAGCCTTGGATTAGATGGTTTAGTGTGAGGCATCCCTGCCCATGGCAGGGTGTTGGAACTGCATGATCTTAAGGTCCTTTCCAACCCAAACCATCCTGTGATTCTATGATTTTACTATATCTATTGCCATCAGCAAATACTCATCAGGTGAAAAGCAGGGGAGGGGGAGGTGAGGGAGTCAAAGTAGGCTTGAAGTGAAAAAATGGGCCATCTGCCTGATTTAATATTCTCTGCAAGGTAACCAGGAGTTTTGCATGTGCTGTATCTGATGAGGGTGAAAAGGGCTGTGTGGAACATAAAACTGCCCTGAGCACTTCAGCTATGTGCAGATCTAGCATTGCCCATCAAAACACTGCCCAGACTTGGCAAAGGACTGAAGTAAAGACATGGGTTCTTCACCAGGGGAATTTAGAAACTTCAGCTACATGTGTTATGCAGGCAGAATCGGTGCCTGCTGGAGAAGAGTGGGCAGTTTGTTAATATGTGAAGCACAGACACACTTCTGAAGCTTCAGTATGAAACACAATCCTGCAAACAGCACTTCAAATCTCAATTCAAAAATGTACCAACATTTCCAAGCTCATGAAAGTCACTGTAGTGTTTTGAAGGATCCCTGTAAACACTGTGGCCATTTCACAGTTACCTCAGGCTATCTTTTCATCTTTAACGTGCTTCAGCCCTTTAATGTAATATTTAGAGCAATGTTGTTATTAGATTTTCCCTGGATAAAAGGATCTATAAACGTAAATGCCAGTTGCTAATTCTTGGTAGTACAAAATAATAGTATTAGTACATCGCACAATAAGAAAAAAATTAAGCTGGTAATTTATACTGCTGAATTAGATACACTAACAAAAGAGAGAGGCAATTATATACCACAGTAAAATCTTTAGTGCACAGACTTAAGCATTCCTTAGTCTTTAGTGTTCAATTAGGGTGAAATTTACTTTCAATACAAGACATAATGCCAAGGGCTGTCACACCCTCAGTAAGAATATATGATTTCATCTCATCTGCCTCTGTGCAAAGTCTTGTTTATTCTGGCAAAGCTCAAGGTTTATCTCTAAAGAACAATTTGATTTGCATTACACATTGCACTAACAGGCTGTGGTGTGCAGATTTATCTGCTGAATGAGTATATACTAATAGGTCTGATGATCTGTCTTTATAGTGCCATTTGATTAACAACAAATTTATTCACTTGGCAGCTGTATTCCTTAATCAGATATTCATTAAGCAGTAGAATATAAATATGTATAAATGTCAGATTTATGGATCAGAGACTACAATAATTTCATTTGAAGAAAGGTGGATTGTCTATACTTCTAATTAGATTCCCTTTAAATAGGCTCATCATATGCACACATTTGTACATGTCTAGGGCCTGATTGTCCGAGCCAAAACTGCATGCTGGATTGGACAGCATTCCCTTCCTTGGAAGCTTAATTGGAGTCCTTTGACAAGTCCTTGCAGCCCTACACTGACGTTACACTACACAAATATTTCCCTGTATTAGATGGTTTTATAAGGGGTTCATTTCCAAGACTGAGTAATTCACATGTCTGAACATACACGCACTTTGCAGCTGGCCAGTCTCTGGTTGTTATTCCATAACCTGGACGCACAAAAATAGGTGCTGGCAATGTAAATGCACTGGTGAATGGCAGGAGAAGAAATTACTAATGAGAATATCTTCAGTTAAATGGATCTTGGTTGTGATAATAATGAAAAATCATCATAATTACAAGGGAGAAATATTTTGCCTGTGGAATTCAGCCCAGGCTTTAAAGGTGGGCTAAAGACTAAGTTGACAAAAGTATTTTTACCTTTCTGTTTTGCCACTTTTATACTTCATGGGAGTGAAGTATACAGGCTCTGAAATAATCCTTGGTTTATCAGGGATAAGTACTGTTATTTTGGTATCTGTACAGGAGGTAAGAGGACTGGAACTGTCAGACCCCAATTAAAGTGAAAACTGAACTAGCTGTGAAGACATAGGCAGTTTGAAGGTGTTAGTGGCCTCTGCTTCTGTGTACTACAGGTATCCAAGCTAAAATTTAGAGCACCTGCACCTAGAAGAAAAAATTGTCTACCAAGAACTATGGATACCCACATAGGACTGTTCAGAGTCACTATATTACATACCTAAAAAAGCATGAATATCCTCAAAATGATCCAGGTCATCACGCTTGGTCTAAATAAGTTTTGTGTTTGACTTAAAACTTTCCAGGAAACCTGGAAGAAAGCTGGTGTCTGGAAAGGAACATCAACTCTATGGAAGTCCTTTCGGGGAGCAGGAACACATGGCTGACCCCAGCTCTCGCGTTCACCAGCTCTGCCTGTGCTGGCACATGCGATCCCCAATGCCATTCTAGTTACTCACTAATCAAAGAGCTGAGTGAGACTTCTTGCTCCCAGGAATTAGGGCATGTGGGAAGTGAAGGCAGGAGCAACGCGAAGACGAGCGCGTTGTTCTCCGAGGTGCCTTCTGTGTGAGGCAGGTTTTGTTTCCCTGAGACCAGATCGAAGGCATCAGCTGCTGCTTTCAGCCCTGCACGCTGGTGCAGGTGACAGCCTGACAGAAAGCGTGGCAGATTTATGCCACATGTTTTACTTTAATGAAGTACTAGACACAAAAAAGGGAAGAACTGAGATGCGTTCCCCACTGCTTTAAAGTCTTTCCGAAGAGTGCTAAACTCCTGTCTTTGTACGCTGTAAACACTGTGCATGCTGAAGCCACATCTTTGCATCTTAACTGAGTAATTTCCCTGTGGTGCATCCTTTCAGTACAGCATGTCACACACACAATGTTTCTTTACATGTCATCTATACCCCTGCATGATACGAGCCTGAAGTGAATCTCCACGAGCAAAAGGAGTTTGAATACTAGCAAGATTTTCACTGTAATTCATTGTAGAACCGTGTTTCAGAGCAGAAGGGATTAAAGGTCTAGTGCAGATTCTCTAACTACGGTGTCTGAACATGCTGCAGGGAAGATGATGCGCTAACCTTACTTTTATTTCTAGCAGGAATAATTTCAATGAAATGCAGAAGATTATTTGCAAGTCTCAGAGATCCTAACCATGCTCCTGTGCTAATGCAGCTGTGGCTGTATTGCACCCCTGGAGGGGAAGCAGATTTTGCTCCACAGAAGTAATCTGTAAATAAATGAATAGCTACAAATCATCCTTCATGCAGTTCCAGAACAAAATTAGGACTGGGTTTCATTTATTTATTAAATTACTGATCTATTGTCTTCCAAAAATGCAACACGTGTAGGGAGACTGATCCATTAGTATACATCATTCAGTTGTCTCTTGAGATGGATATGAGAGCAATAGTTCCTTGCAATATTTAAGTCTACTGAGCCCTGCAGATCTCCTCTTCTAATATCACTTGATTTATCAAATCCGATTTGGGATTTATAGCCTATATAGGGAGAGTTCTCAAATTCCTAATCCATTTGGAAACAAGTATCTTCTCTGCTTTGCTACTTCATCTTCCTGACTCACTGACCTGAAGGGCTGAAGTTTTAAACTCATTTAGCAGGGAAAAAAAAAAAAAAAAAAGGATTTTATTAGAAGTTTTGACAATTACATATGTCCTGATCCAGGGAGTAAATAGAATGTGAGTGCCTATTGGCTGTACCACTAAAGTCAGGCCACCCGTGATGGAAGATGCACAAGACTCACTGCTCAGCATTCAGAGTTGGAACCAGTTTGTCACTCACCTTGAAAATAAGTTTCCAGTGGCAATTGTCAGGTAGTTGAAATTGCCTTCTAAGAGTTGAAGTTGTGTTGAGGCCTTTCCCAGGGACATTTCATAGGTGCTGAAAGGAGAACTGCCTACTTTTCCCAAATACGTATTTTCAACCCCTGCTTTGAGAGACACTTTGATATCCAGGCCAAGTTGTTCAATATTAATGTCAGCCCACTAAGGCCTCTTAATTTTTCCTGGCCTGTGCTTTTCTGCAACAGAGAGTTTTCTGCTACAAGTTGTTCCCAGCCTCAATAAGAGCCCAATTTAATAGCTAGCCCATACCCTTGAGCACAGTCAATCCAACACGGCTGCTGCTGCCTTGTCCTGCCTGCTCTAACCACGCTGAGTCACAGTGCTCCTGCCTTCCTTGAGACACTCTTTTCCCATCATCCAAAGGCTTTTTGAAAAGCAACTTTCTAAGGCTGCCTGAACTTTTCAGTTGAAATGCGCTGGGTTTGAGTGAGTAAAACTCTGCCTTTCAGTTAATGACTTAAAAAAAAAATCCAATAAAGAGAGTAACCCAAATTACAAATACAAAATAAAAGGCCGGTTATTTCTTGCTCAGAGGCAAATTGTGCAACTCTAATTTAACAGAAAATGATCAGCTTTATGACTAGATGTGTTGCAAATAAACTGACAACCTTTATAAAATACAATTACTTTATTTTATGTGATATTATTATTATCTGAGCCATCTGACACTCTTATAGCTCATATAAAAATTCCTATTTTAGTGTAACTCTGTGCTTAAATAGATTTCTTTGTACAACATGAAATAACACCCTCCTCTTACTTTAGCATTTAGAGCCTCCAGAGTTTTATCATCTCTCTTCCTTCTCAAACGGTTGGATTTAAACATCTTGGGCAAAGGAAGGGATTCCAATGACTTGACTGACTTGGATCATCCCAACAGTGTACCTATGCTAACAATTCAGCCCCATGGGACTGGAAGGGAGGCTTTCTTTAGGCTAACTGGCATTTTTGACAAAAAAGGGTATGTTTCTGGATGGAGAATCATGGTAACTTGGCTATTTTGCCTCTGTTCCCTAAATAAATTTATTCAAGTGGCTGGCAGTGAGTGGCACGGTGCCGGGCCAGGCAGATATACCCATTCATTATCATCTTCCCTCACTGCACGCCACATATTTAATTCTTCTGATCCTTCCTCTCAAATCTCTCTTCAACCCTGGGGTGCTGTTAGCAGCTCTTCCCCTTGTTCAGTACAAATCCCTCAAGAAAACAGGCAGGCAACTGCCATTATGTTTTACAATTACTTAAAAGCAAAAAAAATTTCCCCTGCTGTGTTAATTCACTCTTTGCCACTTGGCAAAAGGCAGCATCTCCCTCCCTATCATTGCCCTGCAGCCCACAGTTTGAACACAGCCAAAGGAGACAAGGTTAGGTTTGATTTAACACAGAACAAGGTATACAAGTAGCTTCTGTTTCTACCACCTCCCTATAGCAGCATCCTGGAGCTGGGTCTCTTTGCAGCCATAAGCCACAGAGAGCAGGGCTTGCAGATAAAGATACCTTTCTACTCTGGTTTCATTTATCTTTGCTCCGACAACGAATCATTCAGAGCATGAGGTAACGAGGCAGGCAGAGTCAAACAAGTTGCATTCAATCAAGCATGCAGATTTGGTGGCAGGATTCCTGGCAGAGGGATCCCAAGCACCTGCTTTGAAAGACCAGCTCGGGTTTTCTTATCACTGCTGCTGGCATCGCCTGCCATGTCAAGGAATGTACTTCTCCAGCTGATTGTCATCCAAGCACATGGGGAAGGCCTACGGCATATTTGTTCAAGGCCAGGTTGGATGGCGCTTGGAGCAACCTGATAGAGTGGAAGGTGTCCGTCCCCATGGCAGAGGGGTGGAACTTGGGTTGGAAGGCCCCTTCCAACCCACTCCAATCTGTGATTCTATGATATACCATTATAGTTTAAATCTGAGGAGGAGTCAGTAATACAGACCAGATGACAGCTGCCATCTCCAGCAAGTGTGTGTCAGTTGCCTGTTTACTTCTGTGTTCGCAGAACTGAAAATTCCTACGTTCTTTAGAGCATTTACCGCTTTCCAGCTGCTTCCAGTGTGTGATCCAAATGATTTAGCCATGTATCTAAAACCTATTTTCTCTGAAGAATGTGTGGAAAACGCTTTGCTTTTTTGGCAGTAAGTGCATTGCTGTAAACAAGATTTTTTCTGAGCTCTTTTTAATGAAGATAATTAAGAATACGTTATAAAACAGATTATTAGTAGTAAACAGCAAGCAGTAAACCCCATCTATATAATGTCACAATGTTATTAAGTTTCTTTCACTAGAACTGCAAACACATACACTCTGGCTATTGCCTTAACCCCATGAATTCTTCATATTTAGTTTATTCTTTACAACAAACAATTCTTGAAAATGTGTTATGCAGAGGTCTATGCTGTAAGAATAATAAATGCTATTTACTTCTAAATACAACTGGATGAAAAGGTAAAGAAATTTTTACCTATTGTGGTAAACAGCAAAAAAGGGGGGGGGGAATGGACCTAAAAAACTATGTAAGCCATCAGCATTTGGGGATCTTTTAAAATAAAATAGATAGATGAAATTAAAGGGAAGTTGGTTGAGCATTTTGACGTTGGATAGAAAGATATGAAGAGGAAGAACTGTGTTTACCATAACAACAAATCTTATTTCCTGTATCACTGATGCTCTTGCAGCTTCATGTGATCCTGAAAAGCATCTTGGCTGATTCAGAGAAATTCATCCCTGTCTCCAACATATGACTAAAACCTGAAGCCACCCTCAGAAAGAGAGCTCTGGTTCCTGCTATCACCATTTGCCATATGTCTCCTCTTTCTTCCTCCACATTCTTAGCCTCATTTACTATGGAAACAAGGCACGTGTGATCCCACCGTCTTTCTCACTCCTCTCACCTAACACACTACTTCTAAGCCTGTATCTCTGCCCTGATCAAATTTGACAGAACAGTAGAACAAAGACAACTGGATCCTCAAAAGTCTCGTGGGCATAAGCAGCTGGGAGAACGGGAAACAGAAATAGAAACACATTCATGTCCCCTGTAAATGCCCAGCATGGCATGAAGGGCTGTATTACAAGCTAATGCTACTGCACATAAAGTAGTTGTTGTAAGATAAGGGTCTTAATCATGCAAGTTTCCACTGCAACATCCTTAGGCAGAAAATCCACTCAGCTACTGGACACTCGTCCATAAAAAACAAGGCTTCATTAATTTTTAGTCCTCACAGATCTACTTGTATTTTCTGTTCTCATTTTCTGTTTTCTTCTATTTAAACAGCAAAAAGACATTGTCAGCCAGGCAAGACTTCACTATCGCATTTGCAGCACTGCTGCGTTTGCTACTGGAAATGAAGCTAAAAGCAAAGGTTTCAGTATCACATCAGTGCTGGAGAAGCTGATCAGATCACAGGCTATCTCTCTTTCTCTACTAGTACGACTACCAGGAAAAATCTGCCCCACAAAAAACAAAGGACGCATCTTTTCTTTGCTAATCTCTTCTTGCGCCCGTTTTCATTTTCTTCTCTTCTCCCCTTCACACACACACACACACACACACACACACACACACACCGGGAATGAGAATTAGATTTCAGTAGGAACAATAGCAGCAGCAGTAACATCAGCTCCATTATCTCTACTAACTGCTCTTTTCTCCTAAACATGTCTTTTTTTTTGTACCACCTGAAAGTCTCCAAACCTGGGTTTTCCTTAAAAAAAAATCTCTCTCAATAGCTAAAGGAAAAAGGATTAAGGGCTATTGTTAAACTGAAAGTCCTGCTTAATACCTAACATCTTCATTTTTTAACTGTTTTTCCTTTTCCTATCTCTAATGAAAGGTTAAAAAGATCTTTAAGGCTGATTGTCACCATGGGATTAAGCAGCCTGGAGTCTATTAATTCAACTCCCAACAGTTTAACTAGTTGGTGTGCAACACTAGCAGAGTCCTGCTGACATCCCTGTTTCAGCCCCCTTTTCAAGTAAAATAATTGGGCTACTTCTGACGACTTACAATTAAATTTAAGCTGAAGTTCATGAGTAACATTTCTGTCTATTAGCCTGTGCCAAGGAAGCTGATGTTCGGAATCCCACAAGTTTTAAATCAAAGAGAAATGGGAAAACAGTATGTCTCATGATTAGGTCAGACTTCTGCTAATTTGGGGCCTGATTCAAAGTATTTTTAATGGTGAAAGAGACACTATTCCTTTCCACAGGTAGCGCAGTAAGATGGGGCAAGGCCTATGTGTGTGCTAGGTCTGGAGTTCATACTTTCCTTCTTCAATGCATTTAAACCTTTCTTAAACTATGACCAACAGTGTACCTATTTGATACCCTCTCCTCTTTTGAATGGCTGCTTCTTACTATTCAAGGTGTGCCTTGATATATTGGACTCACCAAAGATCTGTTGGGGAGACTTCAATGATAAATAATTTCAATAAACTATCAGATGACAGATAAAAGCAATCTTGTATTGCAACTGTACTCATGCTGAAAACAATCTAACTGTGTAAAAGTTGTATGCAAGTTGTATGTGCTGTATGCAAACTGTGCAGCAAACAACTACAGCTGACTGCCTCTGTGAGTAACTCACAAAAATGAAGTTAAATATGTGTAGCTGTCAACAGCTGCATGACCACGAACAGAGCAATGCAAACTTTCATTTATAAAATTACTATAAATGTCAACCACTGAAAAGTCAGTCACTTCTGGAAGGCACAGCAAAGGGTGTTAGAATCAGGCAGGGCTGGACTTGGTGACATTGAAGAACTTAAATGGAAACTCCCAGTTTAAATGAAGCAGTTTGAGTCAACAACTGTGAGCTGAGCTGAGCTTCCAGCCTCCCCCGAGTGCTCCCTGCTCTCAAGAGTTTTTTCTACAAAGGTATTAAGCCATTAACTCCCATTTTAAACCAAACAAGAGACTAGGTAGAATTTCAGTCAGGATCCTCCACAACAGACCTCCCCTGTGTGATTAATGAAGTATTGAGGAAGATGAATAAGCATAAGCTCACTCTGAGTAAAGCGAGCACCACCTTGAAGAAAGCTTTTGATGAGAGGAAATTGCTCTGTGTTAAGAGCTCTCTGGAGCCAAGGCAGAGACAAAAGTTGCAATTCAGTTCTCTGTAAATGAGTTCTGCTCTCTGTCTTCACAACTTTAAGTAAACTGAAGCATATAGCTGAACAGGAAGACTCAGTTGCTCTTGAGACTTCTTCATTTGCTTGATGAATGCTTTAGAAGATGGGCTGGGAAAGAAGATCGTTGCATTTAAGCAAAACAGAGCAGTCAGATCACTTCTGGTATCAAGAGGCAAGGCACATGATTCATAGATGAGAAAGGAGCTCAGCTGTGAAGGTAGGAAGCTGGAATAAGAATGAGCAAATGTTTCTTGAGGACCATGGTCCTCAGTGGAAAAAGACTACCCCTCTTGAGAGAACAAGAAAAAAATCAAGTATTGTGCCTTATATGGCTAACTGTATCAGATACTTTCTGATACAAGAGAAAGAAGATGAATAGTCTTACTCAAGGCAGGAGATGCGATGATGGAAACCACTCTATTTCTTGCCACAGACTAAGAGACTGCCGTGAGTTTATCGTTCCTTCCTTTCCTTCTTGCACTAAGGTTTAGTTCCTCAAGTTCCCAGCCCCTCTCCTCTCTTCTACCTAGAAGCTTCTTTATTTTGTACATTAGCTCCTAGCATGAAGCGTTTTTTAGCACCCAGTGTTCAGGCCTGTTTCCCTGTGTGACAGACTACAGCAGTAACCCATGGAAGCAATCTTTGCCACTCCTGTTTTGGAATTACTGCTTAGCATTTTTTTTTTTCTCCCTTTAGTTCTGTCTTTAATCAAGCTTGAAATTTTCCTCCTTTAAAGAAGCTTTTAAAATCTTCTCATTTTCTCTGGATAATACATCTCTGAACTACATTGTTATACTCTAAGAAAGGGACGATTTTCTGTCACTTGGAAACCCACGCCTCATTTTGAACTGAAATAAACCCACTAATAAAGTTAATCAGAAGCACTATTCCTCAGGAGAGAGTCAGGGAAAATACGATGGGTTACAAACTGAGCCACAGGTTGCAGTACTGCAGCGCAGGCAGTACTAAGGAATGAGACCTCGCTACCTGGGGCAGAGAGTATCTCAGCAGAAGATTCGGAGATTACTGTGGGAAAACAGCGCAGATAAGGAAACAAATGTAAGTAATGGCCAGATAATAAAACAGTCGTAAGTACATTGAAATTCTTGCCAAGGATCTGCAAGGCTCCTCAAGATCCTTGGCTATTGTTCAGGACCAAAGCTTCAGGTTTTAGCTAGGCGAAAATTGCTATTGCTTGCACATCCTTTTGGGGCACCCTGTTAGCAACACCATGTTTCTGGCAGAATAAAGCACACACGTATCCTGCTAGAGTCAATTATTTAACAGGAATGAAATTCAGGCTGAAGTGCTGGGAGCACAGCTAACAACACATCAAAATTACCAGCCCTGAACAACAATTGGGGTATCACTCTGAGGCTTCTTTCAAGCTTTTCTGTAAAGTAGAGATAGTTATGGCAATTTCCTAAGCATGGAGGGAGGGTCAGGTAGTGTCAGCAAGGTATTTTCGATTTGTAAACCACTCTCTGTGCCAAAAGCTAATGTCAGATGCCTGCAACAAAAGTGCAGGGCATCTTTTAATGGAAGAAATATTAGACAACAGGCAGCGGGCTTTGTTTTATAATTTGTGTAACTGAGAGATGAACTGACAGAAGCTGACACTGATGAAGAAAAGGGACTGCTCTGGGAACTGGCCACGGTTTCTGAAGCTGCAATCAACAAAGGTAACAGACATAGTATTTCAGTAACAGGCCATGAGAAAATACAGCCAGTGCACGCAGTAAGACACAGCTTAGCCTCTTTCACTGACAGTTACAAAATCATAGGTAGGCTACAGAAGGAGGCCTAATTTAATGATCATGATAAACTGCTGTTCAGTAAGTAACTAATGTTAGTTTCTGCTATGAATTCTGTTCAATTTTGGTGGAATTTTTTGTGTCTGTGTTCTATTAACTCAGTTATAAATAGGCAGTAATGCTGTAACAAACATGACAGTGTTTGTGCTGTTGGGAACCCTTTATAAGTTTATGATACATCCCATAAAGAAAACATCACAACTTCTTATTCCACAAGGTTGTTTCTGCTTTATCCAACTGAGAAATTGGACAAGCCAGAGTCCTCTGGCACTCCAGCATCCCTGAGTCCATCCAACAAGGCGACCACGTTCGTGATAATCAGAATGACGTGATTTACCTTGCACCACATAAGTGTTACAAGGTCTCTCACTCACTGTTTGCCCATATGAGAGGTGCTGCAGAAGTGCCAAGGACTGAGTGGCTCCAAGTTGAGTGCTGGGAGGCATGCTAAGATATTTCTTTTCTAACATAAGCCAACACTTCCTTCATTTGCTGGGCAAATGAGAATGACAGAAAAAGGGGACTCTGCTATTTGTTTCATAATTCTTGACACTGATGCTTTATGGATGACTTTACTAATTCTAACTACCTATTTTTACTTTCCAATAGATGACACCTTGACCTGGGCACCCAGACTGCATTTATAACACATCCCCAACCACATGAGTTGCTTTCTTCATCTTTTCTTCTGCTGGTTGGTGGCCATCTGCTACACATTTCTTTGTTGTTTTGCTCCATGCCCCAACCACTGTTTTATCTTCAAGCCCTAAAGGCACTGCAAGCAGCAGCTCTGCTCCCCAAATGCCATCTTTACATCCTGGCTGCATTACTGTGCTCTCACCGAGTACTGAACAAAGTCATGAGGGATATAGGTGGCTTATATTTATTTCCTGTGTTAACATAGATTTTAAGCAGTTTCCTTTAAAAGCCCTGTCAAAAGCTTAAAGAATTGGACCACACTATAGAAATAATTATCATTTATTTATAGAGCCAAGGCTGCAAAGGAGAACAGACTCAGGTGTTCAGTTTAGCTGTGGAATGGGGCTGGCATTCAGGGAGGGCTGAAAAACCAGTTGTGCAGATATACTAAAAAGGACCTGGTTTATCTCTAGGGCAGTTTTAAGAGGATGACTATTAAAATCATTGCATATTCAGAAAGGAAACATTTGACTAGACCTTTTGATCTTGTTTGTGCTCCAGAACACAAACTTTACTGATGCTAACAGAAAAAACTACTGACTTTTGTTTTCCCATAGATGACACCTTTATCTGGACACCCAAACTGTGTTTATAACACAGCTTGGACCACATGCATTTTCCTTTCTTCTCCTTTTCTTCTATGATCGGTGGCCATCTGCTGTATGTTTCCTTGGTATTTTGCTTCATGGCCCAGCTTCCTCCTTCAGAATTTGCCCCAACAGGGCAAAGTTACCCATGTCTATTTGATTCAAATCAACTCCCTACAACCAACTCAGCATATTTATCTGACTTGCCCTGGTACCATTGCTGTCAGTGTGGATCTGGAAACGCTAATCTCTTACTGGGACATCAGCAACTCAGAAAAGCCCTGGGCTCTTCAAAGGCCACACTCAGTCAGTCCTTTCCTGTTTGCTTTCCTTCAATGGGCAGCAAAAATTCTGTTGAGTTCCTTAAAGACCATAGCCCAGTTTCAGATATAAGGTGGCATTTACCTCCCCACAGATTCACTCATGTTGAACTCTCTGCCAGAGCAAGTAAGCTAACAGGTAGAAAATAAACTACTTAGGGTATTAACTCATATATTTTTGTAATCCTGATACTTAAACACAAGGACTAAAATACTGCAGTGATTTCAGTATTGCCATTTCTGTGAGTGCATTAAAAGACTTCTGTCTGGTGCATTTCTTAATAGCTCAGCTTTTGCAGGGAAAGGATTAAGTGAAATATCCTTAAATACTTTTTTTTTTAATCTTGTTGTTTATGTGGGAAAACGCAGAAGGACACAAATTGCAGTCAAACAGAGCAATAGTATTTTTTAATCTACAATTTTTAAAAAGCTTAAGATTGAGAAAGACTAAAGAAAACCAAGGAGATAGTGAGCTATCTGTATCACATTTAATGTTAGCAAGAATTCATCCCAACAATGAGATCAAACCTCTCAATTCCAGCATGGCATGATTCTGGCCAACAATGAACGGTGAAACTGTGGCTTGCATGTTATGTACTGGTTTCTTGATTTGCCCATGCTGAGCACATATTTGTTGATGTGCCTAAATGAGATGACCAAGAAAATGGAAAACTACCTTCCACTTAGTTTTCCTGTGCAGTGAGTTGGTACTACACTGCAACTTAGCGTCCTGTGAGGTCAAGCACTTACCCACATTAGAGCTGTCATTGCCACTGACCTCCCAAAAGCTCTCCCCAGCAGTGCTCTGCCTTTGACACTGACTTAAAGCCATCATCTTCCCCCTTATTCATTTCTGCTTGGTTTTACTGATACAGAAACATTGCTATACTGATCAGAGCCACAGGATCAATAAAGCAGAGGAGGAAAGAGCCGCATTCCCATCTGCATCGTCCATCACTGGCAAACCTGGCAGCTGAGTTCTGCTGCCTGAATTCCATTTTTCCACTTGACAAAAATCCTCTCTTGGAGCCTGCTGGTGGAGACACTTAAAACCTTATAGACATTAAGGCAACTGAATTGATACGCTGTCAGATGAAGAGAATCTCTCTTTATCTGGTGAGGGTTAATGATGATTTATTAAGCAGAACAGGCAGGTCCCAGGACATATTTGCACGGCCTTGTCAATCAGAAAAAATTCCTCCAGAGATTTGGGCTAAGCTTATTTCATGCTTTTTATTTAGAAGACATGAGAGGACAATGAGACTTCAGTTTGAAGTACTTCTCAGATAACACGAGGCTTTAGAAAGATAAAAGACTAGATGAAAAAGGACCTCTTCAGACTTGAGTACAATCCCATGTCATCACAGAAATGGCACTAAGGAATCAAGTATGAGTGAACAGGATTTGGGGAATGGTAAAATAAACATGATGTCTTGTAGGGAAGATTACTAATGAAAAGTCTAAAATTAAACCAATGCAAAGCTTTAGATCTCAATAAAAACCACAACCAAACACCTTCAAATAACTGAACTCATCACCTCACCATGTAGATCTCTGACACTCATATGGCAGACACATGGGTCTGTTGACCCATCAGGGTAGGACTCTTTGCCCCAAAGTAAATGTCTGCATTTCAGTAAGTCAGCCAGGACTGCCTTTATCAAAAGAGAGAAATAAGTATTTTTTGGGTGTACTTCTCACTTGTGTTAACAGAGCAGTCAGGTGAATCCTCCCATAAAAGCATTCACTCCTCTCTCGTGAGCTAAGGGTCACTCAGTCCGGTATCATGTCTACATCATGGACCAATAAAGCTCAGAGTCCTCTTCAAAAGGCCATCCCACTATTTGCCAAAAGCTTGCTCATGAGCAGGAGGTGGGAGGGTTGTAACAAACCTCTGATCTTTAACACTGTCTTACCCACATTTTAGTTTTCATCTTTCTAGATCCATAGCTGTTGCTAAAGGGAGGTTGGAAGGACAGAGGAGCAGTACCAGGGTCATCCTCCTGCAAAACAAGGTTTGAAGGAAGCAGATGCTGTCCGATATGTGTTTCAGGATATGCAGCAGATAGAATAATGAGAAAACAGCTCTGCTTAGACTTTGATTAGAAAACACAATTAGGACCATCTCCTCAGACTGTGTCCAGACTGACAGTTAAGGAAGCCAAACAGAGCCTGGCAGACCACAAGTGTATGGAAAACACTTCCCACATCCAGTAACCTTGTTTAAGGATCACTTCTCATATTCATTTTGATCACTAGTACCGAGAAGGCTGTGGCAAAGGGTAGGCAAAGCAGTGTGCCTGCAGCAGTAGCATCTAATGCTCTCAGTTAATAGGCTCAACGGGAGAAGAAACCACCAGATATTTAACAGATGCACCACAAACCTCCAGCTCTCTATAGGAACAGAACCTCTGGAGCCCCCTGACCACCAGCAAGGTGCTCACACTCTGCTTTCTCAGGAGCTTCTTCTCCAGCTCGATATATCCCTTCCTTTCACACAAGCTTTGCAGACAGCAAGCGAATGGCTGCTTGTGGGGTGGGAGAGCAACATTAATCACCTTTAAAAATCCCTTTTATGTTCTAGTGACAACGGTCTGTACAAAACCAGAGCTGAGGCTGCATCACCCCTGTTTTCTGAGATCGATAGTAGAGCAGCAGGAACATGCTTTGGGCTGCTGCAAGGCCTCTCTCACACAGTGCTTTTACTTTAGAAAACCAGAAGAGAGTCTGCATTCCCTGCTTGAATTATAAATATAAGCTTTCTCTTTGTAATCCCTTAAAATGAAAATGAACTTCACAGAAGAAAGCCAACATTTGCAAGTCTTTTTCACTGCAAAAGATAGAGGAGGTGAACCCTACCTTGGCAAGAGACATGCATCACAGGATTTGAAGTGAACAGCAAAAAGCAGAGTGTCGTACCAAAGACACTATGTTCTACAGGCTGGAACAGTCCAAGATGTCTCTCTCTGCAGTGAAACAGCATCTAACTCTCAGAACAGCTACAGAAAACTGCCTGATTTCATTTTCCTTGGAGGACCAAGTTTTCCCATTGGAGCCACATGCCCAGACAGCTCAGCGCTGACGGCAGTTGTCATCTTCCAAGCAGCCATGGGGAGCACAACCCTTTCCTTGCAGATCAGAGGTCAGCACTGGCTCACATTCCCATTGTGGGAAGTTATGGCAGCCCCATCACTGGCTCTTGGTGACAGGCATCAAACACCACCTCTTGGTTGGTAGGGCCAAGTTTCTCTAAAAATAGAGAGAGCTCATTTGTACCCAAACTACATTCTTGATGTATTCACACTATGCTACAAGGCAATAAATAAACCTGGAAAATCAGTAAGGGATGAAACACTTTCCTCCATGGCCTGTTAGATAGAGGTATTCTGTATCTCTCTTCTCTAACTGGATTTACTTGTGCAACATTAACATTTTTAATATTTTTGTGCCTGCAGTAGAGATTTTCTACTGTCCTTGTTCCCTGCTTTTACACAGTCCATTCCTCTTTGTCACTTGAACAGAGCCATACATCCATGGAAAGTCTGTCATCACAGAAAGTGAAAGGCAGGGAGGAGAAATACCCACTGTTCAAACGAATGGCTCAGTTGACTAATGCCAGAATGCAGCTTCAGTTTAATTTGGCTGCCCCAGCATTTGCTGCCACTGGACAAAAAGTTCCCCCACTCCAAAGAGATGCTTAATAAATACACACTCCTTCCACCTTCTATTTGGTGGGCATGCAGGGGTCCTCATGGGAGCACTAGGCATATGGTGTTGAAGTATGAAAGCAATCTGTTCACATCTGTCTACTCTGCCACCGCCAAGGGTGAGACCAAGCTACAGACCCCATTACATTCGGGCCACATCTATTTTCCTGCGTTCCCTGTAGTTAATGTATTTTATTATTATTATTGCTCCTTGCCACACTATCAGCTAATGGCTTATATTCTCATAGGAAAATGGCTGATTTCCTTCTAGGAAAATCCCTGCCAAGCTCAATCATGTTTATAGAACTGCACTGCCCATTTGAAGGGAAATCCACAGGGAAGGAACCCCGCTCCAGCCACACTCCAAGTGATGCAGCAGATGGCTTCATATGTGCCAGAGGGGGAAACCCAGTGAACCAGCCTTGAGGGAGCAGTTGGAAAGCTGGACAGCTTTGCTGGACCAGCCCAGCCTGTGCTGATAGGAAGGGGAGCAGAAAGGAATTGTCTTGCTTGGAGTAAAGCATATTGCTCACAAACCTGGCATCCTGGGGAGGCCAAAGCCATGTCAAATGCTTTTCTGCCTGTGCTGTGAACCTCTGTGAGGCCGCAGAGTGACCTTCCCTAAGTCAAAACAAACCACCTTTAGCTCCAAGGCCCAGCTCAGTGCTGCATCTCCTGAGCCCCCAGTGCAAAACAGCAAAACCCTTTCAACAGAAACTTTCCTTTCTAGAAGGTGTTTGGGAAATTGCATCATCAAGGACTGTAGCGACAGGACAAGGGGTGATGGGTTTAGACTGAAACAGTGGAAGATCAGGTTGGAGATAAGGAAGAAGTTCTTTACTGTGAGGATGCTGAGGTGCTGGCACAGGGTGCCCAAAGAAGTGGTGAATGCTCTGTTCCTGGCAGTGTTAAAGGCCAGGTTGGACAGAGCCTTGGGCAAGATGGTCTAGTGAGAGGCATGCCTGCCCATGGCAGGGGTTTGGAACTGGGTTATCTTAAGGTCTTTTTCAACCCAAACGATTCTATGATTTTATGAAAGCATGAAACTACCACATATAGGTAACATCATGTGGGCCATAGCAGCTGCTCCCATATGTTTTGTTGCTTCAAGTTAAGATAAATTAGATCCTGCGATAGTATTACATAGGATGAGCCTTCCAAGAAAGGAGATCCACACTACTGTGTCTACTAAGTCTGTAAGACAGTGAAACAACAAACGTTATAGAAAAGCTTGTACATCTGTCACTGATCCAGGTACAATAGAATAGGCTCGTTCCTGCCTGCCTAGATCCGGCCCATTACTTTTTACTTAATGCTCTTTTTTATATATTTATTTTACATTTAGTACACAGAATAAACACCTCACGGGGAGCAGATGTGAGTGCTGTGATTTAACACCATCGGTGCTGCAGCAGTTCTGCTGCACAGGAGTGCAAATTGACAGAGCCATGTATTATGCCACACATTGGCTTTTCTCTCCCTTTTTGTTTAAATTAAACTCTTTGTATAAATAGTCATTCTGGCTGATTATATAATGTCCCACATTTAGATCGTCTGTGTTGCAACCATGGCAACTCTCCGAGCCGAATGCATTCGGTTCAAATTTCTTTCTAAATTTGCTGATGAGGGTGAAGAAACAGCTTTGGAAACCCTGCTCAGACAACCTACATTTGTTCTTTGCACGGAGAGCTCAGGCCAGCTTGGATTGACAAGACCCAACAGCCTAAATGGGTTAGGAGCCAGTGCCCATCTTATCCTAGCGTAACCGATTGCATCTGTGATGCAAGCTATGGATATCAGCAAGGTCATCAAGAAATATCTATATTTTGTTTAATGATGATTAAGTAGGAGAATTGAGCCGTGGTGGAGCTGGAGAATGACATCTCCAGGGCACAGAACAGGCAGCACCCACAGGAGCTGTGCAGACTTTTTTGCCTTGCTTCATCAGCAAGCTTCAGCTTTGGTTTGGAAAACCCAATAGTGAAGCTAAAGCATTCCAAAATGATTTTCTCATGTGGCTACTAACCCATCTGAGGGCAATGTTAGCTGCGTGAGTGCCGATATCTGCTCCTCATTTTTCACCTGCAGAATGTGACTCCCTGGTCAGATGAATGGAAGCAGCTCAGCCACAAAGTTCTGGAGACTTTGTTCAAACTGCACCAAGGCTGCAAGAATTCCACACCATAATCTGACACTGATGCCCTGAGACTGCCAGCCCCTCCTTCCCTACTGCTCTGCATGGAATTTGCAAAGGGAAAGTAAAGCAAGGGCCCACATTGTGTGTAAAGTGAGAAAGCATCAGCAGAGTTTAAAGAAGTTTAAACAAGAATTTGAATAGGTAACCTTCCTAATTAATCATCATGGGCACCAAATTTGTTTATATTGTAATTATTTCTATTCATAAATTATTGTAGTAGCTGACTGAGGGGAGACTGAGATGAGCTCTTAGGCAGAAGCTCTTCCCTGGGAGGGTGCTGAGGCGCTGGCACAGGGTGCCCAGAGAAGCTGTGGCTGCCCCATCCCTGGCAGTGTTCAAGGCCAGGTTGGACACAGGGGCTTGGAGCAAGCTGCTCTAGTGGAAGGTGTCCCTGCCCTTGGCAGGGGATGGAGCTGGATGAGCTTTAAGGTCCCTTCAACCCAAACCCCTCTTTGATTCTTGGTATTTTCTTCAAAAGTCTGAATCATTGGAATTATGTTTTTATTTTTTTTATGGCACAAATACCCCAGATGAAACATGCAGTCAGATTTTCAAGTAATGTGGCTGTGAAAATGTCCCATACTGCTGTCAAATACCAAAACGTGCCATAAGCAAAAGGCAGATGCAGTGGGTTTGATCTTGCAGCTCTTCAAAGTCTACTAGAATTGAACTCCTACTGTGTTAGGTTTTGGATAAAGCCTATGGTCAAGTTGGAGAATGTATACAAGTTAAACCATGCATGTAGAGTTGCCTATCTGTCTCACAGAACTCACTTCTTCTGTACCACACTAGGGTTTGTGGGCACTGTCAGATAAACCCCGAGAGACTGCAGACCCATTTTCAGTCTAGTTATAAATCTGCCTCACAGTCTAGAGACTGTTATCCACATACAAGCATGACAAGGGCTGTAATCTAATCCAGGAAACAGAAAAATACTCCTTCATACTCTACTTAAATCTTCACAGCACCAAATGAAAGCAAGGGAGTCACACTTGTTTCAGACAATTTAGAGCTTGCACAAAATTTAATCTCTTGCTTCAGTTGAGTATTTACAACAATAAAAGGTCCAGCCATGCACAGTTAATTCATGTTACAATTGCACTTACAAAAGCAAGCAGCAATCAGTATCTCATGTAGACACTGATTCTGATTATACTTAATCAATGGTGATGCTAATAACTTGCTTATATAAATTAATTTCTTTCCAATTACATCTTAATTGCTAGTCTGGCTATACCAGAGAGGCCTAGAAATTGCACAACAATAACCTATATATATTTTTGTCTAACACTGATGTGAGCTTTGACACCATTAAGTGTTGGTCTGCATGCTGCAGACCAGAGGGAGAACGGAGATCACATGCAATAATTAATTATGTGCATTTGAAATTGAATAGGAGAAAAACATTTAAAACCCAAGCTTGCTGAGTTTATACATTAACAGCAGCTTGTCGTATTAATTTGGTTTCTCAGTGATGCTTTATAATTCCTTTTTCACTGCATGAGGAGAAGGGACATCTTCTGCCAGGGTTAATACTTTTCTGGAGATGCTGAACTAATTTTAAATGTGTCTATTCTCCTACCTGCAGACGATGATCTCTTTGTTACCTTCTTCCTTGTTTGATAATCCCATGGAGGGTTGAACAAACTCAGCCATTCAAAGGAATAAGAGCAGCAGTGCTGGCCTGATACATTCACAAACCCACCAGGACTCAGGGTAAAGCGGGGAGGGTGTTTAAATAAGCAAATAAAAAGCCACCTGAGCTTCATTTGCAGAACAATGGAGCAGGAGCTTCTCCAAGAGCCAAGCCAACAACTGAATTGACAGAAGTTTAGCCTCTTGTTGGGCATTATTTACACTTCTTCATTAGGTTGCTCCCTGGACGCCTCAGCAAACCTTGACTGTGACTTTCTTTTTGATCTTCTGTTCCCAAATCACCTGCTTCAGTGTAATCCTGGAAACCTTTCAAGAAGTCTGTATTCATGGACCAGTCCGGACCTATTTCCATTAGAAAGGGCAGCTGGCGCAAATCATGGGTGGAGCAGCTCAGCAGGGATGGCCATAGCTGATTTGAGCTGAGATCATGAAAGGGCAGGAAAGAAAGATAGGAAGGCTTGTACTAAACTAAAAATGCGGATCAGGTATCCCCACTCCAGAGGCAGGAAAAAGAGTTAAGAGATAACTTCCTCCCCCTGATTTATGCCCACTGTCACTGCTTAGCCCTGCTCTGCTTGTGCTGGCTCATGGGGAGAAACCTTTACCACAGCCTGGAGCCCTGTTTTGCTGCTTCAATGTTAGGAAGTAAATCTGGTAATGCCTTTAGTAGAAATCAGGCAAGATAAAGTTGTTTTGCCCTGATGCTGGTGGCATTTTCTGGATGTATTTTCAAGACTGTATCCTTCTCCCTGTACCCTGCATGAAGTGTTTGCCAACCTCAAACTGATCCAGGGGTGTTTAAATGCAATAGTAACAATATCTATCTACAAGTGCTCTGAATTTAGCTCTACAGCATTTGTTTAGCCAAGCCACAATAACTGTTTCAAGCTTTTTACATAAATGCAATCTCTCCAGTTTCACTTCCATCTTTTAAGTTGCTTTGGAGCCCTACTAGTCTGACAGCTTCCCTTTTTTGGAGAAATTCAATTGTAAGATAGTATTATACTGGTGGTTTTGATATTCCTGTTATTTCTTTCCCTTTTTCTTACTACACATGCATTTTGCTATTGCATGACTTGTGCCTTCTTACTGCAAGCCTCTGTGAATGAGATTACCTAACACGGTACATTTGTCATCTGGTCTATTGCAGTAAATATAGAGGTGAGTAGTTTGCGTAAGTCTGAGTGTCTAAACTTAATGCACTCTTTTGACAACATCTATATTTTTCTATACATGTGTCAAAGCAATCTTATGATTAGCTGCAGAAGAACATGCTCATTAGTGTCCCTTGGGAAACTGCCCTGTGTTTCAATATGAGACAGCTTACTTCTCTTAACAGCTATGCTAGGAAAGGCTGAAGTATTGTTCTGAAGTATTTCAGTGGCGCTCCATTTTGCTGTTTGAATTTGGATCACTTGAGATTGTCTCAGACATGCCGGCAAAGATGCTCAAGCAAACACAGCTCAGGAGGATATTACAAGACCAAGAGCAAGGAATCCCAGGACCAAAATCCAGCTATACACAAAATGTAAAATACCATAGAAATAAAAGCAGTGGCTGTTGCTATCGGGAGCTGAACGTTTTCTGTAGTAACCAGCATGGTAGAGAAAACACTGAGCTCTTCCCCTATAGCTTCCCCCCTTCCATCCCGTATTCCCTCCAGAAGCAGGAACAGAACGAATGAATACAATTACTATGGTAATTTCCTTTTTTCTAACTATATAGAGGCCATTTGGAGATCCTGGTATCATAATAGTTGGTAATTGTTGAGTTCTTAATGGCTACTGTAAGGTTGGCCCAATAATGCTACAAAAATAACTAGGCAAAGAGGATAACTGTTTAGACATTCACTGCTATTATGAGTGGCCTTTATAAAAGGAATTAGTTTATGTAAGTCATATTTCATGAAGGCAAATGAAATCTCAAATGTCATTATAATAATTATTTCTGCTTGATATTTAATTATTCTACCTAATGAGCCAGCAGTGTTATAATGGACAGGTAAAGCTCTGATGATACTGTCTTTCTCCTGTAATCTGGTTTCTAAAGGAGGACAGAAGGTTTCAGTGTTCACAGCAGCACACGATGAATTAATGTTACACTTTCCATGATTTCCAGAATGTGATTAGTTGTGGCTATTCTGCTCTTGCAAAGCACTGCTCATGTCACAGAAACGTGAGTTGGGCTGTGACATGAGCCCAACATTTTCTTGTTCCTGCAAATAGTCCTGTTGATGTTGATTATAGCACAAATAAATGATTACTAATGTGTGAGCAAGGTGACTATAATGAGAGGTCTGGAAAAAAAGGAAACGTCCATTAAAATCATAAGAAAACAGCATTTAAAACAAAATGTATGAATATGTGAAACAGTGGTTTAAATTAAACAAAAGACTTTTTTTTTGAGTTTGGATACTTTGAAGAGTAAAGGATAAATGGAAGTAGAGTGGTGGATCTAGAAAAAGGTTTTGCCACCATTTACAAAACAGTTGGGAAAATAGAATACAACCCTTCTGGTCCTATATACCAAGTGTTAAAAGACTCATCCAAAACGATGAAGATTCAGGTTCAAGTCCTCCACTGCACTGACTTAGAGTGGCAATTTGACTCAAATACTCCTGGTTTTTATGAGAGTATTCCAGTCACTAGACCTAAAAGTCTTCTGCCACAGCTCTGTTGCTCTTGCTGTTAGGCTTCCCAGCCTAGTGGCTAAGCACTCAGGGACAGAGGGGAGCACTTTGGTTCCATCTCTGTTCAAATAAAGAGTATCTAACTCAACTATTATCCTCCAGGCCAAAGTATCCAGTCATGGTCACAACCTCACACTAAGACATAAGCCAAAATAGATGATGAATTCCCTACTCCCCACCCTGATACTGTTATTAAAGGAGAGCTTGGATGATGTTGGACAGACCTACCTCTTATGGCGTGGGAGCTAGCACTAGTATTAACTGTGTAAAGTCCTCATTCCAGGCAGCTGAGAATGTGCACGAGCACCAAGAAAAGCAAAAAGTGATGCTGGGGGACTGCAGACATTGATTTGTTGTGATCCTGTTTTAAAAAGAAAGAGAAATGAAGCATGGGAGCTCTCAAGCAGGAGGGCGTGAAGGTTAAGTGTCAGAGGAAGCAACAGCAGAAGTAAAGTATTCCTAAAGTTTTCTGTCCTAATACTGGGGGAAACAATAATGTTAAGGCTCATTAACACACTGTATGAGTCTAGTGGTATTTGCAAAATGCCATGTGTTTCAGCCTCATGTAAAGATGAAAAATGGTATGTATGTGTGTCTGTCTTTCAAAACCCTGCCCCGAAGCCCACTGATCTGTGGAAGAACCACACTGCTGGCAAGAAGGGGGAAGATGCTCTCCCTATGCAACAAACTGCTTAAAAAAATAAATAAACTCTGTTCGATGCTGTTCTATGCTGCCCAATTACCCAGACCTAGGAGGAAAAAACCTCTTTATGCAGAATTTCTCCTTGTAACTGGCTGGTATTTTAACCATGCAAGACTCTGATTTCAATACCATCAGAATTCTCCTAGGGTGCAGGTGGATCTAAGCTGCAGAAGTAGAGCCAGGTTTCATTTTAGTCTGAAGTATCAAAACTGCTGACAATTAAACTGAATTGTATGAATAAGCTCCTTAACAGAATGCACCACTGGGCTTTCATCCAGCCTAGTGCTGGCAGGAAAAGGGAAATCTATATGCACCGTGTCTGTCAATGTCCCGTAACTTGAGAGAAGAGGGCTTTATCACAGTTTATTAGAAACATGTAAGGATCCTGATCTGTCTGCCTTTCCAGACAAACTTCCTTTTTCCTTTTCATGAAGTGTTGCATTAATAGTGCTTATCCCCAGCAACCTGCTTTTTTCCCTTGCCACATTTTCTTGAAGGGAAATTTCTAGGTTTAATTATTGGTTTTGGCTCTACCTGCCCTAACAACAGACATGAAAAGTCTGAACAAAGAAGGCCCAGTATTCTTCTGTCTGGAGCTATCCTTTCTGAAATATTGATGTTTTGATTCCTCTAGGGTGGCTTCTTTATTTGCTGTTTCTAATGCAACCGGTGTCTAACTGTATCTGCCTCTGCATAAGGATTGCAGGAAGCAAAGATGTTGTTGGGGCCCAGGGGTCAGTTGTTTTCTATTTCATTTCTCTTTGGTTTAATTTCAGTTTATTTTCCTTTATTCTATCACTTACGGAGATCTGAAGGCAACTACTCAGGTTGAATAAATTCAAATAATGTTACCAATAGCTGGACATAGCCTTAGCATGGACCTCTGTAACGCTATAAACCAGCCTATTTTCATGTTACATAAAGTAGGCTGAAGGAAGGGACAGCTGACCAACACGGCATTGTGAAGCTCAGAATTTTTGTCCCTTGAGCCAACAGTTTCTGACTCCATGTTTTTTCCTATGCTCTGATTTTGTCACATTCTTACAATTACGAACAGGACAAGTCCAAACCCCAGAGCAAATGCTGCAAGACTGTGCAGGACTTTAGAAGCAGATTCTTGTGTTCATCAGTGATTTGTTTCTAACAAGCACCATCATGGTGAAAAATGTCCAAAATATGTCTTTAATGTCTGTGAACTGTGACAGAGCTCTATACCTTTCCATCCCAATAAAGCATCTCAGAGCCTTTACCCTAGAAGATAGAGATCTTGATTGGAATATGGGATAAAATAGTGTCCAGGGAAGAGTTCGTGGATCCAGGAGACTGCTTGGAGACTGTAGGCTCTGTAGAGAGAATTAAATACTTCAGAGAGAAGAGATGAAGGAAAACATTCCAAAGCAAACCAAAAAGTCACAAAGTTGAAAATTGAAGCCTTTAACCCAAGACACAGAGTGGTCAGTGACAAAGCACGCAAAAATGCAAACCAGGTAAAGGAACCACTGCTGAAGCAAGGTATGAAGCATGCAGACACTTATAACTAATTTGTTTCCTTTATATGGGTGTAGTAAGGAGTAGAATATAAGTAGCTGGGGACAGTTTACAACTGTGTTACTGCATTGGCACAGGTAATAGGGTCTAGAGGCAAATAGACCCACCAACCCTTCAGTGGAGCAAAACAACTGTGTTACAAGATACAGGAGCAGAAGCCAAAGCCTAAGCAACAACAAACTATAAAAGCTGTCAGAGCCCCCATACCTGAAAAGACAGTTGGCTCATTCCTGGTTTGAGAACCCAGAACCATGTCCCTTGTGTTCAGAAGTCATGTTTCTCATCTCAAGTCTATCTCCATCACTGTGCAGCTTTCCTAGGGTGGGTTTATCTTCTCTTTGCTTTGCATTTGTGTGGTTTATATGGTATTTTAGTAAGCTTTCAGCTTTATTTAAATGTGTTTGAGAACAAATCTAAAAACCTAAATTGATTAATGAGGATTTATGGCATTTTAATTATGGAGTGTGGTTTTGAATGATTTAAAGGCTGATAAAAGCTTGAAGCAACCCAAGATTCTGCGAGGAAATGAGAAACATGACATTTTAAAAAGGAAACCAATTTTCCCCAACTTAAACTGTTGCTCATATAAACCAAGAGATAAATATATTCTGTGACTGTAATGCTACAGAGGACTGCTTACGAAAATATGATTAGCGGTGCAATTTTCTTAGGTTTCAGCTTCTTTCTTTTCTTTGCTGGTGTTAATGCAGGAAAAATCAACATCCTTCCTCCTCAGCCACCCATCTTTCTCAGTGAAAATAAGCCAACAAATCAATCTGCAGGATAGCTTGGGGATGTCCTGATAAAACTCTGCTGCACAAATTGAACTCAGGAGAGCAGGGAGGTATAGAACTAAATGTATCTGTATAAAGGGTAAGGAAATTTGAACATGGCTATGATCCCAAGATTACGCCTCAACTAGTGCCACGGTTTGGCTTGCATCAACATCCACAGCTCCTAACAGAAACAAAGGCCAAGAGATGTTACAACACGATCAAGCTCACCTGCTCCAAAGACCACCCCTCCATCATTTGGCAGTCAGAGGGGCATCAAACGGGGCAAACATGTTTAAGACATAAAAAGCTTACTTTTGAATAACTTCTGGGTGGTCACGCACACCATCAACAGAAGGAGCAATAGAAGGACCACCAATGAAATTTATCTTGAGCTGCAGAAGACAGCAGAAAACTTAGCTACCCATCAATACATTAGTTTGTACTGGGACTGTGTGGGATTTGCAGAGTACCTAATGACTTTGTAACACTTCTATACAACAGTGATCTACTCCAAAAGCTTTGTAGTTTTATTGTTAGAAAACACCCAAATTAGCACTGTTAAATTTCAAGTTAATCATAGAAAAATAATCTGGCTTGCCCCATCTAGATATCGGAGATGTGGGAAATTTGGGTTTATCCTTGTGTAAGTAAAGGAAAAAAGAATGTATCCATTGGCATTCTTCTTGAACAAATAATGTGTATAGCACTTCACAAAGGCTCTAGATAAAAGTAAGATTATTTTACTTATTGGTAATAATGGGAAGGAAAATGCAAGGAAAGTACTTCCCTGTGTGTGGTAAGATGCAGCTGTGTGTAAAGTATTAGTTTCCTGGAGTTTGGCAGGCATTTATTACAGAACTTCTTCTGAGAGCTATTTCCAACAAAACATGACAGCCAGTAACATATATAAAGTGCTACAAAACTGGGACTTTGGAAACTCTTTTGGCAGCATCTCCATTAAGACTCACTAAACTCAGTCCCTGCATGTGGAAGAAAAACAGCTGACCTAACTCTCCTCCAGCATAGTGCATTGTCGCCTTGACTTTGTGTCCTCTCACAGAATCAGCTGGTGCTGAGCGCAACAAGAGACCCAAAATATAGCACAGGAAGATGCTTTTAAGTCTTTTGGGGGTTTATTTTAACATTTCCCTTTGCCATTGCTTTTCTTTCATAGCACAGTCCTGGAGAAACAACAGTATAACTTCCCTCATGCTTAGTTTCTAATGTGTATTCAATCTCTCTGCATTCGAATGGTAATAGATTGTTAAAGGTATACCTTCACCACCAGGTGCCTGGTACATATAATACCTCTTCATTACACTGGTGAGTGAACTGTATCTGATTTTTTTTACTATTAATCTCTTTAGCTTTTCAGAAGTGGTGGCACACGTTGTCATTTTAAGCTCCCAGCTGATGAGTCATTCTATTACTCCCAAGCTCGTGCACAGCAAGGCAAGAGGTTGTCTAGCTCTACAGCTTTGCTGGATAAAATACCATGTTACACCAGAGCTTTGTGAGGGTTCAGAGGAGGAAGCTATTGCCAAGGATGAAGCTTCATTAAGACACAAAGGTGGCAGCTGAAATGGAGCCAATGGTAAGTCCCACTACCCGCACTCACCTACCCTGTGGCATCCCAGCACACAGGCATTGAAATTACAGTGTAAATAAGTTGGGTTTCATACTAGGATCTCTAATGTGTGATGTGCTACAGCTCTCTGACTTGTCATGTGAATACAGGAAGCCCTCGGAAAGCTGCTGAGGATGTACTTGCAGCTCATCTGGACCAAGGCAGCCCAGAAGGGGATTGATGCAGTGGAGCTTTATCAGCTTGGCCACCCCATGGCCAACATCTTTTGTCCAACTCCTAGAAGTCACACACAATTTACCACTACATACTGCTGAGCTTCATGACTGAGCTACTCTTATTGCTAAGTGAACCTATACAAATGGAGGGATGAAGCACCAGTCTTGTGCCTGCCAAAATGCTCTGGCATGACCCTGAAACTAAAGTATTTTACAGCTTTTTCCCCACCCAAGAACTCCTTAAAAAGAACTCCCCAAGATAAAAATGGAGAATGAAAATTAGTAAAGGTGATAACTACATTACTGGGGACTGTAACTTAGAAAAAGATCTCAGAAACAGGGGAGTTGAGCATGACACACTGAAAAAATCTATGCTCATTGAAACAGAAGCCATTATAAATGTGAGACTGCATATAGACGATGTATTTCAAGTGTTTTGGACCCTGAGAGATTATTGAGCGCTGCACACTACCAGGTGTGCAGAGAAAATTAAAGAAAATATCCCAAATGGAAGACAGGAGCAGCAGAAAAGTTCCAGCAGAGCTGAAATGATCTGACAATATGGAAGACAACTAAAAGGGATTTATGTAGCACTTTGTGAGTACAGCAATGCTGTAAATGGAAGGGAAGACAGAGTAGACACGTCTGACAGCAACAGGTCCTTACAGACTCAGAATATAAGTTACTTTGAAGTCCTGATCCAGACTTGCTGATTGCTAAAATACAGAGCATTAAGGGGAAACAGGGAACTTGAATGTTTAAATCTTTAAAGTCTAGAGACAGAACAGAGGCATTTTGTAAAAGCACAGAAAGACACACAAAACTTACTGTTGAAAGAGCTTTGGTGTGTTGAATGGTTATAATTACTTGGATTTTGAGTTTAATCATTTTTGTTTGTTAAGCTAATTTCTGGCTGGGAATAGGAAGATACACTGTAGGGCTTCGTCCTTGAAGAGGTTCAGTTTCCAAGATAGAAGTAAGGAGAGACTTCCAAAGACCAATTTCATTTAGGCACAGACAATTCAAACTGCATGACAGGATAAAAAGTCTTTTTCAATCACTTTTGGCCCTGGTGGTAGGTGAATACTATATAATTAGCGTCAAGTTGGCAACTCTCCTTAGAACCTTTAACAAGAGAAAACCACTTCCTCCCCTGTGATCTCTTTTCCTAGCCAAAGCCCACGCTGCCTGTTCTGATTCCCCAGGTTGCTGGGGAAGTAGTTTTGCCTTCTACATCTTCATGTCCTTCCTGGCCAGATCATGGGAGTGTTGTCTTCTCTGTCATATGCAGCCTACATTGGAATAGGTAACTTCTGCTTGGCCAGGCAGCGATACACAACAGCTCTCTTTCTAAAGCTGCACATTATGCAGCTGCCTGCGAGCATTCACTTACGGCTCTTGGACAGCAACCAGCTCTGCCAGATGACAATCATCTATCACTTTGTGCATGTCTTCAGGAAAGAACTGAGAAAAACATGATCTTGAGTATTCTGGTAAAGAAACCACGTGATAAACAAAATCTCTGAGGCTGCACACAACATAATCTGGCAGCAGCAACTCCATACACCAGACTCCAAACTTCATCTGGAGGAGCCTGCATGCTCAAAACAAATCTAGGGAGAGATACTATACACTGGAACTTCCCCAAAATCCAGAATAAAGAGTGAAGTTACCAAGAAAACAATCTGGTTTGCTTTCTTCAAGCCTGGCCATAATATAAGAGATCTACAGTATCACAGCACTTCCAGCCAGCAGGAGAAGGAGTGAACAAAAAAATCAATTCCCTAATATTTGCATGGTGAAATAAATACATATTTTTAAATAGATTTTCCCAATAACACTGCAGCTGGTGTATATTTTTGTAGTGCTCCAGTCACAAATCATTTCCAAAGGGAAAATGATAATGTGACAAACTGGATTTCTGGTATTGGAATGTATCTGGCTGGGAGAAATGGGTAAATCAATGAACTAGCAAAACTCCTGTGTGTGAATAGCCAGAAATTGCCTCCTGGATGTACTGGTTCTCGCAGTAGTCCAGTCACCATGGCAGCTTCCAGTCTGCAGTACGGGAGGTGAAGGGTGGGAAGGGTTATGTCTGTATAGAAGTTACCGCAGCATACACTGGGATGTGGATTTACAGCGTGCTGTCTTCTCCATAGTAATTTAAGAGTCTGCCTGCACACAGGCTTTAATCCCACAGTTTTGTCCAAGGTAATCTCAGTCATCTTTCCCAACAGTATAAAAAAGGGGTGAGCTACATTGCATTTACCAGGAGGTTACAAGCAGGTAGAAGGGCACTTACAGCAGCGTAGCTAACAAACGGCAGGTCTGCACCCTTGCTCATGCACAGTGACACTTCCAGGTGCTCAGCCTCCCTGGAAAAGAACAAAACCTTTTCCATACATATATTGCTAATCACAGTAACTGGAAGATACCATCGTGAACGCTGAATTAGCAAAAGCCCTGAGCTGCCCACGTGAACATCCCCTAATGCTCAATAAAGATAAGGCTTAGCATATTGTTCAGTCGGCAGTGGACTTTCTTTTGCTGGATTGAAGCTTTTGAGATCAATAGAAAAAAAGAAGTATTAATATAGCATATCATTTCAGTTACACTGGAGCCCTATTAAACATCTGCTCTTCACTCAGCCCTTGTGCTTAATTGCTGTCTGCCCAAGCACGTCATTTCTTGAAATCCTTTTATCCTCTTTTATTTCTCCATAACATTGTTGACTGAAAGAGTCTGTCTGACACTTATCACATGAAATTGTTGTGCCAGTTAGCAGTGAGGTGGCTATAGCACATCGACACAGAGGTAGGCTTTGTATAGGGCTGGCTACTGCTGGATGGGACCCACAGCCCTGTAAGAAGAGGAAATGACTGAGCCATGGACAGGTACTGAAATGGGCAAGGCTTTGAGACAAACATCACTAAGGGCTGGGGTTGGGCTTCATCAGATACACAGAAACTTTCCATGAATTCTGGTTTTACTTTGGGAAAATCCCAGCCTGGTTTGTGTTGAAGGGACCTTAAAGCTCCTCCAGCTCCAACTCCTGCCACGGGCAGGGACCCCTTCCACTAGAGCAGCTTGCTCCAAGCCCCTGTGTCCAACCTGGCCTTGAACACTGCCAGGGATGGGGCAACCACAGCTTCTCTGGGCACCCTGTGCCAGCGCCTCAGCACCCTCACAGGGAAGAGCTTCTGCCTTATATCCAGCCTAAATCTCACCTGCTTAAGTTTGAACCCATGACCTTAACAAAAATAACCCAAAAGCAAGGTAAACCAATCTGGAAATATTCAGTTAGAAAATTGAAGTGTCAAGTTCAGCACTTTTTTTAACATACACTCCAATCAACACTTAATCTCCAGATTTATTTCAATTCTATTTCAAAAGATGAAGGAAAACTTGGGATTTACATGAATCTTTTGGCCTAAAGGGATGGCTTTTTTCTCTACCCTCATTCACTGAAAATGCTGGCACACCTTTAATTACAATTTCACCTGGGGGTGATTATTCTTTTCCACTTTGCAAGCGTGGCCAAGAAATCAGGTATCTACACAGTCTTTGCTTCTTCCAGAGTCCCAGAGCACCTGAAAACTGTCTACCGGGATGGAGGGATCAGGGTGCCCTGGGTACCGAGGAGCACCCGAGGAAGAGAGGACAATGTTTCCTTGCTGCCCTCCTGTGGCCAGTCAGTCGCTCTGGTGCTTCCCTAAAAATCCCTCCGTTTTCACTTGGAGATGGTTTGCACTTGGCTCTCCACCCGGATTGTTTTCCCTGCTCAGATGTAACTGCATTTACCAAGACAATCGGTGCTTTTGTGTGAAGAGAGCACGGATACGTTTCTACATCATAAATTTTAATCGGAAATCTCTCAGGTACCCAAGGATTAATATTTAATGGCTGTTCCATAATGTAGTTTCCACAGGCCAATCTTTCATCTTCAAAACTTTATCATCATATACCTACAAGAGTTAGACTTCAATATGATAACAATACCTTATGAACACAGTGATTCCTGAATTCCCCAGCTGTCTCCTACAGGCAATGATGGTGTTCCTGTGAGTCTTAAAAAATGAGCTAACGCTTTTAATTGTCTATTATCTATTCAACTTATATTCAGTGCTTTTGAGCTTCCAGTGTGAAATGCTAAGAAGAGCTAGATCAGTGCCAAGACAAGATGATGAGGAATACCTTTGCAATTGAGGTCATCATTGCAAGATTAAAAGACTGTGATTTAATTCCACCTGTTAAGGGTCTTGGGACTCCATGTCCAATACAGGAGAACGCTTGGCATGTCCTTACAATAGGAATTTTGGAAAGATCTTCAAGAAACATATCACCTTTCCCATTGGTTAATCAATTTATATTTATTTTATGTTTTTTAAATGATAACCAAGTCCTTGATATGCTCAGTGTCTAAGACCTACATACAACAGGTAATGGCAAGTGTCCAAGGCCTGGAGTTTTCTCCATGCTTTACAGCTGCTGTAATTGTATTTCCCCACAAAACACCAGTTTGCCTTTTCTCCTTCCTGCCTTTACCGGTGAAGGAAGGGAGACCGTGACAGCTGCAGGCTGCCTTGCCATTACCCCTGGTACAACTGACCTCTTGAGAAGCACAGGTGGGAAAGAACCAGCTCCAGGTGGGAAAGAACCAGCTCCAGGTGTTGAGTCGTTGTTCTTCCCTACAGACAGGCAGCAAGAACTGTTCTCAGTAATGGTGATGGCTCTGATAGCTCTAGGGATTGAGAACGCTCCATCTACAGCTCCCTTCCTGGTCTCTTGACACGTTGCAAGTTAGAATCTTGCACCACAAAGCCTGAAAAGCTTCCTAAAGGACAAGATCTCAGTCGCAAATCCAGTTTGGCATCAGCTCCTGTTTCCTAGCTAAAAATGTGTTGTTTCTTAACTGTGGTTACTCCTACCTTGCTAGAAAGCAAACCCTTTACTCACCTTGTGATGAGACATTCCAGGCGTCCAAAAATTCTCAAAAGCCCCATGTTGCCTAGATTTACAGTAGGAAGGTTTCCATCAGTGTTGACTAAACAAACCCTGTGAGTGTTAGTACTGAGGGCTCGCTTCTAATCTAGCGTAAGATCATGAACAAAAGCAGCTAGTAGAGGATGCAGTTTCTTATACTCTTATTTGTAGTCTCACATCTGCTGCAGTCATCTAAAAAAATAAATCCCAGCAGAGTCAAGGGCCAGGTCATGGGGCCTTGAGTACACCTGAACAGTGTATATCCATATGAGCATTTTGGTCACTGTGATCTATTAAGTCCACAAAAACATATGTATCTCAATTTATGCCTTCTGGGAAGGCTTTTCTTAGGATGTTATTTGAGCAGGTACGTACAGGTAATCCTCAGGCTTGTGTGGAGATGAAGAACATAAGCCTGGGTGGGACAGATCCATGCCCACACCAGGAGCTGAGCTTTGCAGCTTATTCTGATTTTCAGTTCAAGCCTTACTGGGCTTTGGCAATGGATGCTGGTCTCTCCCCAACCTGCTCCACTGGCTCTCATGGAAACCTGCACCATTTAAGCTTAGCCAAAGTTAGAGCCTGAGGATGCGAGTGCCTGGCTTCTATACAGGTCACAGTGGAACAGAGGCATCTGCCAGTTTTACCCAGCTCAGACCAGTGACAGATGGGAAAATCCCTGATGCTTAATTCCCAAGAGTTATCTGCAATGCACAGTCTTTCCAGTACAGTAACATTAAATAGCTACTTCCCTTGTGTGTTATCAAGGTTGTTTGAACAAAGAAAACCGTATCTAAGTTAAGCACACAATAGTACTTCCAAAGCAGGAGACTCTGATGCTCACCTCTGCCCAGAAAGCCAACAGCAGCCTTGCTCTTAAAGCTATGGTGATGACAAAGACGAGTGACATTTGTTTAAGTTACAGTTCTCCTGCTTTCTAGGTTAATTGCCATGCAGGAGCAGTATGTTGGCTAATGGGTCATTACACAAAGGTAACACATCTGAAATGGAATCCCAGCTGCAAGTACTGGCAGTGATCCTCCAGGATCAGAAGTTACATACAGAAGACTCCTTTCTTTAACAGCCATGCTCACGAGCTCCTTATTTCTCAGATAGCTGCAAGCTTGGAGAAGCAAGAAGGCATTACCAAAAACACAGTCTTTACTTACTGCCAGAGCATTATCTCCACCAGCCACTTCCCTTACTGAGGAGGGACCACAGGAACAGCAAAAGCACATGCTGTGCTCCCCAGACTGCCTTTGAACTATGAAATGTCAATTGTCAAGTCACCTCTTTTTCCATATCCAAAGTTTCATTGTTTCAGTGCAGATGCAGAAACTTATTCTAGCTCCTGGAACATGTCAAGGGCTTTTGGCGAGGCAGTGGGAGGTAAGGAACAGGAGCCGCATGTCCCTCTGTGAGAGCTGATCCTTCACAAGGAGCAGGTGAGGTTACAGAAGAAGGAAACACCTCTCAATGTGCACCTGAATGAATTCTGTAGGAGCTAATTGTGCCCCAAAGTCAACAACACTCTGAAGGAGCACAGCTGGGACCAGGCACTCACCTAGTGATGTCCCCTTATTTTCTGCTGATGTCTTTGGGTTGTTTTTCTGTATCGTCTCTGTCTGATGTGTTGTTTTTTTCCTGTGTGCGTAATATTCTTTTCATCCCCCCAGATTGAATTTTTTGACTTGTTGGCTTTATCGCTTAAAATTTTCGTAGAGTATTTGGGTGTGCTGCTGACAAAATAATAATTCATATTGTATCAGTCAGTATCACTCCATTGTCTTAATCTTTCATAATGGTTTTTCTGCAGCTTCCAATTTTCCCCAGAATAAAACAAATTACTTAGCAAGTGGAATATCTTCTTGTCATAATAATTTAATATTAAAATGTCAATAAGATTTGGTACACACAGCAGAGGGCACAGAGGTACAGAGACAGAGTAGAAATGAAGTAAACTTAATAAAGTGAGTGAGAAGGTGCAATTGGGATTGAGTCTGGCTCCTACACTGGATATGAAAGAACCTTTTTATCCTGCAGTGCAGTACAAGCATTGTGTAAGCAATAATATGATTGCAGGAGCACTTATGCATGCTGCCTGCCCACTTATGCTTAGTTCAAGTCCAATACCAGCGTCCACCCCTGGGGCTGTGTATCCTCACCAGGGAAGAGATGAGGGAGCACTAGGTGCTGACAGTACATGGCACATCATGGCAAATAGTGGAGAAGGAGGGGATGGCCCGTGACTGGTCACGGACCCTGGCTTCTGCCCAGCACCATCAGAGGGGGCTCTTATGAAGCAGTTGAACAGTTTTTGTGGCTTGTAGGTAGATGAAAGCACCAGCCTGTGATTCAGCATCCTGATCCAGACACTGGGTTAGGATCCGTGTTGGGGAGTCTGATCATGGCATGCACTAGATCAGACCTGAGCACTCAGTTTCATTTTGATGCAATCCTGGAAGGGTAAATTCTCCTTCTGATTCAAACTTACCGATTGCACTGGCAGATGAATGCCAAACGCTGTGGATTTCTCTAGAACATAGCAAGCTTCCTAAAATTGTCTGGAAGGCTCAGGAGTACATCCATCCTTTCCCTCAGTACAAGGTGGACAGCAGGACAAGGTTTGGGAACAGTCCTGCTCTTCCCTGGGCAAATCCACATACCTCTGTAAAAAGAAAGGGCAGAACAGCAATCACAAACCCAGAATGATTCAGGTTGGAAGAGCAATAGAGATCATCTATTCCAACCCACTGCTCAGAGCCAGGTTAACTTCTAAGTGGCATAAAATCAAAAAGGAAGCAAATTTGCATGAGCTCCAGGAGCTTATTATCTGGCTCTGTTATGTCTTAGACTATAGGAAAGCCATTCCTATAGCTAGCAACTCTTTTCTCTTTGCAGCCATAGAAATGGGTGTTACATTTAGCAGCTGACTCTTTCCACACAAATATATCAGTATTTGAAGTCCCCATTTTCAGCACTTAATGTCTATTTCTGTAAAAATGGGACATAGGTCTGGCTTTGAATGTTCGGTCTTTTCATAGTCCTTGGGAGGCAACAAAGAGGAGAGCTAAAGAAACCAAAAGGCTATGCTTGCCTGGTTTCTCCCTTTTCACAAAGGAATATTCTATGCCGTAGTTATTGCCCTGCATAGCAAGTGGGTGACACTTTCATGCTATTTCAACCAAAGGCTAACCAGGAGTTAGCTCAAATATGTCTTGCTCTCTCCTACAGGTATTCACAAGCAAGCACAAGGGTGCCTGCGCCACACAGGAGGGCAATGGGACACCAGGGAGCTGCAGAATGTTCCCACCAGCTCAGAGCATCAGAAAGTTGGTGGGGGTCATCTTGTGCTCACAGTTTTTACAAGGATCAATAAGGAAGGTTCTTCATCCACTCTGGGAGGCTTCTGCTTATTAACTGCTGCCCTTCTGTGTGTAAAAATAAAATTGGTAAACAGCAAAGTCCTTCTCACAGTCACAGTATTGAATGTCAGGATGACTTAACTGTCAAGAGCTATACACAGAGCTGCTAGAAAAGGAGGAGTTTTTGAAGCCTTGTGCCAGTGGAAGGCTGTTTTCTGCTGTGCAGTTTCTTTCCCAGTTCTCAGTCTGTACCAGTTTAAAACCACTCAGCACTTTCCTTGAGAGCTCATTCAACAGGGCTAATTGCTCCGATAATAGGAAACTGATCCTGATGTTCAGCCAATATTTTCCCATCCTCCCTAGTGAGCACTTTCTGGCTGCCACCAGGAATCCCTGCCTCTTTTTCTATCTACATGTTAATGCATCTATCTACATCTTAAATACTTGTGGATGTTCACTGCATTTCTGCCTCCCCCAGTCAAATTTTAGCTCAGCAAAACTGCCACAATACAGCTTTTATTTATCAGATAACTGTCACTCCTTCTTAATTGCTTTTGTTAGCTTCTTTCTGGGGTTAAAATGGTCATAACTGAATACAATTTTCTACATGTGCCCAGCTGCTGTTTTATAGACTGTATTCACAGCCTTTCTCCCTGGCTATGTCTCTGCTCATTCAGACCCAACAGTGTGATAGACTCACTTGCAGGCATGCTGCACTGCCAAAAACACATTCTCAAATATAAACCATTTGGGTCCTTCCATAGTGCCTCTTCCTGTGTGTGTACCCCACATACCAATGCCAATGAACGTCACCTACCAATCCATCCATCCATCCATTCATTTCATCTAATTGTATCTTGTCTCATTTCTTTCCTTCCTTGGTCCATCAGTGTTTTTTCCAGGATGGTTTTCCCATTGTTGTTTGCTCTGCCTCCCAATTTAGGCATCACCTGGGAATTTAATTAATGTGCTTTTTACCTGCTTTTCCAGGTCATTAATAGTGCTTTTGAGCAAGGCTGGATGTAATAAAACTCCCAGAGGTAATCCTAGTACAGCTTCCCTAACTAGACATTGCACACTGATGCCTGTTGTGCACAGCTTTCTAGATGCTTCCCAACCCATGCAAAATGGCTTAGTTCCAAGGCAATTAAAGTGAGGTAGTTTTCAAGGGAGGTTTTGTGGGCAATTAAAATTATTTACCAGAGTAGACATAGATTCAGATACAGACATAGATGATATAGATATTATCGATATATAGATATAGATGACATAGATACCATAGATATATAGATATAGATACAGATATATAGATATATATCACAAAGTGACCTCATACTGTAAAGGTTTAATGTTCCTGCATTTTCACATTTAATAAAACTAGCCCAGCAAGTTTCCTTCTAGTAAGAAACAACACCCACTCCCCCTTCTATATCCCTCCTCTTCCCTGAGATTTACACAGGGTTTGCTTGCCTATTGTGCATCAGTAACCTTAATGTTAGCTCCCTACCAGGGATTTTCCAGTTTTCTCATTCCATTCTGCATCCTGCCCTGCCTGGTTCTGTCTGGGAGTAACAGCATTTTAGCTGAAGGACAGTGATGGGTTTCTCCCTCAGGGACACCACCAGCCTCTAGTACCTGTGATCACACTGTGTGCTAAACACGCATCCATGGTCCTTCACGGATCCACACCAGCCTCCTCCCAGGCAGATTGTGTTCAGACATGTGTCTGTGTTCAATAAAACTCACCATGGAATGAGTCAGATGTCCCACTGGCACACAGATTGCTGATTAGCAAACTGTAAAAGTTACCTATGAAGAACTATGTCTAAAACCACTCAGTTGTACGCGCTGCGTTACGTAGCACTGCTGCTTTTCAAAGGATTGCCCTATACGTGAAGAAAAGCCCTTTAGTTCCTTACTCCTTCTGCAAAGGACTGAGGAGGAAAACACTCAGAAATTATTTGTAGGATTATTTATCAAAATCATTTCAAAATATTAAGGGGGCTTGAAATATCTTCAAAGCTCCACAGAGTGAGATAGTTAAATCAAGTATAAATTATGCATTATTATCTGCCTATCACACAGAGCAGTGTTGCATCCTACAGGGTACTGCATGTTCATTGGTGGGCCAAGAACTTCATAGAAGTAGAGCTATCACCAATTTATAGCCAAACCTAATGAAGCAGTATGTGTAAAGCACTTGGGACCTTCAGTTAAAAGTATTATGATACTATAGCACTTAGGGGCATAAAAGCCAGTCTGATAACCAGTTGCAGAACAATTAAATCCAAGTATGTGTCCACACAGAAACAACAGAAGTGGGTAATTACACATGGCTGACAGGAAGAACGTGAGCAAGAGATGCTGCACCAGTGCCTCTGCTCTGTGGCAGTCCCAAACGGCACTCAGAAAACATTTCAAGGGGATCAAAGCTGCCTCATGGGCACTATACAAATTCACCATCGTAAACACTGAATAATACATTACAGTAATCTGATTGCTATTGACTGTTACAGTTGCATGTGTGACCTTGGGCATACATTAATCAAAGGGAGCCGTTCATATTTCCATCCTGTATCCTGCAGCGATGTGCAAAACTCATCTCAAATCTCTGCTTGTCCCTGTATCTCTTTCGGTTCCATCTGATGTCACTTGGAAATGCAGGCTGGTATTTGGAGGGAAATGGCTTTTTCTATCCTCCCCTCTTTGTTTGAATACACACACATGCGCCAATATAGAATAATAAAAGCAGGTACCTTTTTGTCCACCCAGCGCTCTCTGAACCCAATTTAGCAAGTGGTGTAATCTGAAAGAGCATTCAAACTTTAGAGTAATTGGTTTCTCAGCAGAAACTATAACTAATCCAAGGCTCCATTTGGAATTTCACCAAATGTGCTTATTATTTACCCTAAGAAAGGATACATTGTCAAAATAAAAGATCCCATTGCTTTCATCTACCTAGCACAATGCAGTGTGTATAATGTGCTGCTCCCACAAGGTGCATCAAGCCTTAGACTGGAGAAACCAATCTCATCAGTTCCTTTTCCTTTTCTCATTAACAGAAGACAGTGAATACAAGAAAGAGCTGACAATGTGTTGAAAGCAAATTGAATAGGCATTGCTTTGCCTGCAGTGATTCTCTTATCCTTCCCCCAAGGCTCTCAGATGATACTTAGCACATGATAGTGCAAAAATCTCAGGTACATGCTGACTGACATGCTGCCTCCTGCCCCAAGGTGGTCTTTGAGTAAGGAGAGCCTTCCCCCAGGCTGTGTGTTTAATCCCAAGTGAAGGGCTCTCTCAGAGCTTGGTGTAAAAGTTATAAAACCAGACTGGGTTTGGTATGGTTTCAGAGCACTGGCATGCAAACACATTTTTCTAACAACTTTATTCCATCACCTGAGAGCTAAGCACAATAGTCAATAATTCAAGGTAAAGGACTAAAAAAAAGGCTGGGATTATTCCCCAAGCAAGTATTGTAAATTCAGACCATTTATATTCCAGATCAAATTTAAACAAGTTATGGTAATACCAATACTATATGAGTAGTTTGCTCTACACCCACAGCTATCTGCTTTTTAACTGTTTGATTTAAAAATAAATAAAAGTTTTAAAAGCCTTGCAATGCCTTTACTCCAAGCTCTCTCTGTGCTTTGTCAGAGTGTCGAGGAGCTGCTGAAGAATACCTGGGCCTGAAGGAGACATAAAGAGGAGCAGGCTGTATGCTCACTGCTGACAATCAAGCAGTCCTCCCTCCTGGCGATGTGAAAGCACAGAACTTAATTAAGAAGGCCCGTTTTGTCTACAAAGCCTTTTATGGTCCACGGCCTTTGCTCAGATACACTTACTTTTTCCATCAGTCACATCAGGAGCTGCGGGTTGCTGCAGAGCGTTGCCTGGGGACCCCCTGGAAGCTTTCTCCTTTATAAATCTTTCACACAGGTTCTATTACCTGGAGTGGACTTCCACAGCCTGCTCCCTGCAGACCTTCATCAACCCTATGTGCATATGCCACGATGAAGAAAAATAGCACATGTAGACCACTCTTCCTCCTCTTTTCATTAAGCAGCAGCTCTTCAGCCCGTAACAGTGTTTCAGGATAAATTAATAGATGTTTTAGAAGTGGTCTTAGAAAGATGCACCAAATTTCGTAAGGAGAATCTCAAGGCCTTATTAATCCCTTGGTTACAGCTATGAGTGGCCAGGGAAGCTGGAGAAGAAATGTTAGATGTCGGACCCCCTTGGAAATGAAAAGTGATTGCAGAGTTGTGATGCCTTTGTGGGCTGCTATCTCAATACAGAATGGTCATGCATTGGAAATCACGCTGCAAAAGGATCTGTCTTGTCCCTACTAACTTCTCTCCTCACATCCCACAAGAAAAACTTTATTCATCCCCACATGGAAGTCCAAAAGGGAGAACTGCTGGATGTAGAAAATAAGAATGTTTCAAGGGTAAAAACTAACTCTAGGAGAGAGATCCAGGAATTCATTCCCCTGAACTCGAGGTTCAAGAAGTAATTTGAAAGAATGGCTGGAGACTGCAATCTGCAGTGCCTGGCTATGTTGTCCTCCTATGAGCCATACAGCTGATCTTAAAAGCTGCTCTCCCTTCTCACTAGGAAAGGCTGGAGTTAAGGAACCTCAATCTCACTTACACAAGTTTATAGCCAGCATAACTTCTGCCTCTTGTGGGTGTTACTTTTGATTTATACTCATGACGCCAAGAAGAAAATCAGATCAAGGGAATATAAATCAAACAGAGATCAATACTGAGCATCAAGGTACTAATTCTATCTCCTGAAACAACCCATACAAGCTGCAGGAGGCTGGGAGACAACTCCCTTGGGGCAGGCACAGCAGATTTATCTCAAGCTCTGGTCCTGGTACAGGGGAGATGTTGGAGGTGGAAGGGGATGGGTCTGCACTGAATGCTATTAAGAATCTGTGTCTGTCTGGGCTGTCAAGCAGTCTGTAGGCAGCTTTGGGAGGTTGTCATAAATCAGTGCACCCTTGCACTGGGGACTGGTGATGAGAGCCAACTTGGTTTAAAATCATATTTCACTGTGTTTTGCTTTCAGGAACCACTACAGAACCTCAGCCTCATGCTTCTTCTTATAGAAGGTCCACAGGATAAGAAACAGTAGGTGGCTGAGAGCTCTTCCCCAAAACCAAACTCTCCCAAATGGCATAGCAATGTCTTCTTCATCTCCCTCCAGTGACACCACAGCAGTAAAGCTGGTCTTTAAAGTGTGCTGAAATGTTTCATGACTTGAGCAAACGTGCACTGGCTGGAAAAAGGCTGCTCTGTTGGTCCATGGGAGGACACAGTGCAGTGGTTCAGTGCTCTGTAGGCAGCGCACAAAGTGCCAGGCAGATGCTCACATGAGCCAACAGCTTGTCTGCTGGAGTCTTAATTTGATTTTAGGAGACATAGTAAAAAGAATGAGGCACTTTGGCTGCTTTATGCTAGCACTGGTAAATGTGACTCTATAGATTATAGAAGTCTGAAATCAAAAGGCTCAGAAGCGGAGGAGTGGGAGAGAAAGAAAACAGGCAAGTATTTCGTACATTAGGAAATTTTACACCTTATTGATCAAAGCACAAATTGTACAGGGCCTTACTTTGTAGAAATTTGCAGAGAAGTGAGATGGAAAGGGGAGGTTTGTTTGGGGTAGAAGAGGGGCTGGTCAGGAGAGATTGATGGCATGTTAAATTGCAATAGCTGATAGCATAATTAAGTAATAAAACTCTCCAAGCAGTAATTATAGTACATGTCAAGCAGAGTTATAAGGCAGGAGGTCAAAGGGCAAGTGATTAACCATCTGAGAAGTGCAACAATCCCCTGGAAATGCCCAGCCCAGACTGCTGTTGCTTCAGTGAAATACAATTTAATAAGTGGCAGAGAGCAGGACCAGCTTCCTGTTTCAACTCTGAGCTGATGGCAGCGCCTCCCATCGGTCTCCAGTATCCATGAAGAAGAGTCAGGGGAGCTGCCCAGGGCCCTCATTATGAGGCTGAACACGCGATTCCTTACTTTGTGCCTGTGAAGCCCAGACTTCCCTTGACTTCCCCTCCTTGGAGCTGGGCTGCGGTACCCAAGACAACGCTGTTTCACCTGTCCCAGCACTAGCTGAAGCCAGCACACACTGAGCTGCTTGATTTTGCTCCAGACAGGACCAGGAGCAGTCTGCTGAAGATTCGTTTTAGAAAGCTCTTCCTCACTGTCCTGTTGCAATTGCAGCAGTCTTCTAGCAAAGGTGTGGTGCTTTATTTGAATGGATCTAAGATCTCTATTGAAACATGCAGAGGATAATTCCTGTTCCTGTAGATTTCACATAGAGACGTTTCTACTTCATTAGTTCCAAAGAAATAAAGGAAAAAAACCCTGATCTCTATCTCAGTACAGAGATACATAAAATCGTATGTTTCTCTGAAAGTCATTCTGCCTGCTGCTTCAGCAATAAATCCATTAATGAACTAAGATACCTTCATTCAGACTTCAGAAACTTGTGGCTGGGCTGAGCTCATGACCCTGATGGTTTTTATAGGTCAGTACTCCTTATGTACACTTAGACATCATTCATACAGATGCCAGTCTTCTGCTGAGCTTTGCTGCCCTGTTGCTAAGTATAGAAAAAAGGTCTAAATTAGTTGCTTTTTAATTTCATGTGCTTCTTACTCAAGGAAAAGGAGTTCTTGACTTAACTTCTTTAAACACTTTGCTATTTTTTATATCTCTCTATCATCACCCCTTATTCCTCTAACGTCTAAGATATATTGTTCTAATCTTTTAATCTCTCTACACACTGCGGCTTTCTATTCCCTTAATCATTTTCACTACCTTCCCTAGACCTTTTTCATTTCTGTTCTATCCTGCTGTAAGACTGGAAAGCAAAGCTGAGCAAAGTATCCATGCTGAGGTGTCACTTCATGTTAAAGATACGCAATAATTTTGTGCTTTCGGCTAGCTTTTTCTTATACAAATGAACATTTTGTATGGCCACCATTTCTTATTAAATAAATGCCTGTTGGAAATGTTACCTTGTTCCTCTCCTGACTACCTACAGTTAATTTAACACCAGCGTCACATATGAGTAGTTTAAATTGGGTTTCTTTTTCCTTTCAGTATGCTTCACCTTATGCTTACTTCAACTGAGCTGGGCCCTGAAGTGTAGCCCACCTCGCTCTTCAAGAGACTCCTGAAATGATTTTCAGTTTTATTGCTGCTTTTGGCAATCAAAATCATTATTTTGGCTCAATGATCGGGCTGGTCTGGAGCATTACAGCACCAGTCTTACCCTGACATGGTTATTACTCCTTCCTTCGGAATAGAAACGATGCCCATGTAGCTGATCACTCTCCCAAGAAACGTTTGTAGGAGACTATTTAAAACATCCTTGTAGATGGAAACTGTTGAAAACCTTCTCCACACTGCTGCAGGAACATGAGGAAGTGTCATAGACTGGAGAAAAAATGATTATTTTTTCACAGAACAGTATGGGTTTGTCCATGAGATAACATTAAGCAGCATTTTATAACTACCATATTTTTAGTTCATTTATTTGATTAACGTGAGTATTGTTTCTCCTTGCTTGCCAGGTGTTTCTTAATATGAGAACTCCACAGATATTATGTAGCTGAGACTCCTGCAGCACACTGTGCACCTGGCACTACATAAGCAAGCTGGTGTGTTTGCTCCTGACTTATGGTCAGAGAAGTAGCATCTTTCGGCTCTATTTCCATGTCTGCATAATGCAGATCACAATGTTGACTTTTTTGTTTGTTAAGTACATTGAACCCACTCATAGCAACTAAATTACAAAGACTTTTTCATCTATCCATGTGATGCATGCAGGTACTGCAATATCTTTCTATTTTGCAATAAAATCCCCTCTTAAATCGTCATAACACCAAGTTTCCATTAACCCTACTGACTGTAAATAACCATCAGTGCTAGAAGGACACTTACTGTTATTTGCCATTTCAAATGTTCATAAACACAGCCTTATGAGCATCCAAGGAGGCTGTGTAGGCACAAGAACCTGCCTGTAACTTCCAAGGACCACAACACTCACCACCTGCATAAGCCAATAAATACATAAATAAGTCAAATAGTACTAATTTCAATGACAAAATTTAACTCCTCACTTTAATAGGTAATAAAAATTCCTGCCTTCTTCTCCCTTCACCCACACTCTTCCCCAGCCTCAGTTATGAATCACTTCTTTGTTCCAACATAGTGGCAGAGGAATGCTGTCTCCAGTGCTATTTCCTTACTGTGTGTACGTGTATGTGCATAAGAAACTTTTTCCTCCTCCTTTGTTCTCTCTTGGGTCTTATTAAACGCAGCACTCTCCAGTCCCTTGTGGTGAGCAAAGCTGGGGAGGATGAAGGAGATGCTCCACTGGGTATAACAAAGAGGTTTGTGGTAGAGCTGATGGCTGCAAAAAGGTAAGAGTTATTCCTGGAACAGCAGAGGGAAGGAAGTATTTCCCTCTGTGAGGATAATTCTGGAGTTTATTATACGAGAATGAGGAAGGGATTCCTTAATAATGCAGAAATTAAAGAAACTCAAAGTACGATCATCATTGCTACTAACGGCCTTACAACACACCTTTAATGAAGCGTGAGCATATATCACATTTCCAGCTTGAAAACAGGAGCACAAACACCATTAAATAGAAACTCAATTATACAAAACTCTGTAATGGGTGTTTCTATGTTTTGGCTGTGCATTAAGCAATGTTCCTGAATTGCCTATCTTTGCAAGTACTGACAAAATTAAATCATTCAATCTTTGTCACAAATGTTTACTGAGTAAACATGACAAAAAGTCTGCAAATACAGGAAATCTATTATGAGGCTAAGTGCTTCCTTTGCATGGTGGACCCTTTAAATACCCACTTCAGTCTCAAAACCGTATTTCAGGAGGTACCTTTCCAAACAGGGAGGTTAGCTGAGCAGCGTGCCAATGATGGCAAATAGGCAACCTAAAATAGATGAGAAGGCTTGTTGAGATAAATTTCTAACTCTACAGCCGGCAGAAAATAAAAGATGGCAATTCATGCAAACAGGCTTCAAAATGCAGCACTTCTTTGTGGTTAAAGATACTGACACTTCCTGAGAGTTTTCCTCTTTTCGAGCACAGAGAGAGTACGTGACCCTCCCTGTGGGCCTGGCATTAGAAAACTCCACGTGGGAGTTTTGGTTTCTGGGAAATGGCGAATTCTTAAGCACAAACCCGAGTTTGGAAAAGCCAGGTTTTCCTCTGAAACGGCAATCTCAGGTACACTAGCTGGCTGTATTGAGTACTTGGTTACTGACTATCACAGTCTAAGTGCTCCCCCGTGTGTTTGCTCTCACCCTCTTGCTGTAATTTTGGCATAGAAATTCCCTACAAGCTTAATAATAAAAAGAATAAAAAGCTGGGTGAAAACTCAGCACATTTCAGCCCAATTTCTAGCTCATCTCTATTAAATACCAAACCTTTCTCAGAAAAACCTTAGATATTTCGGGTTCTTAGTCATGGTCACACTTCTGTCTCTCTGGGGTTTTAGGAATCAGTCTCTGAACTGCCTGATGGGTGGATTGAAGCAGGTTCATTGCCAGATCAGGTCTGTGTGGGATGGGAGAGGTGCTGTGGAGTTGTCATCTGCCTCTCAGATGCCCCCAGGACTGGAAATAACTCAGAGGGATGTGGAGGCAAAGGAGCATTTTCACCCTGTTGTGGAGCTCAGAGAGTCTCTTCAGGAAGACCCTGTGAAGAATAAAACCTTTTCTGCCAAGAACTTGGTCCAACACACTGAGCAACAGCAAAGAAAGCATCGCAAACTGCACACGTTGACCATTTGTGCCAACCAGATGTCTTGGAAACCCATCAGAAATGAAGCTGTAGCTGATAAACTTTCCTTTTGTATTTGTTTGCTGCTCGTTATGAGGGCTTCAGGACAGCCCATGTGCACTTGGATAACAGCAATGGAAAGTTTTCAAGTTCTGATGTGGTGTCTGCTCTGGAGGAGCAGAGTTTGCTAAATCAGGCTGCAGTGCATACACCAAGTTACGTGACACAGCCGTAGATGAAGGGCAGATATATTTCTGAGTTTGCTATCTGATGTACTCCATTGATTTTCTAGGCAAATCTTTTCAACTCTGTGCCTAAGATTACTCCTGCCTTCAATGAGCAATGTGCGATATAAAGTGGCTGCCTCTCACAGACCCTACGGGCCTTTAACTGAGGTTTGTAACATCAATTTCGCTCAAGATGTCACTAATAATTCAAAAGCAACAAGTGGCATAAATGAGCCTTGTACCTGTGAATAAACATTTAGATTTGCAGCAATCATTTTTCACCTATAAAAGTAAAGTTTGCAACACCATGTCCTTGTACCTTGGAAAAGTCTTCCAGGATCTCTCCTTACCCAGGCATCAAGAGTTCTTCCTCTGTCCTGCAGACTCCAGCTTCCCATTTCACACACAGCTTTGTAGCCACTAATCCATTCCCCCCGCATGGTATTACATGGATAATTGTGTAGATACTAGACGTCTTTCGGCAGACTTACTGGAATATCTTGCACCACCATACAGCACATCTCTTTTATTTAAAAACTTCAGATGGTCTGTTTAACATTCATCTTTTTTGACATTCTTCCATCGATTCACTTCGGCGACTTCCTAAGCAGATGCAAGAATACATTTTAGCTGAATTTCAGGGGATACTTATTGCATGTTAAATACCACCAGGCAATTATTTAATGAGGTTTAACAAGTATGTAATAGATAGATTACTTATGACCTAGATGTGAAACCTCAACGAATATGTTTAATCAATTGGCATTCAATTAACATACATTAGGCTTTTCCTGCAGCACAGTGCTTTATTTTAGCTGTCTGGCTGACAGACCAGGCTTGAATACTTGTTAACCACTTACTGGCTGTAAGTTTAGGTTCAATATTGTACCTGCAATTAAAAAAAAAACAACCAAAATTATTTGCAAACCTGCTCTTGGTGAGTTTATGGGCCTGTAATTACCCATTTAGAAGTGTAAGTCTCATTTGGTGCATCAATATTCTCTATCATCTTCTCAACATTCACAATTGTTGGGACCTTTCTCTGCCCCAGGCAGTTATGTCCATACCTTGTCTCTTATTCAGCAAAAGAAACTAGCTAGACCCTTCTTTTGAATGTCAACATTTTCACTGGCTATGAGAAGGTAATATAGGATTAAAGTGGCATATAAAGGAGCATTAGTGATGGATGTCCTAGGGTGGAAACATTACAAACAACCCAGCAATTCCTCTTCATCTCTGTAGTGCTATAGCTTTAAAAGCTTAATAAGGAACAACAAATTTGTATGGCTCTTTGTCCAGTTGTATTCATTAATTTGCATGCAACTTGTGCTTTTTGTTCTCACCATCAGTAGGAAAACTGTCTCTCTTCAAAAACTGTCAGAAATACATAAAGCACTATTAAATAATGTTGAAAGCAAGCTTAGCCAGGAAAACTGATGAGAAAGGAATTCATTTTCACACCAAGTGCTACAGAGGCTGTGTGACATGTCATGTCTTCAGCTTCACACAGGGATTTGGAAACACCCTTGTCCCACCTCTGTGAGCATGAACAGCTAAACCGTTTGCTTCATCTGGTTGATAAGAGCAGAGGAAGGCAGAAAGCATGGGTAATGCTGAATAATAAACAGGTTGGTTTTGCTACAGAGATGTATATCTACAGCATGTTCCACGCAGAGCTCTGCAGTATGGTTTCTAAACTCTGTCCTTTAACCCCAGTCTAATTCCCCATCTGACTTTCCAGGCTTCATGTCACCATTTGCTGCACAAGGAATAAGGCAGAGTTTTTGGAAAATGGAAGGTGGTTTTGTGAAGACAGAAGCCACAGTGGGAGAAGTGAGAAAAACGACCCAAATCTTGGCGTACTTCTAACTGGTTGAAGAATACATAAAATACCCATTTTGGTTCAATTTCCCATCTTTCAAACAGAAGCCTCAGTGCACTCTGAGGGAAGAGCTGGAGAGGAGGTTAAAACATTGCAGCATCCTCATGCGTACTCTCTGCACATCAAATCATAGAGTCATAGAATAGTTAGGCTTGGAAAGGCCCTTAAGATCATCTAGTTCCGATCCCCCTGCCATGGGCAGGGACACCTCACACTAAACCATGTCACCCAAGGCTTCGTCCAACCTGGTCTTGAACATTGCCAGGGATGGAGCATTCACAACCTCCCTGGGCAACCCATTCCAGTGCCTCACCACCCTCACAGGGAAGAATTTCCTCCTTATATCCAATCTAAACTTCCCCTGTTTAAGTTTTAACCCGTTACCCCTTGTCCTGTCACTACAGTCCCTAATGAAGAGTCCCTCCCCAGCATCCCTATAGGCCTCCTTCAGATACTGGAAGGCTGCTATTGAGGTAAGACAGAGCGTGGGCTAGAGGAATAGCTGTGTGCCTTTGTCCTGTTTGAATTCACATCTTTATCTCGGAGGAAGTTTCTTTCTAGAAATTCTGTGGCTTTGGCTGATTTACCATGTTCTGTACTTTACAAACACGACTTTCCAGCACCAGATCTCACAGTTGCAGGCAAACTTGGGTATCAAGATCTGAAAGGCTGCAAAGCAAGAAGATACATTTTGTTCTTTTCTTCTGCAGAAAGGACACCCTGCAAGATTAAAGTAACTGGATTTTGATCAGCATTTCCCATTTGCACTGGGCTCTTTACGAATTGAAATGTAAAAGGTCAAAGCTCCAAAAGCATTTTTCATTTCTAAAGAGGTTTGTTCACCACTGTAATTTAATAGCCATGCCAAAGCTGATAAGATTTTGGAATCCGTCCATGGCGTGTATTGATGTCACAGGTCAAAAATAAAGGCTTCAATGTAATTTATTTCTCCAAGCACAGTGAAGATAATAACTCAAGCACAGAGCAATATGTTAAAACTAAATTATATTCAATAAAGATGACTTATGCCAGTCTTCTAAAAACTAAATACACTTGGCTCAACCCGCATGTGCTCATTACTCTGCTATGATGGCCTCCAAGAGGTACTTTGGCATCGTGCAGTGGCCAACCTATGATTCTGGATCTAGGCTGCGGGGTTTGAGAGCACTGCAAGGGGATAAAGCTTGTTCCTCCTTTCTCTGTTGCAAATCTGACTTGAGAGAGCATTTTCCTGCACCAGCTTCTCCTTCTGTTTTGCTTTCTGCTGGATGGAATGATGCATAAGAACAAAAATTCATTCCTGCTATAAATAGTCTGTGCATGTGATACAAGGGGGAGGAGAGCAGATGCTGCACACATAGCTTCAACTGGAATGTCATGCTTCAGCACTGAGTTAGGGATGGGGGAAGGGGGCTCTTTCCAAACACTGGGAAAGAAAGAAAAACACTTTCCAAACAGAATAGGTACACAGCAGAGGCAGCCATATACAGCATTTCCTCTATCACTCACACTGTAATTTAGAGATTCTAACACTGAGGTCCAGCAGTTGGCTCATTCTTAGTCTTTCATCCACTGATCTGAAGGAAATGATTGACAGTGATTCTGTTCTCCCATGTGGATATTTACTGGATGCAGGAAAACCAACATTGTCATCAGTGGAGTGTGGAACTTCACCCATTCATCCAAACAGAAATCAGAGTTTCAGTACCAACCCTGAATTATCTTTTAGCTTTTGCTCATTTTTATAACTGTTTTAGCACATTGCTTCTGGTTGTAAGAGTTTTTCACATGATCAAGAAGTTCTTTGCATGCCTCTCATTTGAGGTAACGAGATCTGATTTGGGCTACTGGCTTCTGACTGGAAGCCACCAGACTATTTTAGGCAGTAAATCTTCCTGTGAATGTGTAAAGTCATAAAAAGGTTGTATTTGATTTGAAAGAATTTCATAGGTTTGTGCCATCACGGTTTAGTTCTCAAGACTCTTGTAAGAACTGAAGAGACAAACTGTGCCTCCCAGATGCAGGGCTATGGAGCTGTCTAAGCACTGGAGATACCATCAAGGAGAACCCAGATTGCTCTGCTCACAGCCCCTGACTGAGATATACCCAGGGAGAGGCAGCAAACCTGTGATCTCAGTATGCAAGCAAACACCAAGGATGCTGCACTGGATAAACCTAGAGGATCCGTGACGAGCTCTAGAATCTATAAACCAAAGTAACATCAGCTGGTGTGCTGCTCCAGAGCTGCACTTATCTGTAGCAGCAGAGTCATGCTGGGAGCAGCAATACCTCTGCACAAGTTTGCATGGAGTCTGAAATCTCTAGGTTACGTGGATGATTAAAGTTGTAGTACAGTGTCTACACAACTAATAATTTTCAGTAATTTGTGTGTCAGAAGAATTGCTTATACACTGGTATCTAGTGAGCCGATTGTAATTTACCTGACAGCAAACACCTACAAAGAAGTACAGGCATGAGTGGAAGGGTCAGGTCTGTAGCTGTTTCCAGACTCTAATGAAAATCCTGGCATGACTTCCTCTAAACAATGGGAGATTTCAGTTGGGAAAAATCAAGCACTGTGAGGAAAAGCAATCAAATAGCAGTCTTCATTATGCAAATCAAAACGGCAAAAGATTGGTGACATTTACCCTGCTCTCACAGCTGCAGTTGCAGAATGACCATTGGATACAGACTGAATGAGGCCAGAAGGAATCATAATTTGCATGGGAAGGTTTAGGATTAAACTAAAAAGCAAATAAAGTCCTAATTCATTAACCAAACTGACAGTGAAAGGCTGTAAGACAAGCACAGAATCAACTTCAATTTGAACTGAAAAATGAATCAGGCACTACAAGGCTTTGATTTACAGATCATACATCTTCCTGCAGGATGCCATCAACCAGTAACCACCACTGCCAGCTTACAGGTAAGTAAACCTCAAGTCGGGGTAGGAGAGGTCATCTAGATTATGTGTGAGAGAGTTGAGACAACAATATCAGCTTCTCTGAAATGATACTCACAAACGCAGGAGCAGAAGTTCTCTATAAAACAAAGAACAATGCTGGAAAATGCCACGTGAGGCAAGACAAGAGGAATGAGATGGATCATGAAACCAAAAGTGGCTTCTCAAAGAAGTGACAGGAAAACACTTCATCCAATTGCTGAGGTCCTTAATACATGCTACAGCAGCTGGAGCCCCTTTTAGGGATTAATACAGAGAGATTTTTAACAGCCAAAAGCAAAAGGTGAAGTGGCCAAACCACTTTTAGAAAGCATAAGACAGGCAGAAACTGTATGGAGCTATTAAGAAAAACAACAGTGAAACACTGCATAGAAAACTCAACAGCAGTTTTGTTGAGGTCCATCAGGGCTGCTGATGTCCATCAGTCACTGTTTGCTGGGAACACAGGGACAAACACTTATCTGCTCTGCAAGGCCTCAAAACCTGGTGCCTGCAAAGCTCTGCACCGGCATAGCAGAATGGCTCTGCAACCACGGCAGAGAAGAAACAGGGTGAATTGGGGTTTTTTTTGAGTGTTTTTCTTATCAAAATAGTACAGTTGGTTATAGTAAGGCCTGCAAGGAGAGTCTGACCCAGAGGACTGTATGTTTACTATATGAACAAATCAAAAAAGCATTGATTGTAATGAAGGAATAAATAATCAGCAGACAAGTCCCTAGGCTCAGGGAAACATCATTTAACTTCTATATTGCAAATAAAACACTCAACAGTGTCCACTGCAAGTGTATCTGGAGGTATAAGCCAATACAAAGATGTGCCCTCTGCCAGGTGTTCTCCCATGGTCAGGGTGAGCACAGTGGCAGCTTGTTTGCCTGATGCTACCGCAGTGCTGAAGTCAAAAGTGAGTTCTCCCACACCTACTACTTGGCCTTGCCCCCAGCTTCACTGCAAGAAACAAATAACCATTTCCCTTATGAAATGCAGAACGTGCTTTCAACGACAGCTATTCTAAGAAAAAATAATCAAATATTGTAATGACAGCATCACTCTTGTAAATGACAGCTTAGCCAACACTGAAGTGAGGACCAGAAGGCTTTGCAGAACTGTGGGGAAAACACTGATAATATTCACATTGAAAACACTCTTAGCACTCACTGCAGTAAAAACTCAAGAACAGCTTTAGAAGGTAGGGATGACAACCAACTTCTTTACATATGCTGGCAGCAACTATCTCCTGTGCCATGGAGATTTCAGAAAGGAAATAAGGCTGTGAATTAGCAGACGGGCATTGCCTGTACCACCTTAAAAATATTTGGTTATTGAAATTCCACAGCTTAGCATCAGAAAGGGCTTTTTTGCCTTTTTCATTTACATCTTAACATATGGATGTGAGAACTGAAAATCCATAGCAGATACAAGCAGATATGAAATGCCTTTGAAAGCAAATGCCATAGAAAGCTCTTGATAGCAAGCAAAATTCCCTTGTAAAAAATCAGGGAATGATCAGATCTCAGCAATCACACTCTCTGAAGTTATCCAAAAGAGAGAGTGTGATGTGTCTGCTAAGGAGAAGGTCAGCACAAATGCCCACATCTGGACCACAGAAAGAATATGTGGGGGATCTGTCTGAAAGGTCCCCTCCTAACTCTACTCGCCCTCTAGTCAGAGGAGAGCATTTAGTACATTTAACAATATAAGCTCCATGCAAAGGTAGGCTGGATGTAGGATGTCTTTTAAAAACTGCTGGGGAGGTCTGGAATGAATGCAGTGGTGTGAGACAAAAACTGTTGCATTGAGCTTAAAAATAAACGGATGGGTAGGAGGGGTGGATAGAGCAGGGAGCATCTGGAAGCAACAGAGGAGGAAGGAAATAGTCCCTGAAAGAAACATGAAGAAGGAAAAGCTGCTGATAACAAAAGGCCTGAGGGAGGGCAAATGCAAAGGGAAGTGATTTGGAAAGCAATAATAGGCAAACCAGTTAAGTAGGAAACTGGCCAGCTGAGAAGTTTCAAAGGTGTCTGTATGCACATGCGAGAGAAAGAGGACAAAGGGAATAAAAAATAGTATGCAGAAAATGAGGAGGCTGCGGTGGATGAGGAGTGCTGCTCCGCAGACAGCCATGGGGCACTGCAAAGGACGTACAGCACGCAGCAGAGCACATGCTGGGGTCAGAGCAGTGAATCAAATGGGTCAAAACTGATTCTGAATTTGCTAATTCCTTCAGGACCATCTAGACAAAACACTGAGGGCAGTAGTTCTGGCTTCCTGACATAGCTCAGCTTGCTCAGAGGGGGCATCTCACACACTTTTCCTCTCGAGGTCAGGAGGAAGCAGAGCGTTAGACCACATTCCCATTATTAATACCCATCAAGCCTTTTGGCTGGCTTCCTAGATCCAGGATGGATGATCTACAAGTAGATCTGAGCGACAGGTTTTTCTGTTTTGCCCACTGGTATTACAAGACTTTTTGCCTCTCCTCTGCAATCCTCCCTGGGGGTCAAGCAATGCGGAAGGGATGCCAGACTCTCGCAGCCCATCCTCTTAGGGAATGTGTGCTCCCCTCTGGTCTTGATGCTCTGCAGCTGCACAGCCTTGGAGCAGCTCCAGCCACAAGTTAGAATTAATTTGCTATTAACTCAGCCTATTTCTAATAAAAAAATAATAGCAGCACTACTGGGTCAGACCAAATGTCCATCTGGCCTAGTTTCCTCTAAAGAAAGAGTTGCTTGATACAAGGTGAGTAGAGGTGGGTGAACATACTCAATCAAATTCTATAGGTTTAACACTGTTTAGTGCAAGGGGAAATATATTTCTGCTGCTTATTATGTTCTGCAGCAGGTTCAGGACTATTCTGCAACTAAACTGATAGATCAGTAGTAGTGAAGGATACTAAAAACATTGGTTTAAACAGATTTCTTTGTTTGCTAGTCAACCAGCCATGGGGCAAATGCTTGCATCACATAGAAAGTGAACGGGGTCAGGACTCTTACAAACAGACCTCAAGAAGCATGAGAAAGGTGACTAATTTTGGAGGCACTGTAGCTCCAGAAGACTGGGGTTGTCTTAGGCAGGGCAATGGGAAAATCCAACAGAGAGCTGAGGTCTCTTATCCCCACTGGCCTTGATCTCTGTCACAGAGCAGGTTTGCAGACAGGGGAAGACTTCGAAGCCTTTTTCTGTCCCAGCAAACTGCAGTAGATGTAAGCTCAGGCAGCACACCTGTGGTCCCATCCACCCAGCACAGCCCAGTTACAGCAAGAACAAGGATTCTGGCTTTCAGTGAGCACATCACTTCCGCTCAAATCCAAGCTTCTGCGATGAGCTTGGCACCCCCAGCACTGCTGCACCAGGGGAGCAAACCCCAGTAAAGTCTGTGCATCAGCTGCTGGTAGCCAGGATGGTCCACGCTGATAAACAGCAAAACCATCTCCTGTACCGGCCACCGAGGGGCTGGTGACAGCCTAATGGGAAAATATCACAGGGCATAAATATAAAGGCATCCTTCCCACTGCTAGCGGCTCATTACAGCTCTGACCTCCAGGGATACGGGCTCATTTCTGTAGCTGGTGGAATTAGTGGTTTACATACAAATTATCTGATGAATGTAGCCTTGTTTTCTGTTCATGAATCATTCATGACCTGAGTCAGTTTTGGCAAAAACATGCTTTTTCTGTAAGTGTCCTCTGAATCCTTGAGGAGCACTGAGCTCACGCATGTGCACAGCCTGCCCATTACAGCTCTTTGCTACTCACAGCCTGTGACCAGGCAGGTAACTCTCCTGATCTGACTTTTGCCTCCTTCACTTCACAGCTTAACTGTTTAAAACCAGGTGTAAAATGATAATGCTGAATAGCAGTTTTCTTCAGACATGAATCCCTCTGCTTACCTTCAAAGATGTATGTGTCAGGAACTGTACTTGTTCTTCAGACTTCCCTATAGGTAAATATCTTCTTTACATGCATGTGGGCTGCCATTACACAGCATACTCCAGCACACAGTACTCAGGGTGCCCAGTCCTTACCAATAAACATTGCATAGGAATATGTTCTGTGGTCCTGACACCCAGGTCCTGTTGGTTTCTTGCAGATCCATTAAAACACATGGTAATATACCGTTCACACTTCATATTACATGGCTGTTAAAGGTGTTTGTCCCACTTCTGGCTATACAGACTTGCTCTAATTTCAAGCCTAAAGTAATTATTGGCTTATTTAATCCATTTGTCTTCATGCCTTATTAGTCCTTATCACTGTTATTTCTTCTCAGCAATAATTTTCTCCTTTGGGTGTTTGCCTCCCTGCACATTCCACTCTTAGTCTTTACGTAGCTAAACTCAGTGCTTTTTTCTTCTCTCAGATGAATGGCCCTTGCATTCCTCTGATTGTCCTAAATCCCCTCACTGGACCATTTATGATTTGAATTCTTCACTCTCATACTTAGGGGAAGAGAACTGCGCACACTCTTCTGATGAGGTCAGACTCTGTAAAATCAGCTTAGTGCTTCCCTAGACTTCCAGCCTAAACTGGAAATCCAACTTGGGTATATCTGATCAGTTTTTCTTCTGGCACTTAGTAGTTAAAAAAATAGACATCCAAGTGCACTTGGGTTTTTCCTCATCCTCAGTCATTTCTAAAAAATAGCTGAAATTGTCACTGCTGCTCCATAAATACTTGTCCATACCTTATAAACTAGTGCATTTTGTGCCTTTTCTATTACTTCAGCGTTCAAGGTCAGTCTTCAGTTAAGAGCCCCATCTTGGTTTGCATTGACGATGCTCCTACCATCTCATGGGCTGTGACATTGGCATACTCAGCGTTCCTTTCCAGGGTCAATACAAAAATGAAATATGCTCAGTCCCACTACTGATCCTCAGGGATGTTTACCACTAGCCTCACTTCAGAACGATCACTCCCTCTCACTGTCTCCCCTTCAGCCAGCACTGTACTCACTTTACAGTTCCTGTATAAATTCTCAGTGCTTTCACTTGAGCTGATAATTTCCCATGTGGCTCTATATCAAATGATATCTTTGGTCTAGATAGATGGGGTATCCTGCAGTTCCTTTGTCTAGAAAGATCATTTATCTTACCAAATTTATCACAGATGGACACGGTTTGCCCAGAAGAATTTAATCAGCAACAGGACAGTGGCTGACTAACAGAAAATCCCCGGAGCTCTGCTGGATGCACACACTGCTCGAGGGGACCCCAGGGCCACAGACAGTATTTCCTGCACTGCTGCCCCTTGAAATGACCCACTCTGCCACCAGCAGATGTGACTAGGTGGTGACTCTCATTCCTGGTACGGAGGTTAAAGTCAACACAAGTGATGTATTTCCATACATCGAGCAGATACAGCCCAGCACTCCAAGGAGAGGAGCTGAAGCATTTACCTGCTTTATTTTGGTTGCTGTTATATATCTATTTGTTTATTACAAGAGAAAAGGGGCACGTTTTTTATACAAAACTGATATGTTTAGTGCTTTCATTTTATGTTTTGAGCACTTAAGCTATTCAGTGTTTAAAGGTAGTCTTGGTTCTTTATAACTCTATGCTGACAATAAGAGTCTAAGATAATGGAGCCTAAAGAGAGATTTTGCTGTTCCCATATTGTTTCTGAAATATGGAGCAGTCAAATGGACTCAGTAGAAGGTTTCTAACAGTAAATCTTCAGAAAAAGTGCCTTTAAAAGTAAGGTAGAAATGCTGGGGAAGGGAAAATGGCTTCAGATTTTGGTAAGAACTCACCAAAGTTTTATGAGATTTCCTTAGAGGCCCTGGAGCAAATTTTCTCTAATTGTGATATCAAAATGCCTCTCCCGTCCTCGTCATTCTGGTGCTTTGGACCCATTTCAGCAAGCTCTTCAGTACTCAGCATTCCTATCAATTGGAACAGAAACCAAACATGCTTAAAATCAAGTATGGGCTGATCTGGTCTCTGCTGTGAATGAAGAAGCAGACTTCTGGGAGAGCTGAGAAATGGGATGCACTTGTCCAAGTGTCAGCCTCCCTGCAAAGTGATTAAAGGGTGTTCACTAATAAAGGCCTCTGCGCAGGGTAGTCTAAAATTCAGATCCATCCCAGAACAGGCAGGGTGCTGCCATGTCCCATAGACCTAAGCACACTGAAATCCATGCTGCTGGAAGGAAAACTGCTTCAGCCCTTCCCCATCTCACTATTCACATAAAGAATGAGAACCCAAGGAGGAGTATTTGACTTTTCCTCATCTTCTATGCCTCAATTGCCTTGCACTAGGCTGAAGAGGGAATGGTTAACATGAGCCATCCTTTCCAAGCCCAGCAATCACTGTCCCAGGTTTAGAAAGTTCATGCTGTCTTCCTTCAAGTCTGCCCCTGCCACAGGGTATCCTGAACATGCATCACAAATATTTTCTCTGTTTCTCAGGTTCATAATCTTCCCCAAATCCTGCCTGCTGATCGCAGCCCAAACGTTCATTGTTTCCATCCTGCTAAGAAGTCCTCCTCCCTCTTGGGTGTCTGGTTTTAAATTCTTGCCAGTGCACATTTCCTGAAGTGAATAGAAATACGGGACTCACCTGCACATGCAGTTGATGTGATCTTCCACAAAACCTGCCCACGGGCAATTATGCATTGAAAGGGCAATTACACACAGAGTGACCCAATTTGCATACAAAATCTAGATTATTGCCAAGAATTGCATGTACATATTCAGAAAATAGGGCCCTGAAGACATAAACCATTTCTTCTGCTATCAAATCACTTTCTGCTTCTGCAACAAGGAATGGAATACATAGGAGTCCTATTAGAAAAAATGTTATTATCAGAAAATGAGGCTGGGGAGATCAGGTCAGAGTGCAGGCCTGTCCCCACCCTCACATCTCTCCCAGTTGGAAGGATGAAGATCAGCATGCCCCAGGGCTTGCTCAGCACACTCTCTCAGCCTCTAGCAAAGTATGGCTCAGTGACTTTCAGAGTCAAAGAAGCGATTTTAGCATTTAATAGCCTGGATTATTCACTAATAAATGGACTACTGTTGCAGATAAAAATTCTAATGTAGCATAAACCAATTCTGTTTGCTTACATTTGTCCATATCAATACAGTATCTGATGAGCAAATATGCCACAGTGAGCAGATTCCCTTTTCTGCCTCTGCATAGCTCAAGGGATAGTGAGTGAGGAAAGAGGGGTGCAAACACAGGTGTCTCTGCTGTGTCTGCAGAGTGTGTCTGTAAAGAACTCTGCCAGCACAGCAAGATGTCAGAGGGAAGTGATAGCCATGCCTTCTGCAAACCTTCTCACGGTGCACCTTTAGCCTTGGCTGCAATAAGGACCAGCAGCAGAAACATCTGGTTTCAAGACATTTCAGTGCAGCACTGGCGGGAGTTGCTGGTGGTCCTGCAGCTTACACCACAGCACCTGTACCCCCACCCCAGTATTGTGCACATTCTGCAATCATAGAATGGCTGGGGTGGAAAGTTCCTTGAAATCATCAAGTTCCAACCCCTACCACAGGCAGGGACCCCTTCCACTAGAGCAGCTTGCTCCAAGCCCCTGTGTCCAACCTGCCCTTGAACACTGCCAGGGATGGGGCAGCCACAGCTTCTCTGGGCACCCTGTGCCAGCGCCTCAGCACCCTCAGTAAAGAACTTTTTCCTTGTATCTAATGTAAATCTCCCCTGTTTCAATTTGAACCCATCACCCCTTGTCCTATCACTACAGTCCCTGATACAGTCCCAGCATTTCTGTAGCCCCCTTCAGACACTGGAAGCTGCTCTGAGGTCTCCACGCAGCTTCTCTCCAGGCTGAACAGCCCCAGTTTTCTCAGCCTGTCTTAGTATGGGAGGTGCTCCAGCCCCTGATCATCCTCATGGCCTCCTCTGGATCAAATCACTATTTCATCTACCTCAGAGTTTCAAAATGTGGGATTTGAGACGAGGTTATTTCAAGATGCACGAAGACATCAAATTGATAAAATAGCGACATTTTTACTGTCCTGAAAGTTTTAGTGTCCATTCCTAGGAGACAAAAAGAAGGTGGGGGCAAGCAGGGAAGCCAGACAGCAAGAAAATGTTTATTTGCTTCATAAACTCCCTGATAGAGAGGCCGAGAGCACCTTCCTGCATGACAGCCCACAAAACACCCAGTGCGCTCTGCATTGTCACTGAGATGTGGCCTTTATGCTGGTAAATGTTCTCATTTAGCCAGTATATTTCAATAACCCCACTTCCCACTGTCACAGGTATTCAGATTCAGAAAATAAAGCCACCCTTTATAAAAGTACATTTAATGAGAGTTTAATGTGCATGCTGTAAATCTGCAAGCAGCTGGATGTGCTTTTAAGTTTGCTTGACGTCTTTTATTTGTTTAATACATGGGTCTATAAAAGCTGTTTCTCTGAGCCTGCTAATGAGCAATAGGGGACTTGCAGCTCTCTAAAACCTGGAACAAGGCATCAAAATGAAGAATGCAGTAAAGGCTGCTGGAGGAGGGAGCTCCAGATGTGACAAGTGGTGTTTCACGGTGCAGGATGATGGAGCGCCAGCCATGTGGCTGTGGTGTCACACCAGATACAGGCTGGCTTGTAGGAATCCAGGGCCCTTCTTTCAACTGAGCTGAACATGAGCTAATGACTTGTTCCTGTGGGTGCTAATGAGCTTGGCTTTTGTCCAAGGTGCAACAGGAGACTCAGCATGGAAGGCTTAAGAGGGTGGGGTAGGAAGAGATAGGACCTTTGTGGAGGACCCCTATGAATTTGAAATAGACTTCTGTGGCTGTAGACAGGCTCTGAAACACCTGAACTGCAGGGATGTCTCTGACATCTGTTCCATGCAGCTCATCCAAAGTGAGGAATAATCCCCAAAAGCCACGCAGAAGGGGGGTCAGGGGCAGTACCAGCCAGCACTGGATTGTACATGCAAGTGCTGGGTGCCGGGTTAGCTCCCAACAGGCCATGGTAGTGCTGCAAGCCCTTGCTTCTAGAGGAGATGCTGTCTTGGAGAGCACCACCTGTCTCAGTGCCCCTGACCCCTCCTTGGTGCTGGGGATGCTGAAGCTTTCCATGAGAAATAGCTATGAGAAGCAGTGCTCCCCCATGTACATCATGGTGTACAAAGAAAAGTGAGCACCCAGAAGCCCTCAGAATCAGCTGAGGTTGGGCTTTCCTCTGAACATGTCCCATGAGAAACATGAAGACACTCACTGAAGAAAAGATTTTCCTAATATATTTTGGTTTGAGAAGTTGCTTTGGAAAAAGAAATCTTTAAGAAAAAAACCCTAAACTAAGGTGTTTTTTCTTGATGTCTTTGAACAAAGCATTGATAAGTTACAGAACAAGACATTTATTTTAAAAGAATAGAATGTGGATAACGAAATGCTTTTCAAGAGAAAGATTTTTTACCTTAATTTCACTAAACAAATTTTCTAAATTCCATCAGGTTGATGTGAAACGATTTCTTTTTACATTTTCTTATTCAGGTTGTGCAACAGACAGAAAAATCAGTTCTTTGCACATCTTTACTCTTGAATATATTGAATTCCTCAGTGAAGATAGAAAGGATGGGAATCCTGGCGAATTGAGTAATTCAGATGAATAGCGTCTTCAAAGTCAATTACCACTGTGCAGAGATGATATCTACTTCTGTCTCATCTGGACTCTCCAGCTCAATTTTTGCTCTCCCCAGAACATTCTCAAGGTTCTTTATTCTTTTTTCCCCAGGCAAACTATCAAGGGACCTCTCTGTTGTGCACATGGATTAATTAGAGCAAGGAAAATCTCAGAATCACAGTCCTGCTTTATAAAAGAACTCACCTCTACCTTTTCACACCTTGGTCCATACATCTTTGTGATTGCTCTCATCCCATCTGGTTTGGACTCATCCAAAGTGAATCCTTGAGCCTTTCCGCAGAAAGCAGATGGGTGAAAGGCAGCTCCAAGCCACCACAGGGCATCAGTCTGCTGGGATCTGGTAATGCATCACAGCAGATTCCTTCTTGCAGACTATATCAAATTAAGAGAAAACACCAGTGACTATGTTAATATCATTAATATCATGTACATTCTGCTTATGAAAGACAAGCATTTAACTTCCCTGTGTGCCTGCTGGTTTAAAACAGGCGAGCTGACTGCAACACTGGCCTCTGCCTGACTCTTGAGTAAGCAAAGGCATGAATTAAAGCACCTTATCTGCCTGCTGTAACTGTCCACCATGGGCAGAAAAACAAAGTATTAATTACTTCTCTCCCAATGTTCACGTCCATCATACGCCTTCCTGTTTAGACCAGCACTGTGCTGTTACACTCCCTATTCTCTATTGCTTAGGAGATAATAAATAAGGCCAATTATTCTTACCAGAGTCATAGTAAGCAAGCTTACTTCCTCCAGTGCAATGTAAATGCCACTTTTCATTCTTTTATGATTCTTTGGTCAGTTGTAGATTCATGGAACTGTGCTTATATCAAAGCTGGTTTTAATTTATTTCGAGATTAAAATTTTATGAGCAATTGCATCAGATGCTTTTCTAAAATTCAAATAGACTGCACTCACCACATTCCCTTCAGCCAGTAACTGTAACTCTACTTTAATAAGATATTGAATTTGTCTGCAAGATTATTATTTTTTTCTGCACAAACCCAGCCTCAAAGAAGTATTTATCTCCCAGTATTTGTTTCAGATTTAGGAAATCTGTGCATGGGAACTCACTGCCCTTCTTCCTCTGGTTTTCTGATGAGTAGAACAATATTTGCATTTCTCTCTTCTTCTGGTACTCCTTAGATACCTCCTATAGTTTCCCAGAAATAAGACAAGTGACTCCATCCTTTATCATCCTGGGACGAATATCACTTCTCTTAGCTGGGCCGTGCATTTTAAATTTCCCAAGGAGTTCCCTAATTTGCCTTATCTCTCTTTTGGGGCTTTTTTATTCATTGCTCTCTTTTTATTTGTGCTTAAAACTGAATATGGATCCACTACACAGACAGACGTGATTTATTCTATCATATATCCCAGTACAAACCTATGTACTTGCATCAGAATGCAAGCACAGTTCTGTCGGCAAAGGGGATTCCCTTGAGCTGTGCCACCGGCAAGATGGAATTCTCTGAGCCAACCAGGACATCTTTGTCTGAAAAGGGCTCCCCGAAAGAGGTGTATCAGGAATGTCACTCCATGATAAGCCTCCTACTGCCTGACAAGAGACTGTTTAGCTATAGCATACAGTAGGATGCTAGGATGTACATACCCTGACTCACAGTAGTTCTTTGTTCCAGAGAGATTGAATATGCATCAGTGTGGAAGGACGTCCATAGACCAGCCCGTGGCCACCTCATATCCAATTCCCAGTTGTCTGGATTACAGCAACATCTGCCTCATTTTAGTGTATTCTCATCTCAGGCAGCCAAGTTGCTTCTGTCAATAATAAAAATAAGTAGCAGAGCAACCAATGTATTATTGATCAGATACTAAATATTTTATTGGTTTTCAATAATTCAACATGGTCTTAAAAAAAAAAAATCCCAACCCAAAGCCCCATGAACAATGGAGAAAACTCCCCAAGTCCTGAGAGGGCTCTGGGAAGAATGCTTCAAGGATAAAATCCGTGTTAAAAGTAGCCATACCTCTCTCATTTTAAAGAATGTTTTCAGGTTCGATAACATAGGAAAGGCTTTTATGCACTTAATGATTGGCCTGAGTAGGGTGGGAGGGTAAAATATCTTTCCTATCTCAATAATTTATTAGAAATAATGTTGCAGTGGGAAGTATACAAAAGGTTGCACCCTGATGGAGTAAAGCAGCGAGTATCTGTTTCAATACCATGTTTGCAAGTGACTTTACTTTTATGTGCTACCTCTTTCTTTCCTTAAAGAAACTCAGCTCCTTCTCTTACACTAGAGTTTGTGTCAGATTTACTTATTTTTACCCCAGGTGAAAAAAAAAAACAACTCTTCTACTTTCAGTTGCAATAGACTGTGAAATCATACACCCGGTGATAGTTTGCTGAACATCAAATACTCTTGTTGCTTTTTCTGCATTTACTGGCAGAGCTATCATGCAAACAGTGTAGTTTTTAAAACTATAAATATCACATTTCTCCTCTCAAAAGTGACTTTGTAAAAAATGGCACTGAGGAATTTCACCATATTTTCCTCATTTATAGCTCCAGAGGGATGGTTTCCTCAGAGCCCAGTGCTGCATATTCACCCATACCTGATAATGAAGCTCCTTGGCCCTGAACCAGTAATCAGTCAAAACTTCAGCAATGACTTCATTTAAATGATGCCTGCACTAGGCAGGATTTTGTTTACTCCCTGAACTTCCACCAATACCTATGAAATGATGGAAATGCTCTTCTTCCCTTCGTCTTCCTGCAAGAATCGCTTGCATCAGCAGTGTACACACTGCACTGAAATAATAGGAAGTGGCAGATCAAGATATTTGGCCAGAGGTTCCTTTCCCAAGGTTCTTCCTCTGCTCTGCTGTTCATGCTGCAATAAATTTTGCTGTCGTGAGTCCAATCTGTGCCCATTCCCAGGCTGCGTGCATGGATTTAGAGCCTGTCAAACCCTGGACTGGGTGAACCCTCCAGCCTCGCCATGGGCAGTGGTCCCGGCTCCAATGTCTGCAGCACCTTCAGGAAGGCTGAAATCACTGCTGAGGGATCAAACTGAAACTGCTCAGTATCACCTGAGCCTGAGTGACATAAATAGATCTTGGGCCTGGGTTAAGGGGCAATTGTTTAATTAATTGTTTAATTAATTGGCTGCTGGCAATTGGCTCCTGTATAGAGATGATGCAGTGCCCATCTCCCATAAAAGAGAGGCTGCATCAGAGGGCTTATGAATTCATGTCACTGTGAGAAGAGGGTAGATTGATAGGCATCATTCTCTGTCCTTTTCCAGTTCTCTGGCTGTCGCTCCTCTTTCCATGTTCATAGTGAACACTCACGTAGCTCCAAGAAAAACCTTAACCCTGGAGGATGCTGTGAGACATGGGTCCAGCTCAGATCAGTGCAGTTCAACCCCAACAGAGATGCAAGCAGAGAAGCTGTGACAGTGCTGACACTTCCCATGTCCCTGGCACCTCATACTCTCCTGTGTGAGTCCACATTAAATGTTCACACTGCTGGGGCTTGGCTGATCTTATCCCTTAGTTAGAAGAAAATCAGCTTTCTTTGCCCAGCCATTCTTAGAAAAGAAGATGCCATTTGATTTTATTTTAGGTGCAGGCATTCAGTTTATTAATAATTCTGTGAGCTAAAGCAGCATGGACTAGACCTAATTTCCATGAATGGCAAGCTCATTGGGAAAAAATGGCCTAGCTGGGGGATGAATCACCGTTTTTGTATCAAAGCGGGGAGATTCAGATGAAATGTGTTCCTGATGCTGATTCTGTCCTCACTAAGCTGCAGTTCCTAATGGAGATCAAAGATCCCATTAGCCAGATTTGATGAAGAGACAGTCCCTCATTATAGACTTCGAACGAGCTGAACAAAACCCATTAAAAAAAACAGGGCCTGCTCTTCCTCTCAGCACAAACCTGGTTCCTCTGCTTTGCTGAAGCATCCCAAGTGAAGATTTTATAAGCTCTTTTCCAGAACTTGCCAGAGTTCTAAGTAATCCATCCTGCTCTCTGACATGGAGGAAGGAATGCAGGAATAACTCAATAGTTTAAATAAAACAAGTGGGAAGAAAATGCTTTGAAAAGGAGTCATCAAAGCATTAAGGCTGTGAATGTAATTTAAATAACAGCCTTCTATGGGATGCAAGTGAGAATTCAAGTACTGGAAGAATTCGGGCTTTGGGGGTTTGGGGTTTGTTTTCCTCTGGCTTGCACACAGGGCCATCGGCTGTGCTGTTCCTGCTAATGCCCAGGAGAAAGGCACATTCAGCAAGGACTGGGAGCAAAGCATTGGTTAAGGGAAGATATTCATTAAAGGCTCCTATCCCAGGCAATCCTGCTGTCACTGACTTACAGAAGAGCTGCTACGTTACCACTGAAGCCTGCACTTGCTGGCCAAGGAGCTAAATCATCTTTCCAGCAGCATTAGTGTAGCCTGCAGCAACTGGGAAGGCTCTGTAGTAGCCAAAGACCTCACTTCTGGTGCTTTTCCTGTCCTTTCTTGGCCATTGTATAAATATGCATTTATCCTGCCATGCCTTGAGGTCCCACAATACTGAAATCTGCTAATAGCAACATATGCCAGATACCAGGCAGCTAAAAATCAAGATTCGCATTTCTATGGCAAACATATTTCAAAACTTGTCATTTTGTGTTGCAACTTTCTTCACCTTAGAATCACAGAATCACAGAATAGTTAGGGTTGGAAAGGACCTTAAGATCAGCTAGTTCCAATCCCCCTGCAATGGGCAGGGACACTACACACTAAACCATGTCACCCAAGATTCTCTCCAACCTGGTCTTGAACGCTGCCAGGGAATGGAGCACTCACAGCTTCCTTGGGCAACTCATTCCAGTGCCTCACCACCCTCACAGTAAAGAATTTCTTCCTTATATCTAACCTGAACTTCCTCTGTTTAAGTTTGAACCCATCACCCCTTCTCCCCATTAATCAATATTCCTGGAAAAAAAAAAACCTAAAACATTTAAAAAGACTGCCTCATCTTACTGGCCAAAATCTCTGCTCTTCATCAAAAAAAGTTCAGCCTCATGCACTTTTGAGTTTTAATCTGTGGGGTGTTTCAGCTCTCTGCTGCCTTTATCTCCTCTTGATGATAGGAGATGTCTTCTCCTGGAGACGAAAGTCCTTACCATTTCCCAGCTCCTGCTGTTCCGCTCCTACCTGGAGAGGATGGAACAGAGAGAAATCCAGCGCAAGACGCCTCCAATTTGCTCACCTTAGTGCAGCCCTGCGGCTGCAGCCTCAGTCAGCTTCCCACTAAGTACTTTAGTTAATTGGCAACAAATTGGAAGAGATGAGCTGATTGCAATAAATATTTTATTAATGTTAAAACACAAAAGGTTGCATCCCTCCCAGCCCCATCTGATTGGGCACAGTCACACCTATTAATATGGAACTGCCGCATCAATTGGCAACCCCGGGCTCAGAAGGAGCTCATTATGAAAAGTACTTATGCATGGATCCTCAGTAGGTGTCAATCAGCATCGTGCCATTGAGATCAATGGAGCCAGGCTTATTAAGAGAGTTAAAGCTCCAATAATTCACCTGGAAAATGAACCCTACAGTCTGTTCTCATATAGAAGTTGGGCAAAGGAAGAGCAGGTCTTTCTGTAGTTTTTATTTACAAAAAAAAAAAGCAGTTTAGCTGTATCTAGATCTCAACTATTCTTGGAAACAAGTATTCAGTAGGGGTTTACTAACTGCAAACTAAAATGCAAATATTTTAACCCAATACTGTTATAGTTGTCCACAACCCCTGTTTGCCATCTTTTGGGGGATACACTGCGCATGTAAGTCCTGAGTTACTGTAGTGCTGCTGGTAGGGCCAAACTTATTTCCATCCCCAGCAGTGTTGCAACCCCATACCAACATGGTACAGGGACTATCTCTGGCCAGGGGGATGGGAACCCATGTTATGCCCATCCCAGCTCCAGTTTCAAGGTTTCAATGATCAAATCAAATGTGGTGATGACAGAAACATGGACAAAACAATTACAAGAAGTGGAGGGAGAATATATTAGTGATGAGCACAGCCCCCTTCCCAGCTCAGGAAGGCTCTGAAGTATCTCTGAGCTGACGCTTATTTTTCTGAAACATTTTTTATTCTAGGGAAAAGAAAACAATTTTTCTTCTCTTTGCTTTTTAATTTGAGGGTTTTCTGTAGAACAAAACCTCCTGTTTCTGACCAATTTGTTGTGTGGATGGGATGAATAATTTTTCAGGCTGCATTTTCATCATAAGTTGTTTACTTTGTCTACTCACTAGTCATTCGGGGGGATATTTGAGCTGTCACTGGAGTCATTTTGGCTTTCCTTCTGCTCCTGGAACAGAGGACAAACTGTTTAAACAGAAAAAAAACACCAACCAATGAAAAACAGCAAGTAAAGAAATGTAAATAATTCATAAATACTGGTTTGTGCTCGGCCTGGCATCGGTGCACAGCACAGCCGCTCTCAAACAGCTACGCAAACAGAAAGCTGTTTGTGCAACGATGCTCCATCCCCTTTTCCATCACTATTTGTAAACAGCAGCTCGAAAGCAGAGCAAATAGTTGCAAGAAGTTATGCTGAAAGGGGCAAGATAAGGCATCGCAACAAATATTTTCCCATCAGAAAGACGTGTGATTAGTCCAATCTCATCAGTATTTTATATGATACTGAGTTTTGCTTTATGTCAAGGCTCAGGACTTGCAGTGTGGTGGTCTGCCCATCAAAGTCACACATCAGAAGGTAATATCATGAGGTTAAATTCCTCATCTTTCTTTAAAGTTTGGGGGTTTTTAAGTTTTTCACATCTGCAGATGGGATGTGTGTTTTATCAGTGCAGTCTGGGATCCCAGGGTACCTGAGCCAAAGATGCAGTGAGGATGATGTTATTTATAAGGAGCTTGACTGAAGGTAAAAGATTGGCTTAAGGTGCTGAAAGAAAACAGCAAAGCATCTCTATTTAAGAGGTAGAGGTAGTAAAATATCTGTTGAAACATTAAGGTATTTAAAAATGCATAAAACAGCTCCTGAGGGCAGAAGGCTTTCCATGAGGACCGGAGCAGGTTGGGGCTATGGGCGCTGCGGCTCCCTGGTATATGGGGCAGGGGAGGAGCAAGCTGGACTCACAGTAGAGGGCCCCGCAGGACCTAGAGAAGTAACCAGCTTGTGCCAAGGAAGGATGAGTCAACCCCGAGACAACAATGTCTCAGGGAGATTAATGCCAGCAATGACGGTGGCATTTCCCAGGGATGCATGTCTCCATCTGACTTTCCAGAAGCATTGCATTTGTCCAAGAAATAGAGCCAGACATTTTTCTTGGCAATTCCTCCCCCTTTCCCACGGGTCTCTGGTGCCTCTGAAGCAGATATAAGTCATTGAACAGCCAACCAGAACATCACGGGCTGCTCCAGGCTCCCAGGACCCCGCACTGGCTGCTCAGATACTGGCACAAAACCAGATCTTCTAATGTGGTGCCTGTGGTCCACCACAAAGCTGCTTCACAATAGCTCGTGCTAGTGGATGGCTCCAGGAGATGTGTGCAGAGCACTCAACCTTTCATTTAAAGGTGCACTTCAGTAAATAAACACCAAAGAATAAAGCATTTTATACTTCCCAGTTTCAGGTAATCCCCTAGTGACAGGTCCCCAAGTGACCACAGACTAACCGCTTACCTCCAAGAAAATACAAGCTCACTGCTGGCTCCCTTCAGACTCTTCCTTAATTTTCCTCTTCACCACCAGCAGTCAGTTGCTGTATTTTTCTTCTCCTAAGCAAAGGGCTATAATTTATACAATATACAATATAATTTATACAATATTTCTTATGAAATAACAAAGGGAAGAGAAATGGGTGGCAGGAGCGCCAGGACTTTCTCATGCTATGAGTGCATCAGACACTCTCTGCAGTGTTTTATGGTAGGGCAGAAAAAAAAACAAACAAAACAAACCAACCATGAGCAGACATCCTACTTCACCGTGCTTCCAGCAAAGGAAATTTCCAGGGTCAGAGCTGGACAAATGAGCTTTTCCAGAGATCCCTGACGTCACCTTGCAGAGAGCCGCCAAGTCCCCTCTCTCTTAAATCCCTCTTTGTGTTTTGCCCAGCCTAATTAAGTTGCTTAATTCCATTTTGTGGATACATTGTGGGAGCAAAGCTCTGTTCCAACAATGAGCTTGGGTTAGAAGTTAAAGCCCCCACTAATGTGTTTAAATGAGTTCTTACCCGGAGCTTTACAATCAGCTGGAAGACGCTTGGCTTGTGCTTTCCATGGCGGTGGGACGGGGCAGGGTCAGTCTCAGGTTAAGGTCCCTCTTCCCCACCTCAACGTTCACTCTGAGCTCCTCAGATCAATCACAGCCTGCTGAGACCACCTAAAGGAGCTGAAACATTCCCACCTACCGCTTGAGCTTTGCCTTTCCTAATAGTTTTGAATGCTGATGATTTTGGTCTTTCCTAAATGATTCTCCTTGGGACGTGTCTCCATCCCTGGGGGAAAGGGGACTTCACTGCAGCTGACCTCTCTCTCCTGCCAAGAATCCTCCTGGTGTCCAGCAGCTTCTTCACCCTCCCAGGATCAATTCTGCAGAGATAATTGATGGCTCCTTCATCCAGTCTTTCTTCTCTCAGTAAATACACTTCCTCATAGCTGGCATTAGCAGGGCCAAGTGAACTCTTTACAATCAATGGCTGAGGGTGAGGAAGTTCCTCTGAGAAAAAGATTGTGTTAGCAAACTTGGAGGCTTGCTGCTGGGGCACAGTGGGAGCACTGAAAGGAACAGCACTCAGCTTCTCTCGGGCTGTTTTCTTCCTATACTTTTTGTGCACTTTGCATAATAATGCAATAGACTTGACAAAAGATTTATTCCTGGCGCCTATAAAATGACACAATACAATGAGTTTCAAATGGAGAGGAGAAAAAAATTCAAGAGAAAAGGTAAATAAGCAAGTTCTTCTTAAAGTCGGTAAATGTTATGGACAAAAATTCAATTAGTGCAGAGGAAGCTGCAGAAGCTTCATTTTTCCTTTCTTTTTTTAAAGCCTTTTAACATCCAGGCAACGGGGCCTATTTAAAAGATGCCAGTTGTGCCTGTGCACGAGCATGCTGGCACACACAGGCAATATAAGTCTGCCTGTGTATAATTGTTGCTGTTCTGCTTTATATCCACACACAGCTGCTCTCTTTCATGATGGAGCACCACTTGCTTAACCAGAAATATTTTTACAGATTATGTATAATCTTACATTGGTGGTGCTCAACCACAGGCTATAGTGTGTGCGTATGGCTCATATAAAGCGATAACTCGCACAGTGCACATTTTGCTTTGAAGTACATGTTTGGACTGAAAAAGAGTTGTTGATAGTGCTGGGCACCCAAACCATCTACAGCTTGCCTTTCTCTTTAAGGCCTTATCATATTCACACCCTGAATTGTAACAGTCCCCAGAGAGGACTTCACATGGGTGTTTATCCTTTCAGAAGTTATTTTTGAGGCTTTATTTTTCTACCTGCTGATGCATCCTCTCAGGTACAAAGTGTCATCAGCTCCCACGCAGCCCCTCATGGAAACCTAAACATAGAAGCTGTAATTGCCATAATTTAAAATGTGTGGCTGGACAAAGCAGAGTGGTAGAGCAGCCATCTCACCCAGAACCAGCAGAAGACAGGCTGGATGTGGTCCTGAGCAAGATGATCTAGTTGAAGATGTCCTGTTCATTGCAGGGGGGGTCGATTAGATGAGCTTTGAAGGTCCCTTCCAACCCAAACTGTTCTATGATTCTATGATCCCTGTACCAGCTGCTTATGACAAGGATGCGCTGCCCCAGAGATGGATACACCTTCATCACTACATTGAACTTCTCCAGCCCCACCTCGCCTGGCTTAGTGCCTCCTACAAAGAGAACACCATTAAACAGAAATCTCACTTTATTCTTCCCGTCAAGAATTCTCTCCACCTGAGAAGCGTTTTGCAGAGCTGTAAACGTGGTGCTGGCTGACAGAGGTTTCTTTTTCTGATGGACCTCCTCAGGAGATGGTGCTTTCAAGAGCCATGGAAAAGGTGGCTTCTTGCCTGTATGCATGTGTAGCCTCAGCACCTTCTTGAAGGACATGTTGGTAGACTGTGTGCATGGTGATTGGGGGCCATCGGGAGACGTAGCAAGGCTAATAACATGCTTGGGCATCTCCAGCTTTGCTTTCAGAAGGACTGTTTCACTAGGGACAGCCCTAAGAGCCTACAACCTCCTCGTGCTATGTCTGCAGGCAGCTAATGCAAGCCAAGAGCACCATCTACTGTTGTGCAGTGCTGGATTATCTGTCTTTGACAGGTCTGGGGTTCAATAAGGGGGCTGTTCCTACAGTCAGGGCTCTTGACTGTTGCACTGAACATTGTTCAATAGCTTATTAGAGTTTACTGATAAGGAAACCTCTCAGAGGAATGGATTTCTCTATTCAGCAATTACATCACGTGTGAAACTCAACATTTACAGGGAGGCACATGGTGCAATACTACAATAAAGTTAATTCCCAGGGTACGATAACGCACATTATGGACTATGCAGCTAATTAAAAGCACTGGTTTTGGCCGAGGTGACACGCTGGAACAGCAGCAGGAGGAACACGTTATCCTGCACTATGGCAGCACCACACAGAACTTGATAAAAATAGGGTATGAATCACATGGCCCCGGGCTGGGTCTGTCCTCTCCACGCTGTGCAGAGCAACCTGCTCTCAGCCTCGCAGCAGAAGCACTTGCTTGGCAAACACTCCTACTCAAGTGTTTGCCCACAGATACCCCAATTTCCTGGAAAACCGAACCTTTGTCCAGAGCATGGGAGTAGGATGAAGGCAACAACAAGCTATGAGGATGTGGCTTCCAGCTGAGTGGGCAAGGGTTGCAGATAGTGGACATCAGGATGGCTCTTCATCTCCCTGCCCAGCCACCCACACCAAGCGGGGTCCCCTATCCCCACCAATCCCAACACTCAGGGTGCTGCACTGGGACAAACTGACAGCAAGTGGAGTTGGACTGAAACCTTGCACTGTGCAATCCCTGGTACGGAGCAAAACTTGAAGTCTTTCCCTGCAGATCTATGAGCAATGACTTTTGATTACTCTTGACAATCGTTTCACTTCTTTCATATTTCCTTTGTGGGTCTTTAAACTCTGCAACAGCCCTGGCTGGGAGCCCCTACTGTGACTACAGGAACAGAAGCTAATCAAAGGAATAACTTATCCTTTTCTCAGTCATCATTAAACCACATCTGTACCTGATTTTGGGCCACCCAGCAGAACCATAAAATGGTTTGGGTTGGAAGGGACCTTAAAGCTCATCCAGTTCCACCCCCTGCATGGGCAGGGACACCTTCCACTAGAGCAGCTTGCTCCAAGCCCCTGTGTCCAACCTGGCCTTGAACACTGCCAGGGATGGGGCAGCCACAGCTTCTCTGGGCACCCTGTGCCAGCGCCTCAGCATCCTCACAGGGAAGAGCTTCTGCCTAAGAGCTCATCTCAGTCTCCCCTCTGGCAGGTTCAAGCCATTCCCCTTGGCCTGTCCCTACAGGCCCTTGTCCCAAGCCCCTCTCCAGCTTTCCTGCAGCCCCTTCAGGCACTGGAGCTGCTCTAAGGTCTCCCCTTCAGGAGCCTTCTCTTCTCCAGGCTGACCCAGCCCAGTTCTCTCAGCCCGGCTCCAGAGCAGAGCTGCTCCAGCCCTCACAGCATCTCTGTGGCCCTTCTTTGGACTTGTTCAAGCAGGTTCATACCCCTCTTGTCTTGAGGGCCCCAGAAAATAACTTTCAGCACAGTCATAAGCATAAAGGTACTGATAAGAGTATGGTATGCATCTGGTAGAGCACTGCCAGTTTGATTCAGCAGCCTTTCATACCCACTTTCATTTTGTGTAATAAACAGCCAAGGCACAGGTCAACTGGCCTCATTCTTACAGGAAGGCTTTTAAGCCCTTCCCTGCCAGATCAAGAAATGCATCATTTGCAGTCAGTTATCAAAAATAAAGGTATTTTGATGCACTGTGTCACAACCAAGGTGGAGCCTGAATCCCAAACCTGAAGAAACGCATTTACTTCATTTTCTATTGTTTTTATTTTGCACTTTGCAAATGGCCCAAGTTCCAGCAGTTCACAAAGCAGCTCTAAGAGCTGGGGCCAGGCTGCCATCACAGGCATTTGCTTCCCAGGCCCATAAATCTCTCTCGATGGGGTCTCATTTTTCTTGCCATTGCTCCCACATCCCCCATGGACACAGAACAGTGGGGTGCATCATGGAGATGAGCACTGCCAGGGATAGGGCTGGGCTCCCCAGCTCCATGTGATTTGTGAGTGGTACCTGCAGCGTGATGAGGCACTCCAGAAAGCAATCGATTCTCTTTTTATGTGTTCTTAGAAAACAATTACCAGCAGGAGTGATGAATGCACTTCTAATTATATCCTGGCTGTCTCACCCCCTCCTAGTCATGAACTACTTTAATAAGTAAAGGGCATTCAGGAAAAAAATGGTTTCATTCAGTGACAATTAACTCAGGGTTTCCATACCTGGTTCTGGGGAGACGTTCACAGTACCCAGGGCAGATGTTGTGGAGGGCTGAGAGTGGAGAACCAACAGCTGGACTGAGCCCCCAAGATGCCTTTGTGTTTTTGCACATCAACTCTGTCACCCCTCCATGCAGTGCTGCCATTCACAGCAGTGATTTGGGCGGTGTAGCATTTGGATGCCTGTTTTATTCCTTTCACTTGCTGAAGTAGCTCCTAGCTCAAGCAGAGGCACTCACGTACCTGGTGACCCTTTAAAGCAAACCACTTGCCTATGCTGTATTTTGACAACAGTTTTTAAATGAAGGGTGAAAAACACCTTTCAGCTATTACCTTATTGGACAAAAACTATTAACTGAGGACTGCCAGTGTTAGCGGATGAAGACTGATCAAGTACCTGATTTGGAGATGTGTCTGTGCTTCATCAAGCACAGATGTGTCTGTTAAATGGCCCCAGAGAGGCCATGAAAGCATTCATTTCTTTAGGAGATTACCACTCCAGCTACCTGTCCCTGCTGCCAATCTGAAAGCAAACATCTCTGCAAACAGCAGCAGGGATGGAACACTTCAGTCCTTCCAAACTCCTGCAAAGATTTGCATCCACCTCATTTTAATTAGCCTTTGCTGGGCCTGTCCTTAGTTTCTCTCAGTTCTTCCTCTCATTTCATCTAAATCATTTGCATTACATAAAAGCTCTGTGGTGCTCAGCTTGTTTTGCAAAGGCTGCACCATGAGACTGCCTTTCTCATGTGCCGCTATTGAATCAGCTTCCTATTGTCTCAAAGTACCTTTTCCCTCCTCCCTCCCAAAAGGCTTTGAGAGACATATAATACCCTCTTTAAAATGGCTCATCATGGATGTATCACCTGAGGATCTATTTCTAACCAAGATTCACAGTGAATAAGCATTATCCTTGATAGACTTTTTCATGCATTATATTGGAAGCAAGCATTGATCAATGCAAGTTAAAATAACTTTCAGCTACATAAATATAGAGCTCTATTTTGTAATTATTTGCAATACTTGACTATAAGCTTGAAAATAACATCTTACCTCATCGAGTGTGACCTTCTGTATGTGCCAAACACTGAGCAGCTTTTCCATGGGTGTTTCAGACTTCTCTGCGTCTTAGGAGAGGGCATGGTTTGGGTGCTGGAGAGAAGTCACCGTTTCTAACCTGGGAGTGCAGAAGAAAGGGCAGCTGCAGTGAACTGACATGATGCCCCAACCTTTAAGAAACCTGGGTTTGCAAAATAAGTTAAAAATGGGTTACTATCTAGATTGCCAAATGCCAGCAAATAAATTGAGCATCTTCACATCTTCTTCTTACACCCCTCTGATTACAGCCCTGTGGTGACTGAGGTTACAATCCCAGCTCTTTTTGACTTCACTGGGGCCAACTCAGTTTAATTTTAAATCTACTCTCCCAAATCTATAGCACACTCTTTTTTATACTATAATTGAGACTTCTCTTTTCCTCTGTGGATTTATTCTTTCTTTAGCTGGCTCATGGCAATCAAACAGATCGCTTCATCTTCCCAGGAAAACTTCCACTTCATTAAAATCCTCCTCTTTTTTTCTTGTTCTTTTTGTAATTAATGTGAGTCACAGAATATTTTATATTTGGAATCATGTTATTTGTAGACAGTAGTCAAACGTGTTTGGTTAGCAGCCAGATGCTAAGCATATGCAGCAGAGGAGTGAGATGAAAGGATGTAGGTAAACAGGGAAGACACATGCTGATCGCTGACTGACCCTCCCACCCCTCTCCATGCTGCTGTACTTGCTATAATAGATGCCAGCCTGAAAGGTAAAGGAAAGCCAAATTCAGATGGAAAGCAGAAGTAATTTGGAGGATAAATTTTTAATTAAAAAAGCAGTATGGGATAGCAAGTTTAGAAAGATTGCTCCTAAAAGCTTAAGGCTCTGTTATTCTGCCCTCTATCTTTAGCTTTTTTATTGATATGAAATGAGGAAAGAGCTTTTTCTGGATGCATTGTAGGAAAGCACAATTCATGCTCTAAACATCTTTCTCATTTCCATCCAATATTACTGCTCTGCCCCTTGAAAGGTTGCAAAAAAAAATACAAATAGAGAAGAAAAAGGCTATCTGCTTGCCAAATTATATGTTTCAAGCAGGGAGCACGCCGATCCAGAGCTGTAATAGCTTCTCATTATCTTGCAGGGGTAATTTAAATTAGTTGAGTGTGACATTTATTTCTTTGTATTGCAGCCATTCTTAAATGCCTTAATGCAGGATCAATATCACTTTGTACCAAGCACAGACCTACACAACATGCTACTCCCCAGAAAGCATTTGTTTTTGCTAGCCAGGGCTTTTTGCTTGACCCACTTCCAGTGAAGAAGTGAAGGACGGGGCCCTCCAAGATGGTATTCCTTCCTGGCTCATGGCTGTTTGCTTGTGTGCAGCTCCTCGTGTCCAACCAGGCATTTTGCAGTGATGCCACCAACTCACCGCAGCACACGTGGGCTTTTGCCTGGATGGAAATAAATGAGAGAAAGGGAGGACATGAATGTTGCTGGGTACATCAGAACAGAGCACATGGAGAAAACAGAGCTGGAAAACTCACTGTATATAATCTAAAATAACCCCCCTACTACACACACTGCAAATTCACAATGCATATCTATACAACAGTGAATATGCTTTGAACGCTCCCTTTCCTTTATCTTGCTGTTCCAATCATCCACCCTGCTAGATGAAATCACCAAGCAGCATTTAGGTGGTGCTCTGCAGGTTTCCTCTCTGGAGCGCTGATGGCAGGTGAATGCGAATGTTGCCAAGCAGCATCTGCCTGTGGCTTCAAAAGTTCAAGCTTTTGATTTGCTTTGTGTAGCCACAAATGGATGAGTTTAGTAAAATAAACTACTTGTGTGCCATCACGTGATAGAGACACAGCATCTCAGCAGAGACCAGGGAAAACTGTAAGTAATTGTTACAGAAGGAGGATAATCTGCAATTTAGTCCTCCTTAAGGTATGTGGAGTTGGAGACTGGAAGCTGTGATGTGAGAGAGATCAACACTGAAAAATCTTTATAGAGGAATTTCTCAGATGACAGATCCCTCTGCAAGATGTCACCGTCAGAACTCCATGAGATTTGGTGCTGCACTAATGTGGTTAGCTGATATTTTTAATCACTGACATCTGTGAGGGCAGAGATGAAGTAATGGGGGTCTACCCACTTTGAAATAAAGAAGGGCTGGAGCTCCATCCACTCTCCACTCGCTTTCATAGGATGCAAAACTAAGTGACTATAAACACCACTATTCACCTTATTTTTCTGGGTCATTTTTTTCTGATTCATTTTATGGTGAGATGTCCCCTGTTAAATGTTTTGGTCCAAATTCATGCTAAGGGAACTCCATGATCTTCAGGAGGATCAGATCAGCAGTGAACTCAGAGCAGGTTGTAGCAGACACTCAATTCAAGGCCTTTGCTGTTAGTGACATCTTGTAAAGGCACTTTGAATCTAAACAGCACATGCTCAGCCTACCTGGATGAAGGTTACACAGAGGAGTGCTGGGGGTAAAAGTGATGCAGCACCCAGCAGCTCCAGCACAGAGGTCACTTAGTGCTGCTGACACCAGCTCCAGTTTTGCACATCGGCAGATGAGTTCCTGAATGCCAGGCTGGACCTGGCTCCCAACAGCACTAGATATGCAGGCAAGCATAGAGGTAGGAACAAGGCAATTGTGGCCTCTTTAAAAAAAGACACAATAAGAAATAATGTTGTCACATTGCTCTCATGTACCTACACATGACAACTTTAAGAATCCAGAATCTTTACTAATTTAAAGACTAGTTTATCTACCCTGATCTCCTCTTCCAGTGCTATTTCCAGTTACACTGATGGCAATTCCTCTACAATTACACATCTGTCTGTCTGCAAGAATGGAGCTGGCTCTTCTGAAACTTTGGAGTAGATAAATCAAATGAGGGAGGCAAAAGCAGTACTTGAGTGTGATCTGACTTTAACAGATAAAATCAGAGCAGCTCCAGCCAAGCTAGGAGCAATAAGCTGAAATCAGAGCAGCAAGTCCAGAAATTGTCTCTAGAGGACATTTCACAGTTCCCTGATGCTACACCCCAGCATTAGCCTCAAAAGCCCTGCAGTAACATCCCTTCTGGTATAGGCAGAGGTATTAGAGATCCAAGCCAGTGTGGTTAGCTAACACTGTCTGGTGCTAATATTCACCCTCATTCAGCAGCCTCAGAGGACAGCTGATACAGCACACGATTAAGCACAACAAGCTGAACCTCAGAGACGAACAAGCCTGTTGATAAAGGACAAACAAGCATTATATTTTTATGATACCAGAAATTAGCATATCAAAATCTTGTTCTTTCTTCCCATAGCCCACATTTCTGGGGAGGGAGTACGGAGTTGCAGAACAGAAGACTTTTTTGCATTGGAACATATGTTTGTGTCACTGCTCGGCCCGTTGAAGTTCCTCATTAGAAAACATCATTTGAATTCCTAAGTAGCTGCAGAAGATCAGTGGTTAACAGGGATGTGTGGCAGTGCTTTAAGCTTGAGGATGCCAACTTCATACAAGGTCTCTCCCTTAAAATTGCAAGGTATAGACAACAGAGGCCACTCACTGTCAAGATGAAAAACTGTATTAGCAATTCCTCCTCAACATTACTGCTAAACCACCTGAGGCATGTTTCACTGTGGCTATTTCAGGAGGAGCAATCTCTGCTGTTTGAGTCCTGTGGCATAAAGCAAAGGCTGCTGGAAATGAACCAAACCTGCCAGCAAACACTTTTGTAACTATCACCTTTGCTTTCAGCTCCCATGTGGCATTAATTATTTGCCCACAGAAATAACGTCTGTGGAAGCAAGGGAGCTCTGATGGAGCTCTTTGTCCTAAGAATCCAGATGGATTCACAGCTCAAGGTAAGCTGTAAAGGACAGGAAGAAAAACTCTTGCTTTTGTGACTTCCTCCTGCAAGAGGCTGAAAGAGAGGATGAGTAGGTGGGGGGAAGTTACTGGGCCCATCAACTAAGCTGCCCAAACTACTTCTATCAGATGTATTTTTTACCCTCTCACCTACACAACACACACAACTATGAACCGGGGCTGATAAAAGCTCGTGTCTCACCAGCCCATCTTGACAACAGGAAACCTTGACATCTTCCAAGTAATTCAAAACTCTCCTTCTTAGAGTCAAGATTGAGGGGGGAGGGGGTAATTTATTTTTAGGCTACCCATTTAGAAGAAAACAACTGTGAATAGGAAGCTACCCATTGCCAAGGTTAAGCTTCGGAAAACTTCTCTCTAGCTGTAGCCTAACGATTTTTTTAATAAGAGCCAGACACTTCAAAGCTCAAGATAGAGTCCTTGTTTGAGCTAAAGCCCAGCAGCTATCTACCAAAACAGAATTAATTCCATCCGCTTTCAGAGGGAACAGGTACCCCATCCCAGTAGCGTATTATGAAATGTTCAGTGTATGCTCAGTTGCTCCCTACTTAAAGGTAGCTTGTAATATTTTATTCCTATTTAGAGGAATCTCTAAAGACAGACATTAAGAAAGAAACCACGCACAAAGTCTGAGTGTGTCTTTGGGTACAGCAGCACCTGAAGTACAAGCTGCCTAAAGAACAAGACGCAAGTTTTGTGGGGAGGTCTGATACACCTTCTGTTAGCCAAACACACACTGATATAAGCAAACCAGGAAAGCAGAGACACAAAAATTACAAACAAAAAGTGCCATGTGCCAAACCATGTACATCCCTATTTATAAACCCAAATGGACACACAGACATTGTTGTTTTAATCCAACATGGTCTTTTTCTTACTTTGGCAGAGAATCTGCTAAGCTTATTTACCACTGGATGCTTTAGCTCTGCTGCTTGCTCCTGGCAGAGGTGGGGTATCTGGGACTTGCACTTTAAAGCATTAATATTGCTCTCTGATATGCTGATGGGGTTGCAAAAAAGTATTCTGGTGAAGGCTGACTGCTATCTGCTCAGAATTTAAACGTGGGAATCAAATGCACAGTGGGATGCACCAGCCATAAGAACTGGAGACAAATCTGCAAGGTCTTCCTTCGACATGCTGGGAACATTTTTCCACTCAGCCTTGAAAGAGTCAGGGTTGTCCCAAGTCATCCAAGTGAAGCTAAATTGTTGATCAGCATCCAGAGCAGACCTGCCTGGTCGAGGTTACAAAAGAAAAATGGCTTTATTAGGGTCTGTCAAAGCATAAACCCATGCTGAAGACGCTGCTTTACTGTCTGTGATAAAGAGCCTCTGTGTAATGATAGGTTCAACCCCAAGAGAAAGAAAAATAGGCAGCAGAGCCTGTCTGGGTGCATTGGATGTGTCCCCATCAGGGAGCTACTGTGGAGGACATGGTAGCTTCAGCTCTCCAAGTAGCAGCTCAGCTGGGGTTTAACCTTCTGGGGCCTCCTACAGCATGAATTCTCCTGTTATACATGAGCCCCATGTCTTACCTGACTTGCACACAGCATCTCCAGGCTACTCCAGCGTATGGGAGAGGTGCACCCACTGAGCCGTCCTCACCCAGGTGATGTGGGTACCGCTCCAGGGATTCAGCTGCAGGATTCAGCTGCAGCGTCCTCAGCAGCATGGCCAGCACCAAGTCAGACTCCTGAGAATACACGAGTGTGTCAGCCAGGGAACTCTTCAGTTCAGAGGGGAAATGTAGGCAAAAAACCCTGGGAATACCACTGCCCTGCAGAGAGCAAGCTGAGCTTCCAGGGCTGCTGCTTTCTCCCTCCAGAAATTCCTCGCCTGAGTTGCTTTTCTACAATTAAGTGAAGCATTTCAGGGTATGGGCCAGTACTGTCATAGAAACACACCAACTTCTGCTATTTTGATTCACCAAGACAGAAAATTAAAAGAACACAAACTTGGAGTTGATAAAGATGCAAATCTTTATCACAGCCTTGTCTTGTTTCTTCTGGCCAAGGCAGGGTGAGAGCTGCAACGGCAACCTTGGGCTTGTTTATCTATTGGGGTGTTTGGATGGTGTCCAAACAGAGGACATCAGATCTGTAGTCTTGTAAGAGTAGAAATATAGTTCAAACCATCCTTAATCCAATTCTGCAAAACTGAGAGGGAGGAAAGTTGTAAGTGGCTGGTGTGTCCAACAGACAAACTGCATGATGTGTGTCTATCAAACCAAATCCAGAGTCTCAAACTCCAGTCACTGAAAGGTAACCATGTGTCATCCTGCGCTACTGGTGCTTCAGCAGGGATAACTCTCTAATTTTGACAGGGAGAAATCATTCACCCTGGTACTTCAGGACCCAAAGTGGTGTCAAGGATGGTGTCATACTCAAAGGACATTGGGATGGACAGACACAGCCGCCTGCTACCACCGTCTTGTCTCCAAAACAGATACAAGACAGCTATAGACCAGATGATCCTAACAGCCACATTAGCATGGCATGGAGCACAACAGAATAGCCAAGCTTCTCTGTTTATTCTCACATTGTATATACGTGTTTGTAGTCTTTAAATCACAGGTCCCTCCCATACTAAATGATCCCAAACAGATACAACAATAAACTGCAATATGAGACAGAGACTGTGAGACAGAGCTGAAAATAGTACTGGTGAATCACAAACACTGAAACAAAATAAATGAATCAGTCCTAAAGAGTCTAATTAATAAAGGTTAATTTATTTATTGTCCTGGCTAACCTGATCTCTCCAAACTCATCTGACAATGCAAAATGAACAAAGCACAAGAAAGGCAGCATTAATTGCAAAGCTTCAGTAGATACATTTTCCAGAAGCTTCTTTTTCTGCTACATAAAAGGCATCCTGGATTCATTAATACACCAGTGTGGTCAAGGTGCACAGACATGCTCACTCACATCCTGACTGGCAGCAGCATAATTAAAAGGATGTTAACAGATGAGTTAGAGACAGATCTTTCTTCCCTTTATCACGAATGGAACCAGAGATGGTCAGCAAGACCAGCCCTACCCACACCTAAAGAGATGCTACATCTTACCCAGTGCAGTCTGGAGCGAGGAAGGCTTCACCACTCCCAGCAAATCAAGCCTGGGACACTTACAGACTGAGGAATAACTGTTTACAGAGCCTAACTACAAAGTCAATCCACTGTAACATGCTACTACATTTTTACATCTGTACCTGCTCCCCAGTGGAGCATAACATTCAGCATCTGGACTAGTGAAAACATCACTGCACTTGCTGGCTCACAGTAATTGTAAATGCAGCTCCCTACAGAACTGAGCCCTCCCAAGAGAACACAATCCCCCAGTCCTGATGCCTTCTAAAACAAAGTCTTCCTTAAGACTGAAAACTTAAAGAAGTTTCATGGTTCACCAGGACAAAGCTAATGTGAGCACTGCACTCCAGGCTGGCACCAGGGGCATCCGCAGATGCTTCCACCCGTCCTAAGCTGTCCTACATGAAGTTCATGCAACAAAAATCATTGTCTGATACTTGAATAGCACAAAGAAAATCTAAGATTTGTGCTTTCTGTAGCACCATTCAAAGACTTCAACATGTGATAGGCAAACTCAAGCTTCCCATAAAGCCATTACCCCTTTTTAATTCAGGAGCTTCACAGGTTCTCCCCTTGCATTTTGGCTCTGCGGTATATGCAAGTTGTAAGACTGATTTCTAATACACTTAAACAGGAAAATAGTTGCCTATACCTGCAAACACTGTTTCGTGTTGCTGATTTCCGAATTTGTTGAGGATCTCCTGAAATCAGCCTTTGGATACTCCTTCAAATCCCACATACTCAGTGGCTTCTCCAGGAGGTACTTTTGCCTTCCGCCAGGAAGGAAAGATGTGGCCTTCACCAAAAAGCTTCAATTACAACCTACAAAACATGGCTTGAAATAGGGAGTGAAAGAAATCTAATGGGGGTAAAAAAAGTAGAATCTGAGTTTTACAGCAGAGTTGTGGTCACAAAGCTACTAACTCCCCTTTCTTTTTAAGAGTCCTGGATTACTGAGTCCTCTACACTGTAGGTGGCTGCATTTCATTTCTAAAGACCTAAGTGCCTGTCATTTCAGAGTAACTACCTGTAGGAAATGGTAGGAGGGCATGTCAGAATGTTCAGTTTCAGATGGGCATGTGCATTTTCCACTAGTTCTTTCCTTGACAATTGTGCAGATGTTAAGGAATTCTTCCCTCTTTCACACACAAAAAGAGAAATTTAAGACCGTATTTTTCTGGTTTTAAAGAGGTAAGTGCAGGTTTTGGAAATGAAGATAGCTTCCCACTCTGTCTGAGAGACCTGGGAACTCTGATGTGTCACCAGAGAGAACAGCAGAGCAGTTCTGGGAGGATTCAAAGGTCACAGATTAACTGAGCTGTAACTGACTTTCAAATATTGATCCATTATTATTAGTGTTTGTTTAAAAATCAAATGGTATTTGATTTAAAGTTATTGTGCTGCTTTCAGAGGCTGGAAAACACCCCATTTGACTCCACTAAATCGGGTCATTCCACCAAAACACAAAGCTTTCAAGAAGCTTTTCTTCCGGCAATGCTCTCTGCTTCCCCTCACTCCAGACTTAACTTTTCCATACCCCTCTGCCTGTGGAGACTTTGCTTAGCTCCAGAGCAGCTTCTACTTGACTTTGACTTCATTATTATGAGTACTACCCATTAGAAGACAACCCTGTTTCCAAGTTCTGGGTATGGCCAGCAAGATTCTTCAGAAGTAACTGCACAGTGAAAACATCAATCTTCTAACATGGGTACTTGAGGTAAAACAGCTCCTTTTGTGCTTTGTGTTACATTGACCCATGAGAGGCAACCACAGGCTGCGGCAGGAGCCACCAGAAGGTCCCAGGCTTCCATCAGAAGGTTAAAAACTTTCACATTTCATTTCTGCTGGTCCAGATGACTATTGCTGACTTCTTGAAAAGACACACCACAGCCTGAGTGCCCAGGCGGGTCATTGAGAAGCAATTTCCAGTTCCTTATTTATTGACTATTGTAGGGAAAAGAGCTCCAGATATTTCATTTGATTAACATCATTTAATCATGTTTTTCAACTACCAGGAAATAAGAAAACAGACAGCTTAAGAATTGTGTATAACTCCATTATTACCAGACTTTGTTGGAATAGAATTGTGATTAATAGTCCCAATTCTCATTTCAGCCCGAGGTTGACAAAAATCAATGTCATCTTAACCTTAATCTTATACGAAATCCTTTCAGTTTGCTGGACCTATTGAGGTTTGAATCTTTAGAAAGTTAAGTTTTCATAACAAAAATATGGATATAAACTTCAGTTCCCTTTTTCAAAGCAGTGGTTTTCATACAAGCATATGGCTCCACCTGGGACTTCAAAAATGGTCAAGTGCTGCAGAAAAGCTATGAGCCACAGTGATTGACTGGGAAGTGTATGAAGCTCCCGGGACACTACTTAAATACAGTCAGGTACTAAGCATAATGAGTACTAACAAGTATTAGTCCCTAGTGCAGGGGCTGGTTTTGTTTGATTCTGCACAGTAGCTAGCTGGACCTGAGGCACAACAGTAGTATAACAGAAACCATTTGGGTACTGACCATAAGGGACCGAACCCAGAGCTGGAGCAAGAAGAGTTGATCTGCTGCAGAGGACGGAACTGTGCTGTTTTATGCTGAGAAAATGGCCCAAGAGCTGATCCTGTCTGTGGGAACCAGATGGTGTTCAGATTTTTTTTCCCCCACTGAAAGTTCCTCAGACCAGTAAGGGAAAAGGGAGAGAGGAGAGATGTATGCAGCAGGCTGGGGGGTAGTGATGTGGAGAGAGGAAAACAGAGCACTATTTTCCTAGCTTTGAGAAGTATAAAGTAGAATGAAACAGCATTAGAGACTAACCAAAGTGCTTGATACTCTTGGATATGAATATATATTCCTGTCTTTGGATAGAAGCTTTGCTGTCTTCTGCTCCACTGAAGCCAACATGGGACCTGGCTGGTTTACTCCAGCTGTGGGTCAAGTCTAAGTCTCCTACACATCCACCCTGTGCCCCTCCTCATGCTACTGCTAACGAACATATAAACCCAAGCATGTTACTCCACGCTCTCTCTACCCACACTTCCCACATGGAAAGAGTAAACTACTACTCTACTCTGATCCTTTTCCTTTAGAAAGAGTCCTACTAAGTTGAAATGCTGAAGAGCAACAGCTCCACAAAGTGCAACGAGGAGGCCAAGAAGCTCTTTAAGACCTTCCCAATACCTTCACCTTTTGGAAGACGTTAATAAGCTGCTAAGCCAGGCAGCAGCACAGAGAGACTTTTCAGAAGAGAAGAGCTCAGCAGCAGCTCTGCCTCGCTCGCTCTGCCAGGCAGAGGCTCCCCTGGAGAGCTTGCCTGCTGGATGGATGGCAGGAGCCTTGGCAGAGCAGCTGTCAGGTCACTGACAGTCCCAGCATGAGTGTTCACTTGGCCTTGTGCCTTTCCTTCTCCATATGTGCTGATGCAGCTGTGCACACATAGACATACATACATTTATGACATCTCAGTCAATACTGTGGAACACGGCTCTTCAAACCTTGTATTCTGCAATTTTGCAGTAGAATGAAAAGGTATTTTCATGGCTAAGGAGTGTCAAGTGATTGTCACCTAAGTGGGTGCTGTACAGGCACAGAGATCCCTTGCAGGATAGCAGATATTGTCATTCCTGGTCAATCTTAAACTTGAAAGAGCAGCCAAGGTAGGCAGAGCAGTCAGAAGTTACACTAAGACACCCCACATAGTCATCAAACAAAGCATAGTGATCGTAATCACCCATTTCCTGCTAAGAACCAGCTCACCCTCCAGATCATTTGGCTTCCATTGCTGGGCTGGGGTAGCTCCTGCCATCTCCCCTCAGCTGAGAGCTGACGACAGCAGATCTGATCTCCACATTAGCACCTCAAGCACCTACTTCCAAATGTAGAGACATTTGCCAGGCAGCAAAAGCACAGTGGGAGCTGTTTATTCAAAGGCAGGGAATGGCATCAATAAATCCAGGCAGAGCCTATCTGCTTGCTGGGAACACTGCAGAGAGTGATGAAACCTCTGATACTGCTTCTAATTACAGCTTTTGCCCCTGGGAGCTGCAGGCTTTATTAATGCAATTATGATTTAGCCAAAGGCAGGGAATGTTTCTGATGACCTTGTAGGGGAACAGAGGCCTTTAGTCACCATGGGAATTGCTTCCTTCCCCAGCAAATGGCACATAAGCAGGTATGTTCCCGTTCCTGCAGATTCACCACCTTGTCATTTGACCAGAGTATGCAAATCGCTGTTTGATGCCACCTCCCTCACCCCTACAAATCAAATCAAATCCAACAAGTTTCAAGTCGGTCTTTTGGGAAAGGAAAAAAAAAAAAAAATCAACCAAAAGTAAAACTTAAAATTCTACTAAAGTACACTTATACCCTGATTTACAACAAGTAGCAATAACCCACACAGTCCTAATTACAACTTCTGTCAAGCTCTGCTTCAGTTGATGTCTAAATGCATTCAACATGGAGACCTGCTCTCCAAACTATGTTTCCATGAATTGGAACTGTATCATGGCAAGAACATGCCATTAACAACAACAGGGTGTTCCTGGGAAGATGTCGTAACCATTCGGGAATGTCATTTCAGACCACATGCTACAGACTTAGAACCAAAGCAGGTTCTAACCTCAGAGCATCATCTACCCTTAGTCAAAAGAGCATTACATAAGGTTACCATATGTGCTTTGTAAACACAAAACCAAAAGAGGATTACCAGTTTTGCTTGGATTTTAAAGGACCAAAAATACCTCTCTCCAGACATTACTCCCAGCACTTTATCCCCAATGGCTCTAAAATTGCACTGATGCTCATTGAGCTTTGGGTTTCCCATGTAATAGACCAGTCACAGAAACACATAAGGACCATCCCACGACTGGACATCTCAATTTGACTACTCAAGGCAGACAGTGAGTGGAAAAAATGAGAACTGTTACTTTACACACAAATATAGCGAAACCTGGAGGAGGTTGGCATGGCTTGGCCAGGCTCATTCAAGGAATTGTCAACACAATTGTGGAATCTCCTGGCATTGGACCTACCTTATCTGGTGCTGGCTGTGGTGTGCTGTTGGTGGCTGTGTGCGCCAGCCATGCGGTCTTTGGCTGGGCTTCACTGCAGAAGAAAGCAAAAAGTCCACCTTCAGCACTTTTCACCCCTGAACACCTTGCTGGGGGTTTTGGGGTCTTGTAAGTGAAGGACACGTGCAAGATCTTTTTTCAAAGTACCTGAAAAAAAGCCCTACAAGGACATTTTGCAAAGCAGAGAACTGAGAATCAGGATAACTAAACAAATGCAGAGGCATGGGTGCAAGTTGGGCAGGCTGCTTGCACCTCCCCTAAGGACCTACCTCTTGGTGCAACTGGCAGACACTGTGACAAGGCCCTAGGGAACCATGTGCCACCAGCTAAAGGCCCACAGAACTTGGAGACCCTCCCATAATGTGAGGGAATGAGACATGGACAGATGCTTTCAGTCACATGAATCATCTTCAAGAAGCCTGAGGGACAGAGTTTTAAAAGACATTATAATGCATTAGTCAACCTTAAAGCAAAGGCTTCTGTAGACCTCAATATCTTTAAATAATTATGCCTTAGAGACTTGCCTGAGGTTGCACAGAAACTCTGACAGTGCAGGGAAACAACCATGTTCATTACAGCCCCAGACCACTGAGCTGCTCCTCAGTACAATCACAAACACCCATTAAGGAGCAAAGGGGGATTTGCATGAATTTCACTGTGCTGCTTGCAGCTCCGGGTAGCTTTCCATTTTGCATGATGCTATAGTTTAACCTCCTACTGTTAAGCATGAAAAACTGCCATAAAGCAACAGCTGGTGCTAGCAATATCTGCTCAGTCCTAACACCACCCAGCATGTACCAGTACTGAATATTGATGAAACTCAAACCTTATTACAGTGTAGCACAATATGTTCCTTGCCTATAGACACCCTTTGCAGAGTTTTCTCATTATAAAGCAACCAAGACACAAAATGAGGACCCAGGTCAGGTCCAGGTTCAAAAAACCCACTTGACCCAAGGTTTTGGGAAAGTCACAGGGGTCTTGCTTAGCTCTAGGAAGGAGTGTTTCCTACTGCAGGAGTCTAACCCAAGTGAACCCAAAGCTGGGGGATGTCAAGTCTTGATCCATTTCTCCTTAAGAACACACTTTGTTGCAGTCTGATATTGTGTCCTGAAGACAAAGGCAAATTAACCACTTCAGACCAGCAAGTGTTTCCATGCACAGCAAATGTTCTCTATAGAATCCAAATTGAAAATCCCTGTTTACTCAATTCACTTCCATTCTGATGCCTTTTTCAAGTTCAAAACTGGAAATACAAAATGTTATGAGCTGTATCAGTCCAGAAATAGGAGCGCAAGTGTAAATTACAAGACAATGCTATTCCAGATACAGATAAATTTTGAACGAGTTTTACTTCTGGGAATTTGGTGAACTTAGAAGATCTATGCATTATTGATTCATATGTTGGTAGTGGTCCAAATTACACAAAATCCACATTATTAACTTCTGCAGCTGATAAGTCACATTATGAATTCACACATTCACCCCCTCAACCAAAGAAATACAGAGAAACAGCAAAAGCAGTGTTGTGAGTACTCTGGTGGTCTGCAAGTCAGTAGAAGACGCTCCATAAAACAAGACATGAGAGTAAGTGGCAGGGGAACATCCTCATTATCACCTTCCAGCACCCATATGCAGGACTGGTCCCTTATAGCTTGTAGCCATCAGATAGCAACCAAACCACCCTCTCCCACCTTATAGACCAGAAGTAAGGAGGGAAGAGACCTCAACAGGCCAGCCCTCTGCAATGGGGGAGAATCAGCCTCATGCAACTGTATCTTCTTTCTCTTACACCATGCTTGTGCTGAAGCTTTCACAGTACCCTGGGGCAAGCAATGGAAGTACTTGATTATTCTTCCTGTTGGAAAGTTGTTCCCAACAGTCTAAGGAGACGAAACCTAAACCCGTGACTTCTCCCATGAACAGTGGGCATGGGGAGCATTTTATTCCTCACCTCTTTGTTCAAACCAGTTTTAAATCCTAATCCTTGTGACATATTTGCTGTGGAGACCTGTTTGACCTCATTTGAAAATTTAGTAAGAACAATCTCTGTCTCATCCTTAAGATCATTAATGAAAATACTGATGGACAGTAAACCCAGGATAAAACTGTGCAGAACCTCTGCAAAACCTTCTGGTTTGAGAAGAAACAACTTTCTAGCATGACTTTCCCAGCCAATTTTGAAACCACCAAATGAAAATTCTCTTCTAATGAGCTTTCTCTACCTCGAGTATGAAAATTAATTGGAGAAAAATCAAAAGCTTTATTAATGTCAAGTTATACGATATCCACAGCTTTCCTTTTGACCATAAAACTGGATTGTACTGACACAGGAGAAAAATCACAATGTCTTAAAAGCCATTTGTTCATGCCAAGGCCCATGGGATGCTGCTGACTTCCTCATTATGTGCGAACAGTTGCATTATTTGTTCCGGTGTTTTCCTGGCAGATAACATCAAGCTGCAGGTCTGTACATGGAGGTTCCTTAGCCCCATTTGAAACAGAATTATTTCACCTTTGCCAGGGGGCATCACCCATTCTTCATAAGGTCTCAAAACCAGGGAACAGCTCTGAGTTTGCTCCAGGCTTTTCTCTACATCTCAGTGGTTTCTCACTGCACCTAGCAGATTTGAGAACAACAGTCCACATGTTTTCTTGCTTTCTTCTGTGTTGGCTGCCTGGTGGCAGCTGCACGCTTTAGTTGAAGCTGAAGGATTTCAACATGAAACTCTAATGTGCTGGGCATTGCTCATCCACAGCCTTCCCTCTCCACTGAGGACCAGGCCAACACTTCCCCATCTTCCTCTTGCGTCTAATGTCTCATCCTCTGTATCCTTCCTAGTTCCCTCATCATTTTGTGCCTTGGTCATTTTGTTCTGTCCTCCCAGCTCACACACTGTTTTTTTTGTATTCCTCCAGAGTAATGTGACCCAGTTTCCATGGTCTGAACTGGCCTGCTTTGTATTTGTAGTGACCAAAGGCATCATGACTTAGCACTAATAAACAAAGCCCATTAGATGCACAGACAAAGCACACCAGAAAGATACTGGCCACCATCACCCCTGTCCAGCACACCCTATTTCTCTCTGCATACTGACCTGAGAGACTTTTGCCTGCAAAAAAGTAGGAAACAGCCACTTCTCTGGAATGCAATTAGAAATTATTTGCACTAATGTCTGCAGAACTGGCCTATGAGTCAGGTTCTAGATGTTCAGTCTAGAAAGTCTCTTCCTTAGTTGAAGGTATCGCATGCAAAGCTGATGGGATGGCAGAGGGAATTCTGCCAGCCCCTGGGCAGAAAGCTGCAAAAGGCAAAGTGCAAGAAGCTGTTCTGAACTCCTGCGCATCACTCATTCCCTCTATGATTTACTGCTGCCTCCAGCAAGATGAGGGAAGTACTAAGGAATCAGGGAGACTATACTGGGCAGCCCCATGGGCAAAAATCCTGGGTCAGTGGTTTGCCTGGTGTCAGGATTTGAATGCGCAAACCAGATGTTTAAAAGACCCACTAGATTTCTCATGATGATCCTTACAGGCAGTATGTCCAGGCATAGGAGACTGTGTAGAAGAGGCCACGAAGAGGCTTGTCAAGAGGGTAGATTGGCATCAAGGAAGCAATGTACTTGAAGAGTGAAGACAACAGCTTTGCTGGCACTCGGGTGCTGTGACAGGGATGGGGAGGAGCAGGGGTGCAGGCAGACAAGACATTGTCACAGCATATTGGTAAAAACAAGGTTCCAAGAGATATATTAACCGAGCAGAGTGGGGCAGGACTGCATTTCCTGAGGCATGGACAGGGCAGTAGCAGAGATGAAGTCACATTCCCAAGATTCTGGCATGTCTGGGTTTACATACTTGTGTGTGGGAGTCCATCTGAATGGGAAAAATCTTGATGAGGGGAAGAAAACAGGACTCAGGGCACTTCTTCAGGTTTTCTATTACTCTGGAAGCCCAATAAGAAATGGGGGTTGGCTAAGGGCATCTACAAACCTGCCTATGCACAAACCTGCAACCATTTGGTCAAGCTCCAGACCCACTGTGGATGTGAAAGTCTTTAATAGCCCCACCCCACTCCACCACCCCCCCAGGCCGTGTATACCTGCTAGCACGAGAAGAACCCCAGGAGCCCTAGATAAGCCAAGAGGCACAGACACCCTACCTGCATAGATGGATCAGAAGGGTTGAATTATAGAAACGTTAGGCAGAAAAGCCTGCAAAATTCAGAAGTAGCTTCAACACCAGGACCCAGAAAGAAATCTGAGTCAAAGACAGCCATATGAGCTGACCTGAATGATAATCATGGTACTGGCAGCAGATCAAGGAGGGATGAAGGGGAGAGCACGGGGAAGAGACTGAGGTCTCAGTCACGCAGAGATTGAGGTGATGACTGCATCTCCAGAGGACACTGAAGAGACAGGCTGAGATTTTCATGTGGACAGGAGGAGACAAGCCTGGAGTGATCAGAGTCACCAGCACAGACTCAGGAGCTATTTCTTTGCAGAAGAGATTGTTCCCAGGCAAGACCTAAGGATACAAATATGTGAGTCAGAGGTGGGTGTCGTTGCTGCAGACAGTCAGAGCAGGCAACACCACATTGCAGCCTTGGCCCCAGGTCTTGCTGTTGCCAAATAACCCCAAGCCAAGAAAAAGAGCCTGGCATGACCACGTCGCTCCAACAACAGTCACTGTAGTCTTAGAGCAGGCAAGCATAATGTCACAAAGCAGGAAAGAAAATTGTGGGGAAAGATCCCACTGTAGTGGCTGGGCTAGGCAGAAGAAACAACTGATCATCTTTCTTACTGCTGTAGAAGCGAAGCTTAGAATACGTGTCTGGAGAGTAACAAAGGGTGCAGCTGATCAATAGGTAGCATGACAAAAATCCAAACCAGGATTGCTTTGGGTTTGCCACGTTACAGAAACAGGTTGCAACTTGTGTTATGCTTCTTGGCCAAACTATTCCTCAGAATAAAACTAAACAGAAAGACAAATTCAGCTAACTGAATTCACTAAGTGCATTAATAGAAGCCAATGAAACCACATTGCCTCTGGTGGGCCCCAGCAGCTCTCCTGCAGTACAGAGGCATAAGCATCACCGGGTGAGAGCACACAGCTCATCACCTGTCTACACACAGGCAGGACCAATCCCACACCATCCCCATGGTGGGAACACGGGCAAAACTCAGGAGCTGCCACAAATGAAGGTTTTAAGGACCCAGGCACACTGGCAGCGGCTCAGCTGCTGCTGGACCCAGCCTGTATGTTGGAAGCTGAGGGGATCTCCATATTCATGGGCATCTCAGTGCACCCTTTGGCTCACAGCATGTTTGCATAGCAAGCACACAGCAGTGGGAATTCCTGCCTAAATTATTTAGCCTCTCTCAGTCCAGGCTTAACTGGTACCGAATCACTATGAGGAAAAATCTTCCTTTGACTTCAGAGGACTCCACATCAAACCCCAGTAATGCTTTTATTTCTAGATGGAGAGGCTCTGAAATTAAAACTGAAAACACAGGTTGACATGCAATTCCTGGCTCTTTTTGTATTTTCTACAGTATCTTCTTTCAATTGGAATAACATAGAGCTTGGCTTAAGAAGAAAGAAGGATCCCTTTGGCAAATACTTGCTCACTTATTGTGAAAGATTTTTCTAAGAACTGCCCACATTTTTCAGGACACTGATCAAAGAAATCATTATTAATGAAGAACATCATCTGACAGAATATGTTCAGAAAAAAAAAACAATTTTCCCCTAACAAGACTCTCAGAGATCAGGAACTCAGCATCAAAAATGTCCCAGACAGCCCCCCCCTCCCATGCACAAAGCATCATAACTGGAGGGGAAAGGGTTGTGGGACAGAAAGCCCACACCTGCACTCCAGTGCCTATGCATCCAGGGTGACCACATGCCATAGAACCATAGAATGCCAGCCTAGTTTGTGTTGGAAGGGACCTTAAAGCTCATCCAGCTCCAACCCCTGCCACGGGCAGGGACACCTTCCACTAGAGCAGCTTGCTCCAAGCCCCTGTGTCCAACCTGGCCTTGAACACTGCCAGGGATGGGGCAGCCACAGCTTCTCTGGGCACCCTGTGCCAGCGCCTCAGCACCCTCACAGGGAAGAGCTTCTGCCTAAGAGCTCATCTCAGTCTCCCCTGTTTCATTTTGAACCCACTACTTCTTGTCTCATCACTACAAGTCCCTGATGAGGCGGGCCATAAGCTTTGTGCCAAGCTTGCAAACCCTCAGGACTGAAACAGAGACAAGGATGCAGCAGAACCATGCAGGTGTGGGGGGAATAAGAGCTGCAGCTGGCCCTGGGGACACCACAGCTATAAACAACTCACTAACAGTCAGTTAACCAAATGCAGACCTGGACCTGGGCTAAATTGGTTTTAGGCAGAAGAGAAGCAGAATCTAATACATGGAAGGGCCACTGCATATGATAAGTTTTAGATGTACCACAGCTGCAGGC